>NC_045785.1:105966335-106326256 GCF_009873245.2 Balaenoptera musculus | reverse complement strand
CACTGGGAGCCTGCAATTGTTGGGTGGGGCCAGGTCTTGGTGCCAAAATGCAAACCTCTGGGAGAGCTCACACTGATCAATATTCCCTGTGGCCTCTGCTACCGGTGTCCTTGCCCCTACAGTGAGCTATAGCCCACTTTTGCCTCCCCATGAGATTCTTCAAGACCTCTAGGTAGGTCAAGCCCAGGTTCCTATGGAGGTACTGCTTTGTGCTGGGTCCCAGTGCACATGGGACCTTGTGTGCACCCTCCAAGAGTGGAGTCCCTGTTTTCCCCAGCCCTGGGGAGCTCTTACACTCAAGCCCTGCTGGCCTTCAAAGCTAAATGTTCTGGTGGTTCTTCCTCATGATGCCAGACACTCAGACTGTCTTGGAGGGCTACTTTTATGTGGGAACTTCCCTGTGTAGCCTGTGTGGGTTTAACATTTTTTGGTACGAGGGCTGTTTTTAGTAGAGATATCTGCCACCTCTTTCCTGAGTTATGCTGGCCATTATCCCCTTGATAGGAGGTGTGACTGATGCTGTGGTAACCAGAGCCCACACTGGATTTGAGCAGGGCCTCCCCTTTGCTCTGTGGTTGTCACTGCCTTGTCAGGGGTGGAGTCTGCTCCCTATTTGTTGGAGTAGAGGCCCCCAGATCTGTTTCTTAGCTGTATTTTTGATCTGTGGTGTGAAGTAGGTGAGATTGGAGCACACCTACTGGGAGAGAAGCCACTGAGTGTTCCTCCTCTGGAGCTGTTCACCCATGGGTGTGCTCTATTGTGTCACCTTTCATCCATTGTGTGAGCTCTTGGATGACACTGTTGTTGGCACTGCTCTCAGACCCACCTTATCTGTGGTTATGCAGGCAATTGGCCCTGGTGTTTCTCAGGCATTGTTTTCATCAGTCCACCAGTGTAGATCTACTGAAGTCAGGTCCCAGGATTGTAGTAATCATGGATCTGGACCCTCTGTGGGTGCTATGGGGGCAACTCAGACTCTGGCCTGGCCCAACTCCCATGTGTATGTGCCCACAATGTCCACAGCTGCTATAGCTAGACCCGTCTTGGCTGCAGGATTACTCATTGTCTGTTCAGATGTTCTGCAGGTGCTGAGTTTGCAAAGCCAGTTGCAAGGGTGTAAATCCACAGTTTGTGCAGCTGTAAGGAGAGATTTCAGCACTTTTTCCTTAGTTGCATGGCCCCTGGGGCTCAGCTGTGGTTTCAGCCCCACCTCTGCATGTGGGCCACCCACAGACGTCTGCTCCTAGGCTGCCCTGCAGCACACAAGCCCACCCCAGTGGGGAGGGGGCATGGAGGAGGTGGCGGCTGGGGGCACAAGAGCTTGCCCCTGTGGGGAGGGGGTGCAGAGGAGGCAGCAGCCTGGGGTGCGAGTGCCCACCCTGGTGGGAACCCTTCTTAGTACTGGGGAGGCAGGGGCTGGCACGTGGGAAGAGAGCCTACAGTGGTGGCCCCGCCCTTTGCACATCACTCAACAATGAGCCTAAGCTTCTGTGGTGGTCCAGGCTTCCTCCACAAGCATTCCTGGTTGCAGAGCTCCTCACTCCTGTCCCTTCAGGCTGTCTCCTCATAGGGAACAGCAGTCCTCTCACTGGGTCTGCTCTCCAAACCCCACGTTCTGGCACCAGGTCCCCGTCCACACCAGTGGATACACATCTCAGGCTGGGGCATGCTGGGCTTGGCACAGACCATCTGTGTAGGTCTCATTCTTTCATGCCTGATGCAGACCATTTGCTGTGCTCTCCTCTGAGCCCCTGAAGCTCTCCTTCTGTCCCAACTGATCTCCCCGCCAGTGAGGGGGCTTCCCCAGATGCAGGAACCTTTCCTTTCCTTCATCTCCCCCACCTAGGGTTGCAGGTCCCATCCCACTTCCTCTCCTCTTCTTTTTTTCCTTCTTCGTTCTTTCATCCTACCCAGTTATGCGGGATCTTTCTTGTCCTTTTATGTGTCCAAGGTCCTCTGCTAGTGTTCAGCAGGTGCTCTGTGAGAACTGTTCCATTTGTAGATGTATTCTTGATGCATTTGTGGGGAGAGGTGAACTCCACATCCTCCTACTCCACCAATATCTGGACTCTCCTTCTATTTTTAGTTTTGAAAGGAACGTCCATACTGTTCTCCATAGGGGCTGTATCAATTTACATTCCCACCACTAGTGTGGGAGGGTTCATTTTTCTCCACACCTTCTCCAGCATTTATTATTTGTAGAATTTTTAATGATGGCCATTCTGACTGGTGTGAGATGGTACCTCATTGTAGTTTTGATTTGCATTTCTCTAACAATTAGCGATGTTGAGCATCTTTTCATGTGCCTGTTGGCAATCTGTATACTTTCTTTGGGAAAATGTCTATTTATTTCTTCTACCCATTGTTTGATTGAGTGGTATGTTTTTTTTGTTTTTTTGTTTTTGTTTTTGTTTTTGAGCTGTATGAGCTGTTTGTATGTTTTGGAAATCAATCCCTTATCAGTCACATCATTTGCAAATATTTTCTCCCATTCTGTAGGTTTTCTTTTTGTTTTGTTTATGGTTTACGTTGCTGTGCAAAAGCTTTTAAGTTTAATTAGTTCCCATTTGTTTATTTTTGTTTTTATTTCTAGTACTCTAGGAGACTGATCCAAAAAAATACTGTTGTGATTTATGTCAAACAGTGTTCTGCCTGTGCTTTCCTCTAGGAGTTTAATAGTATCCAATCTTATATTTAGTTCCTTAATCCATTTTGAGTTTATGTTTCTGTATGGTGTTAGAGAATGTTCTAATGTCATTCTTTTACATGTAGCTGTCCAGTTTCCCCAGCATTGCTTATTGAAGAGACTGTCTTTTCTCCAATGCATATTCTTGCCTCCTTTGTCATAGATTAATTGACCATAGGTGTATGGATTTGTTTCTGTGGTTTCTATCCTGTTCCATT
Organism: Balaenoptera musculus; assembly: GCF_009873245.2. Taxonomy (NCBI): domain Eukaryota; kingdom Metazoa; phylum Chordata; class Mammalia; order Artiodactyla; family Balaenopteridae; genus Balaenoptera; species Balaenoptera musculus. The sequence goes on along the minus strand of NC_045785.1, from coordinate 106,323,352 downwards.
GATCTATATTTCTGGTTTTTTGCAAGTACCATACTGTTTTGATTACTGTAGCTTTGTAGTATAGTCTAAAGTCAAAGAGTCTGATTCCTCCAGCTCCATTTTTCTTTCTTAGGATTGCTTTGGCTACTTGGGGTCTTTTGTGTTTCCATACAAATTAAAAATTTTTTTGTTCTAGTTTTGTGAGAAATGCCAGTGGTAATTTGATTGGATTGCATTTGATCTGCAGATTGCCTTGGGTAGTATAGTCATTTTGACAATATTGACTCTTCCAATCCAATAACACGGTATATCCTTCCATCTGTGTCATCTTTGATTTCTTTCATTGTTGTCTTATAGTGTTTGGAGTACAAGTCTTTTGCCTCCTTATACTTACTTTCAGCTTTATTCCTAGGTATTTTATTCTTTTTGGTGTGATGGTAAATGGGATTGTTTCTTAATTTCTTTTTCTGATTTTTCATTGTTAATGAATAGAAATGCAAGAGATTCCTGTGTATTAATTTTGTATCCTGAAACTTTACCAAATTCATTGATGAGCTCTAGTAGTTTTCTGGTAGTGTCTTTAGGATTTTCTATGTATATTACCATGTCATATACAAACAGTAATAGTTTTATTTCTTCTTTTCCAATTTGGAATTTTAAAATTTCTTTTTCTTCTCTGATTGCTGTGGCTAGGACTTCCAATACTACGTCAAATAAAAGTGGTGAGAGTGGGCATCTTTGTCTTGTTCCTGATTTTAGAGGAAATCCTTTCAGCTTTTCAACATTGAGTATGATGTTAGCTATGGATTAGGCATATATGGCCTTTATTATGTTGAGCTAGTTTCCCTCTTTGCCCTCTTTCTAAAGAGTTTTTTTAAAAATCATACATGGATGTTGAATTTTAGCAAAAACTTTTTCTGCATCAATTGATATGATCATATGGTTTTTATTCTTCCTTTTTTAAATGTGGTGTATCACACTGACTGATTTGAAGATATTGAAAAATGCTTGCATCCTTAGGATAAATCCCACTTGATCATGGTGAGTGATCTTTTTAATGTATTGTTAGATTTGGTTTGCTAGTATTTTGTTGGGGATTTTTGCATCTATGTTCGTTGGTTATATTGGCTTATAATTTTCTTCTTTTGTGTGTGTGTTATCTTTGTGTGGTTTTGGTATCAGGGTTATGGTGGCCTCATAGAATGAGTTTAGAAGTGTTCCTTCCTCTGCAATTTTTTTTGGTATAGTTTCAGAAGTATGGGTGTTAACTCTTCTCTAAATGTTTGATAGAATTTGCCTGTGAAGCCATCTGGTCATGGACTTTTTTTTTTTTTTTAATTGTCTTCTTTTTTTTATTTTTTATTTATTTATTTAATATTTATTTTTGGCTGTGTTAGGTCTTAGTTTCTGTGTGAGGGCTTTCTCTAGTTGCGGCAAGTGGGGGCCACTCTTCATCGCGGTGTGCGGGCCTATTCACTATCGCGCTCTCTCTTGTTGCGGAGCACAGGCTCCAGACGTGCAGGCTCAGTCGTTGTGGCTCACAGGCCTAGTTGCTCCGCGGCATGTGGGATCTTCCCAGACCAGGGCTCGAACCCGTGTCCCCTGCATTAGCAGGCAGACTCTCAACCACTGCGCCACCAGGGAAGCCCTGGTCATGGACTTTTGTTTTTTGGGAGTTTTTATATTACTGATTCAATTTCAATACTGAAATTGATCTGTTCATATTTTCTGTTTCTTCCTGGTTCCACCTTGGGGATTGTTTATTTCTAAGAGTTGTCCATTTCTTCTAGGTTGTTCATTTTATTGGCATATAGTCGCTCATAGTAGTCTCTTACGGTCCTTTGTATTTCTGTGGTTTTGGTTGTCACTTCTACTTTTTTATTTCTAATTTTATTGATTTGAGCTCTCTCCAGTTTTTACTTGATGAGTCTGACTAAAGGTTTATCAATTTTGTTTATCTTTTCAAAGAACCATCTTTTAGTTTCATTGATCTTTTCTATTTTCTTCAACTCTATTTCTGCTCTGATCTTTATGATTTCTTTCTTTCTACTAACTTTGCATTTTATTTGTTCTTCTTTCTCTAGTTGCTTTAGGTGTAAGGTTAGGTTGTTTATTTGAGATTTTTCTTGTTTCCTGAGGTAAGATTGTATCACTATAAACTTTCCTCTTAGAACGGCTTTTGCTGTGTCCTATAGGCTTTGGATAATTGTGTTTCCATTTTCATTTGTCCCTAGGTATTTTTGATTTCCTCTTTCATTTCTTTAGTCATCCAATGGTAGTTTAGAAGCATATTGTTTAGCCTCCAGGTGTTTGTGGGTTTTTTGCAATTTTTTTTGTAGTTGATTTCTAATCTCATAGCATTGTGATCAGAAAAGATGCTTGATATGATTTCAGTTTTCTTAAATGTACTAAGTCTTCCTTTGTGGCCCAGCATGTGATCTATCCTGGAGAATGTTCCATGTGCACTTGAAAAGAATGTGTATTCTGCTTTTGGACAGAATGGTCTAAAAATATCAGTTAAGTCCCTCTGCTCTAATGTGTCATTTGACGCTTGTGTTTCCCTATTGATAGTCTGTCTGAATGACTGTCCATTGATGTAAGTGGGGTGTTAAAATCCCCCACTATTTTGTTACTGTCATTTTCTCCTTTTATGTCTGTTAACATTTGCCTTATATATTGAGGTTCTTCTATGTTGGGTGAATATATATTTACAATTTTTATGTCTTCTTCTTGGATTGATCCCTTGATCATTATGTAGTATTTTTCTTTGTCTCCTGTAATAGTCTTTATTTTAAAGTCTGTTTTGTCTTATATGAGTATTGCTACTCCAGCTTTCTTTTGATTTCCATTTGCATAGGATACATTTTTCCATCCCATCACCTTCAGTCTGTATGTTTCTCTAGATCTGATGTGGGTCTCTTGTAGACAGTTTATACATGGGTCTTGCTTTTTTATTCATTCAGCCAGTCTATGTCTTTTGGTTGGAGCATTTAATCTGTTTACATTTAAGGTAATTATCGATATGTATGTTCTTATTGCCATTTTATTAAGTGTTTTGGGTTTGCTTTTATAGGTCTTTTTTCTTCCTTTCCACTTTTGTTCTCCTCTCTTGTGATTTGAATACTATCTCTAGTGTTCTTTGGATTCCTTTTTCTTTTCTGCCTGTATATCTATTATAGATTTTTGGGTTTTGGTACAAGGAGGTTGTTTGTTTGTTTGTGTTCTGTTTGTTTGTTTTGCCATGCCATGCAGCCTGTGGGATCTGTTCCCTGACCAGAGATTGATCCTGGGCCAAGGCAGTGAAAGCCCAGAATCCTAACCACTATGCCACCAGGGAACTCCCCACCATGAGGTTTTGATATAGTCGTCTATATATATACAACATTGTTTTAAGTTGCTGATCTCTTACTTTCAAATGAATTTCAAATATCTAGCATTTGTACTCTCCTCCTCTCATGATTACTGTTTTTTAAAAAATTTAATTAATTAATTAAATAATTTTTGGCTCTGTTGGGTCTTCGTTTCTGTGCATGGGCTTTCTCTAGTTGCAGCGAGCGGGGGCCACTCTTCATCACAGTGCGTGGGCCTCTCACTGTCGCGGCCTCTCTTGTTGCGGAGCACAAGCTCCAGATGCGCAGGCTCAGTAGTTGTGGCTCATGGGCCTAGTTGCTCCGCGGCATGTGGGATCCTCCCAGACCAGGGCTCGAACCCATGTCCCCTGCATTGGCAGGCAGACTCTCAACCACTGCGCCACCAGGGAAGCCCTGATTACTGGTTTTGATATCATATTTGTGTGTGGTTGATTTCCTACCTTTACTGGTTTTTGTTGTTGTTGTTTGCATTTACCAGTGAGCTTTCTCATTTTGCAATTTTCTTGTTTCTAGCTGTGGCCTTTTCTTTTCTGCTTGGAAAAGCTCCTTTATCATTTGTTGTAAAGCTGGTTTGGTGGTCCTGAATTCTCTTAACTTTTGCTAGTCTGTAAAGCTTTTGATTTCTTCATCAAATCTGAATGAGAGCCTTGTTGGGTAGAGTATTCTTGGTTGTAAGTTTTTTCCCTTTCACCACTTTAAATATATCATGGCACTCCCTTCTGGCCTGTAGAGTTTCTGCTGAAAAATTCATTGTTAACCTTATGGGGGAGGATAACCTTATGGGGATTCCCCTGTATGTTATTTGTTTCCTTTCCGTTGTTGCTTTTAATATTTTCTCATTATGTTTAATTTTTTCAATTTGATTACTATGTGTCTCAGCATTTTCCTCCCTGGGTTAATCGTGTATGGGACTGTCCGCACTTCCTGGACTTGGGTGACTGTTTCCTTTCCCATGTTAGGGAAGTTTTAAGCTATCATTTCTTCAAATATTTACTGAGGCCTTTTCTCTCTCTCTCTTCTCCTTCTGGGACCCCTATAATGCAAATGTTCATTCATTTGATTTTGTCCCAGCAGTCTCTTAAACTCTCCTCATTTCATTTCAGTCTTTGTTCTTTATTCTGTTCCATGGCAGTGATTTCCACCATATTGTCCTCCAGCTTATTGGTTCTGCCTCATTTATTCTGCTATTGATTCCTTCTAGTGTATTTTTCATTTCAGCTATTCTGTTCTTCATCTGTGTTTAGTTCTTTATATTTTCTAACTCTTCATTAAAAAATTCTTGTAACTTCTTGCTCTGTGCATCCATTCTTTTACTGAGTTCTTGGGTTATCCTTAAGATCATTACTCTGATCTCTTTCTCAGGTTGATTGTCTATCTCCACTTCACTTAGTTGTTCTTCTGGGGTTTTATCATGTTCCTTCATCTGGAACATATTCCGCTGCCATCTCATTTTGTCTAAATTTCTATTTGTATTTTTCTGTATGTGGAAGGTTAGTTATGTTTCTGGCCTTGGAGAAGTGACCCTCTGTAGGGGATGTCCTATGTGTCCCAGCAGTACACTCCCTTCTCATCACCCAAGGGCCAGGGGCCAGCTGGTCCCAGGGTAGTCTCTGGCATGTCTTTGCAGACTCAGTTCTGCAGACTGTGGGCCTGTAGTTTTCTTGCTTCTGGTGTCTACCCCCTGGTGGGTGAGGCTGGTCTAAAGGCGTGTTCAGGCTTCCTGATGGGAGAGGCCAGTGCCTGCCCAATGAGGGGTGGAGCTGGGTCTTGGCCATCTGGTGGGCAGGGCCATGTCAAGAGGTGTGCCTAGAAGTGGCTGTGGGCTCAGGAAGCCTTTAGTCAGCCTGTCTGCTTATGGATGTGGTGGTGTCCCCACCCTGTTGGTTATTTGGTCTGAGGTGTCCCAGTACTGGAGCCTATAGGCTCTTGGGTGGGGCTGGGTCTTGGTGCAAAAATGTTGGCCTCCAGGAGAGCTCACACTGATGCATACCCCCCAGTACCTCCACCACCAGTGTCCTTGTCCCCAAGGTGAGCCACAGCCATGCCCTGCCTTCTCAGTAGACCCTTCAAGACCAGCAGGTAGATCTGGCCCAGGCTTCTATGAAGTCCCTGCTTTTGCCCTGGGTCCTGGTGTGCACAAGAACTTGTATGCACCCTCCAAGAGTGGAGTCTCTGTTTCTTCCAGTCTTGTGAACCTCCTGCAGTCAAGTCCTGCTGGCCTTCAAAGCCACATGCTCTGGTGTCTCTTCCTCCTGATGCCAGACCCCCAAGCGGAGAGCCTGATGTGGGGCCCAGAATTCTCACTCCTGTGGGAGAACTGCATCCATATAATTGTTCTCCAGTTTGTGGGTCACCCACCTGCCGGCTATGGGATTTAATTATACCGTGAGTGTGCCCCTCCTACCATCTCATGTGGTTTCTTCTTTATGTCTTTGAAAATAGACTATCTTTTTTGGTAGGTTCCAGTCTTTTTTACTGATGGCTGTTCAGTAGTTAGTTTTTTGGTATGCTCATGAGACGAGGTGAGATCAAGGTCCTTCTCCTCTGCCATCTTGTCCAGGAAGTCTTGAATGAGATGTTTAATGAGCCCTCCCACTTTCTTATTGTTTCCATTTCTATGAAATATCTTTTTCCATCCCCTCACTTTCAATCTATGTGTGTCTTTTGCCCTAAAGTGGGTCTCTTGTAGGAAGCATGTTGTAGGTTCTTTTTTTTTTAATTTGAATTTTATTTTATTTTTTTTATACAGCAGGTTCTTATTAGTTATCAATTTTATACATATTGTATATATGTCAATCCCAATCTCCCAATTCATCCCACCACCACACCACCACCACCCCCTAGGTTCTTTTTTTTTTTAAATCCAATCTACCACTCTGTGTCTTTTGATTGGAACATTTAGTCCATTGACCTTTTTTTTTTTTTTCGATTTTTAGAAATTTCATGTAATGTCTGAAACATTTATATTAACATATTTCCATACATATTTCCATACAAATACAGATATAAGATTTTTAGAAATTTCATGTAATGTCTGAAACATTTATATTAACATATTTCCATACAAATAACCCAATGAAAGTTTAGTATTAGTTGTTTTGTTTGTTTTTTTATACTGCAGGTTCTTATTAGGCATCAGTTTTATACACATCAGTGTATACATGTCAATCCCAATCGCCCAATTCAGCACACCACCATCCCCACCTAACCGCAGTTTTCCCCCCTTGGTGTCCATATGTCCATTCTCTACATCTGTGTCTCAACTTCTGCCCTGCAAACTGGCTCATCTGTACCATTTTTCTAGGTTCCGCATACATGCATTAATATACGATATTTGTTTTTCTCTTTCTGACTTACTTCACTCTGTATGACAGTCTCTACATCCATCCACGTCTCAACAAATGACTCAATTTCGTTCCTTTTTATGGCTGAGTAATATTCCATTCTATATATGTACCACAACTTCTTTATCCATTCGTCTGTTGATGGGCATTTAGGTTGCTTCCATGACCTGGCTATTGTAAATAGTGCTGCAATGAACATTCGGGTGCATGTGTCTTTTTGAATTACGGTTTTCTCTGGGTATATGCCCAGTAGTGGGATTGCTGGGTCATATGGTAATTCTATTTTTAGTTTTTTAAGGAACCTCCCTATTGTTCTCCATAGTGGCTGTATCAATTTACATTCCCACCAACAGTGCAAGAGGTTTCCCTTTTCTCCACACCCTCTCCAGCATTTGTTGTTTGTAGATTTTCTGATGATGCCCATTCTAACAGGAGTGAGGTGATACCTCATTGTAGTTTTGATTTGCATTTCTCTAATAATTAGTGATGTTGAGCATCTTTTCATGTGCTTCGTGGCCGTCTGTATGTCTTCTTTGGAGAAATGTCTATTTAGGTCTTCTGCCCATTTTTGGATTGGGGTATTTGTTTCTTTGATGTTGAGCTGAATGAGCTGTTTATATATTTTGGAGATTAATCCTTTGTCCGTTGATTCATTTGCAAATATTTTCTCCCATTCTGAGGGTTGTCTTTTCGTCTTGTTTATGGTTTCCTTTGCTGTGCAAAAGCTTTGAAGTTTCATTAGGTCCCACTTGTTTATTTTTGTTTTTATTTCCATTACTCTAGGAGGTGGATCAAAAAAGATCTTGCTGTGATTTATGTCAAAGAGTGTTCTTCCTATGTTTTCCTCTAAGAGTTTTATAGTGTCCAGTCTTATATTTAGGTCTCTAATCCATTTTGAGTTTACTTTTGTGTATGGTGTTAGGGAGTATTCTAATTTCATTCTTTTACATGTAGCTGTCCAGTTTTCCCAGCACCACTTATTGAAGAGACTGTCTTTTCTCCGTTGTATATCTTTGCCTCCTTTGTCATAGATTAGTTGACCATAGGTGCGTGGGTTAATCTCTGGGCTTTCTATCTTATTCCATTGATCTATGTTTCTGTTTTTGTGCCAGTACCATATTGTCTTGATTACTGTAGCTTTGTAGTATAGTCTGAAGTCAGGGAGTCTGATTCCTCCAGCTCCATTTTTTTGCCTCAAGACTGCTTTGGCTATTCGGGGTCTTTTGTGTCTCCATACGAATTTTAAGATGATTTGTTCTAGCTCCGTAAAAAATGCCATTGGTAATTTGATAGGGATTGCATTGAATCTGTAGATTGCTTTGGGTAGTATAGTCATTTTCACAATGTTGATTCTTCCAATCCAAGAACATGGTATATCTCTCCATCTGTTGGTATCATCTTTAATTTCTTTCATCAGTGTCTTATAGTTTTCTGCATACAGGTCTTTTGTCTCCCTAGGTAGGTTTATTCCTAGGTATTTTATTCTTTTTGTTGCAATGGTAAATGGGAGTGTTTCCATAATTTCTCTTTCAGATTTTTCATCATTAGTGTATAGGAATGCAAGAGATTTCTGTGCATTAATTTTGTATCCTGCAACTTTACCATATTCATTAATTAGCTCTAACAGTTTTCTGGTGGCAGTTTTAGGATTCTCTATGTATAATATCATGTCATCCGCAAACAGTGACAGTTTTACTTCTTCTTTTCCAATTTGTTTTCCCTTTATTTCTTTTTCTTCTCTGATTGCCGTGGCTAGGACTTCCAGAACTATGTTGAATAATAGTGGTAAGAGTGGACATCCTTGTCTTGTTCCTGATCTTAGAGGAAATGCTTTCAGTTTTTCACCATTGAGAATGATGTTTGCTGTGGGTTTGTCATATATGGCCTTTATTATGTTGAGGTAGGTTCCCTCTATGCCCACTTTCTGGAGAGTTTTTATCAGAAATGGGTGTTGAATTTTGTCAAAAGCTTTTTCTGCATCTATTGAGATGATCATATGGTTTTTATTCTTCAATTTGTTAATATGGTGTATCACATTGATTGATTTGCGTATATTGAAGAATCCTTGCATCCTTGGGATAAATCCCACTTGATTGTGGTGTATGATCCTTTTAATGTGTTGTTGGATTCTGTTTGCTAGTATTTTGTTGAGGATTTTTGCATCTATATTCATCAGTGATATTGGCCTGTAATTTTCTTTTTTTGTAGTGTCTTTGTCTGGTTTTGGTATCAGGGTGATGGTGGCCTCATAGAATGAGTTTGGGAGTGTTCCTTCCTCTGCAATTTTTTGGAAGAGTTTGAGAAGGATGGGTGTTAGCTCTTCTCTAAATGTTTGATAGAATTCACCTGAGAAGCCATCTGGTCCTGGACTTTTGTTTGTTGGAAGATTTTTAATCACAGTTTCAATTTCATTACTTGTGATTGGTCTGTTCATATTTTCTGTTTCTTCCTGATTCAGTCTTGGAAGGTTACACCTTTCTAAGAATTTGTCCATTTCTTCCAGGTTGTCCATTTTATTGGCATAAAGTTGCTTGTAGTAGTCTCTTAGGATGCTTTGTATTTCTGCGGTGTCTGTTGTAACTTCTCCTTTTTCATTTCTGATTTTATTGATTTGAATCCTCTCCCTCTTTTTCTTGATGAGTCTGGCTAATGGCTTATCAATTTTGTTTATCTTCTCAAAGAACCAACTTTTAGTTTTATTGTTCTTTGCTATTGTTTTCTTTGTTTCTATTTCATTTATTTCCGCTCTGATCTTTAGGATTTCTTTCCTTCTGCTAACTTTGGGTTTTGTTTGTTCTTCTTTCTCTAGTTTCTTTAGGTGTAAGGTTAGATTGTTTACTTGAGATTTTTCTTGTTTCTTTAGGTAGGCTTGTATAGCTATAAACTTCCCTCTTAGAACTGCTTTTGCTGCATCCCATAGGTTTTGGGTCGTCGTGTTTTCATTGTCATTTGTCTCTAGGTATTTTTTGATTTCCTCTTTGATTTCTTCAGTGATCTCTTGGTTATTTAGTAACGTATTGTTTAGCCTCCATGTGTTTGTCCTTTTTACATTTTTTTCCCTGTAATTCATTTCTAATCTCATAGCGTTGTGGTCAGAAAAGATGCTTGAGATGATTTCAATTTTCTTAAATTTACTGAGGCTTGATTTGTGACCCAAGATGTGATCTATCCTGGAGTATGTTCCGTGCGCACTTGAGAAGAACGTGTAATCTGCTGTTTTTGGATGGAATGTCCTATATATATCAATTAAATCTATCTGGTCTATTGTGTCATTTAAAGCTTCTTTTTCTTTATTTATTTTCATTTTGGATGATCTGTCCATTGGTGTAAGTGAGGTGTTAAAGTCCCCCACTATTATTGTGTTACTGTCAATTTCCTCTTTTATAGCTGTTAGCAGTTGCCTTATGTATTGAGGTGCTCCTATGTTGGGTGCATATATATTTATAATTGTTATATCTTCTTGGATTGATCCCTGTATCATTATGTAGTGTCCTTCCTTGTCTCTTGTAACATTCTTTATTTTAAAGTCTATTTTATCTGATATGAGTACAGCTACTCCAGCTTTCTTTTGATTTCCATTTGCATGGAATATCTTTTTCCATCCCCTCACTTTCAGTCTGTATGTGTCCCTAGGTCTAAAGTGGGTCTCTTGTAGACAGCATATATATGGGTCTTGTTTTTGTATCCATTCAGCCAGTCTATGTGTTTTGGTTGGGGCATTTAATCCATTCACGTTTAAGGTAATTATCGATATGTATGTTCCTATGACCATTTTCTTAATTGTTTTGGGTTTGTTTTTGTAGGTCCTTTTCTTCTCTTGTGTTTCCCACTTAGAGAAGTTCCTTTAGCATTTGTTGTAGAGCTGGTTTGGTGGTGCTGAATTCTCTTAGCTTTTGCTTGTCTGTAAAGCTTTTGATTTCTCCATCAAATCTAAATGAGATCCTTGCCGGGTAGAGTAATCTTGGTTGTAGGTTCTTCCCTTTCATCACTTTAAGTATATCATGCCACTCCCTTCTGGCTTGCAGAGTTTCTGCTGAGAAATCAGCTGTTAACCTTACGGGAGTTCCCTTGTATGTTATTTGCCGTTTTTCCCTTGCTGCTTTCAATAATTTTTCTTTGTCTTTAATTTTTGCCACTTTGATTACTATGTGTCTCGGTGTGTTTCTCCTTGGGTTTATTCTGTATGGGACTCTCTGTGCTTCCTGGACTTGGGTGGCTATTTCCTTTCCCATGTTAGGGAAGTTTTCGACTATAATCTCTTCAAATATTTTCTCTGGTCCTTTCTCTCTCTCTTCTCCTTCTGGGACCCCTATAATGCGAATGTTGTTGCGCTTAATGTTGTCCCAGAGGTCTCTTAGGCTGTCTTCATTTCTTTTCATTCTTTTTTCTTTAGTCTGTTCCGCAGCAGTGAATTCCACCATTCTGTCTTCCAGGTCACTTATCCGTTCTTCTGCCTCAGTTATTCTGCTATTGATTCCTTCTTGTGTAGTTTTCATTTCAGTTATTGTATTGGTCATCTCTGTTTGTTTGTTCTTTAATTCTTCTAGGTCTTTGTTAATCATTTCTTGCATCTTCTCAATCTTTGCCTCCATTCTTATTCCGAGGTCCTGGATCATCTTCACTATCATTATTCTGAATTCTTTTTCTGGAAGGTTGCCTATCTCCACTTCATTTAGTTGTTTTTCTGGGGTTTTTTCTTGTTCCTTCATCTGGTACATAGCCCTCTGCCTTTTCATCTTGTCTATCTTTCTGTAACTGTGGTTTTTGGTCCACAGGCTGCAGGATTGTAGTTTTTCTTGCTTCTGCTGTCTGCCCTCTGGTGGTTGAGGCTATCTAAGAGGCTTGATGGGAAGCTCTGGTTGTGGGTAGAGCTCAAATAGCTTTTCTTATCTTGAGTTTATTACCTCCTTTTTGAACTCCAGGTCTAGTAGACTGGTGAGGTCTGTTTCATTATTTGTTCTTTCAGGAGAATTCTCTTGTTCTTTTAATTGGGAGTAGATCCTCTTTTCATTTTACTTAAATTTCTCTGTCTCTATGATTTTTAGGAGAAACAGTTATCTACTGTGATCTTGAATGGCTGTGTTTATTTGGGAGTGTCCCTGTGTAGCTTCCATGAGTCTAATATTTTTGGTGTGAGGGCTGGTTTCAGGATGAATGCCAACCATGCCTTTTCTCAGTGTGTGCTGGCCATTATCCCCTTGATAGCAGGATGTGGATGGTGGTGTAGTATCTAGAGCCTGTGCTGGATGTGAGGTGGGGGGTCCCTCTCTGCTCCATGTCATGGCCCTGTCAGGGGCAGGGTGTGCTCCCCAGTTGTTGGAGTAGAAGCCTTGAGGGTTGGGCTTGATCAGCCTCTGTTGTCCTTGAGTACATGCCCTGCCCCAAAGGTGTGTGCTGAAGAAAGTGAGGCCTGTGTGATTACAGAGGACCTATGCTCCACCTGTGTAGGCATCTACAGCTCCACTCAGAGGCAGCCCAAGATTGTGTCCCCATTGTGTTTATCCCAGATCTTGTGTAAGACTGTGGCATGGAATGGGCTGGGCCTGGAGGTTGGGGGGTTGTGGCTGCAGGGACTGAGGTGGCTGCGCTGCCACCTGAGATCTGGGCTGCCTCTGTGGCAGACCTCACCCAGGACCTGTCTGCCCCAGATCTAGTGCTGAGCTGGAAGACAAACCACTGCGTACTCCTGAGCATGCTCACAATGGCCATTGCAGCCCCAACTGGACCACACCCCAGGCCCTCTGGGCTGTTTCTGCCTAGCTAGATCATGTCCTCTCCCAGGGCCTGTCTGCTCAAGATTCATCGCTTGGCCCTTGCACACTCCTGTTGTGCCACAGTGGACACACACTAATGTTTGCTTTGTTTACACCTGTTGCTCTGAGCCCTCGCTGACTATGGCATCTGAAGCTACTCCTAGATCACACCCCAGATGTCCTGGTCTGTCTCTGCACGACTAGATCTAGTCTCTGGCAAGGTTTTGTGCCAGGTTGTGATGTGGAGTGAGTGGGGCCAGGGCATTTGCCCCTTTGGACTGGGAAATACAGCAAGGGGGCTGCTCCCAGTGCAACACTCTCTGCCCTGATTGTCAGCAAGCCAGCATGCACTGCTGGTGAGTACAGTCTAGTCTTCTCCAACCCTTCTGTCTCAGCAGATTTCCCAAGAGGCAAGGGGGCCTAGCCACTCCATGCAGGACCCCAGGACTAGGATGCCAAGATTGTGACTCGACCTGCTCACTCCCCAGGGCAAGGGTCTACGCTTGTGGACCTTCTCCTCCTTGCAGATCCCACCAAGGGGCCCAGGTGCTGACCCAAGTCTGTTTTTCCCCTTCCTACCCAATTAATTACATGTAGATCTTTCTTGCAGCTTTGGTTTACAGGAGTTCTGCCACTTTTCAAGGAGAAGTGCTCCACATGTAGATGTATTTTTGATATGTCTGTTGGGGAGAGGAGCTCCATATCCATCTACTCCACCATTTTGATTCTGCTTCGGACAGTGAGCTTTTAATGACAGTCTGTCTTTCCTGTTTTTACACACTCACCCTGAGGACTGGTATAGAAATTAGAAACTAAGCAGGTGAAGAAAACTTTATTTCTTTATACATATTTTGCTTTAATAGCCACCAAAAAGACTGTTTCATTTCCTCCCACTGACCCTATCCACCAGTTATGTTAGCCTTCAACATATCGCTATAGCAACATATATAAATATATATCATACATTTATACACACATACACACATTCTAAAGCACTGTGAAGACACAGACTAGGCTTTAGCAACTGGGGGTTGCTCACAATGTCACTTAAAAATGATCACTGACTTGCTTTACACAAGACTTTCAATGGGCTTGGTGTGGCCATTAGTCCCTAGTTCCCAGAGGGAAGCTGGGATGACAAAATGGGACAGCATATTTAGAGTAAGGTCAGTATACTTTTGGGGGATCATAATAGAATAGAAATAGGACGTCTAGGCTAAGCATGAGATGGCATCTGGGAATCACTGCTCTCACCACGTGCATTCAAATAACTCAGGCACTGCAGTGTACACCAATCCGCAGCCTGTGACCCAGCTCGCTGGCCCAGGTTAGGTCTGCCAACACTGTCCTGCAGGGCACCGCTGCTCAGTCCTGTGTTTTTAGATCTGCTGTGGAGCTCCAGTGTGGGGACCACATGCTCCATTGCTAGGAAGCAGGTCCTGTTTCCCCTGAGTTGACCCTCTGAGGATAAGGCGAGAAATGTGCTGTTGCTGGTTCCCAAGCCCCTGGGGCGTTCAGAAGCAGTGTCACAAGGTCTTCTAAAAACTATGCCTGTTTTGCTTAGTGCTGGGCCCAGTGGACCTTGGCTGGTTATTCCTCAACTGCAGGAGAGGCCCTCTGCCTTTCGCCCTGCCCCATCAGGCCACATCTTGAACTCCTTTCAGACCCTCCAGAAGGTGTGGAGGAGTGGGACCCAGATCCTAGTCAGCAGACAGGGAGCTTCAAAGAAGGGGGGCAGGCCCATCCTCCCTGCTGTTTTAAGGACCTCTGGTGGCTTCGCTTCTTGCTTGGCTCTTGGAAGGCAAGGGTCACAGGACTGGAGTGCATGGCAGAGCCCTTAGGGATTTCACCTGCAGACGAAAATAACACAAAGTAAGAGTCCATTATCAGGCACTGCTGGTGGCTAGCTGAGGCTGGAGAGAGTGCTGAGTGGTGACAGAAGCCGGGAGCACGCTGAGAGCCTGTCATGAGGATGAGCTGAGGGGACGCGCTGAGGTCTGGAGGAGCAACTGGGGCCACCAGGTTAGAGGAAAAGCTTCCCACCACCTCCTGTGGTCATATCTCTGCTCAAAGCCGCTGCACACCCAGTGGCCGGATCCTACCACTCCCTCTTCAGGGGCCAGTTCACTCTCCAATTCACTTTGGAGCAAAAGGATGGCTTTTGTGATTTCCCAGGAAAAGAAGTGCTTAGTATGAAACAGGCACATATAGAAACACCCTGCTGTAGGAAGGAGAGGATATTTTGCAGGGACGTCCCCCTGTTAAATTTATGTTCCGTTTACTTGATGAGGAGAGGGAGGGGCCAGGTCAGCAGGTACCTCAGAGATCATCTAAGTCTAGTGCCGCCTCTTACAGATGAGGGTCAGCAGGCTCACAGAGACTGGAGCCAGCCAAAGCCACACAGCCACTTAGTGACAAGCCTGGGATTAGATCCCAGGCCTTGGGCCCTTTCCAGTGGCCTAGGGGAAGTGGGAAGGATACTTCCAAACTGGGGAAGCCAGCAGGTATGAGAGGCTGTTGGGTTACCTTTGCTGAGGCAGGAATAAGGTTTTACAGAGGCAATCTTGTAAGTGTTCTTCTAAAAAGGCTCAGGAAAGAGAGGAATCATCAGAGAAAAACAGAAGAAATTAGCAGAACAAACAAACAAACGAAACAGAGTTAAATTATGGCCCAACCCGTTTTCATACTGTGGGGTCAACATTCTCTTAGGTTACAATTTAGGAACATTCCTAGGAATGTGCTTAATTGCTTATGGCAAAGCTTTAAAGTCCAAGGTAAAAGGTTTAGTTTTTGATTTTTAGGCCATTTCTAAGACCTCAAGTTTTTCATCAAAGCAGTTGCTAGAGAATGTGTTAGTGTTTTAAATAAAAGTAGAGAAGGTCTGCCATAGAGATAATATCTTTCCCTTTAAGTTTCAGTTTTTACTTATTACCAAATTCTCTTTCAGGTCAATAAGACCCAAGGATTTTCTTATGTGTTGTTGCTTAAAGAAAAAGAGACATCAAAATCAAATTGCTGTTTTCAGCCCAATAGTGTGCAGTGAAATCAACTTATTAGGTTGCATCTTTCCATTATTTTTTCATATAATGGTATAGGAAACCCCAGAACACATGACTGGCCTCAGGATCCCTTTACTGAAAGCTCCTTCAAAGGCAGACCCCATATGTCCTCTGACCTCGAGAATCAACTGAACTGCATTTCTCCCCATTCCTGACCTGGCATAAAGGAGACAGAATTGGAGTAAGGAGAGAAGATGATGACAAAGTAAGAGTCAACCGAGAGGTCAAGGGAGGTTGCTGATTGGGGTGGAGGGCTGATGGGGATGGACTCTAGAGGGATGCTCATTGAGGACCTGAGCTCCCACAGGTGGACCAGACATCTCCTCCTGGAAGGTCAGAGCAGGTCAAGGATCACCTGCACACTCTGATGACAGATGGTGATAAGTTTGGGGCGGGCTCTATGGCTCCGACTGGTGCAGTAGTTTCCTTACCTCCAAATTTGTCCTTGCCTTCTTCAAAACATCGTGTGTCCTGGTCACTGAAACAAGAAAGCAGCCCCAAAGGCAGAAATTACCAGTGGGCCCACGCTTGCATTGGGTTTGTGTTCTAAAGCTTGTCTTTCTGCACACTCAGCTCGGGGTCTCCTGCTGCCCCCCCACCCCGTGTCCCCTCCTCTGCCTCCACGATTACTGATGGCACAGGAGGTTTAGAGACGTCACATCAGCCTCCCCCGTCCCCTAACCTCTCTGGTCTCTGTCCATTCACAGCACAGGTGGAGAACCTGGAAGGACCCCCATTTCCTGTCCCATTCCCTGGCTGGGGGCACCCACACTGGCTGAAGATGAACTGTTCCATGCTCTCCTTCTGCTGGTTGGCGGTCTTCAGATGCTCAGCTGTGCTCTGAAGGAGACTCTCCTGTTTGGATAGTTTGGTTCTCAGTTCCAGAAGCTCCCTTTTCATGGACTCTCCCTGGGAAGAAAAACAGGCTCTCTGTCAGTGGTCAGAAGGCCTAAAGCACCCTGTGTTTTGTGGCTCTTTACAACTCCAAATAGGATTCTACAGTCTTCTCAAGTATTTTTGGAGCAGATTTCCCTCGTTAAAGCCTCTCAATCCCTCCAGCAGGTGATGGCTCAGGATGGGCCATGAGGTGGGAACACTGAGGACCTGGAAGCCCCCGTGCAGATTAGCACAGGCTACACTCCTGTTGCTGCAGAGAACCTGACTCCAGGCCACACTGAAACTCCCAGCTGTGAACAAGAACTCAGATTTCGTGCTGACATAGTTATATCATTTGGACATCACAAGTAAGACTTGGTCGTTAGGAATATTATACCTGGATATCATGCCTGGGGAGACGGGGCTGGCCTGAGACAGTAAGTTTGTAAATATATCTGCCAACCACAAGATGGCAAAATCCTCCCTCCTTGGAATTAACATAATTGGGGCCCCTAAAGTGTCAGTGATCTTAGTCTGGAGTTGGAACCCCTGGGAGGGATCCTGAAACCTGCCTATCCAAGGTCACCAACCAGAAAGCAGTCCGAGATCTGAGAGCACCTGGGGGAGGCTGACTCTCCCCAGACCTGACCCTGAGACGCAGATGTAAGTGATTTCCTGGGATTCCAGGGGAGGGCTACAAGAGGCTGGGTGACTCCTGGTGACATTCTGTGATCCTGCCTGACTATGTGGACCTGGAGGTGGGGGTGGGCTAGGAAGGGAAAGGAGATGTTGATGTTTTAACATGGCCCTGAACTTCAGCGCAGCCAAACTTCAGAAAGTTAAAGAAACGGAACATTTATGGGTTACCAGGGCTCTTGTGTCTCTGCCTCCTCCATGTCCTTTCCTTCTGCTCTTTGATTACTTATCTGGGGGTCAGGGCCAGGGGGAGAGGGGATGGAGTCAGAGCTGCACTGAAAGCAGCCACCGTGGAGGAGAGGTCTCCCTCCAGGGACGCCCCCCTCAGGTCCCCTTTGTCCCAGCTGCCCATTCGGCTCCTGATCTTCAGGATCTGCAGACCAAGGAGGCAGAAGGATATTTGGGGGCAGAATCAGTCGGAGATGCTGGCTTCTTACCGCTTTGCTGTCCAGCGCACGGCCGGGGGGGGTTGGCAAGGCTGCTCGCCAGAACATGGTGAGGAGGGAGGCCGACTCCTCCAGTCGGTGGTGAAGGGCATTGGCGCTGTTCCTGAGCTCGTGGATGCCTTCACTGCTCATCACCTGGGAGAAGGGGGAGGTAGCCATGGGCATCCCCGGGGCTGAGAGATCACTTCTTTTTTGCTGAGCATAGGCCTCAGCTTCCTTTGTGGGTGAGGCATAGACACAGGCCTGCTTAAACCTGTGAAATCCTTTTCTGACCTGGAAGCCAAGGTTCTCTGACCTCAGCAGGGACCTCTCGATTTGCAAGAATTCATGTGACTCCAGCTTTCCCCACACTCTTTAGCTTCTAGTCCTGCTTCATGCTCCAGAGTCTAAGGCCCCTATTTATTTTTGCACTGGCCCCCCTCGTCCTTCCCTAAATCACACCTTATGCTTCAAATGGGCTGCACCACTGGTAGCTCGAAGGACTGAGGTGCCTCTCCCTTTACCTGGCATGTTCTCCCCCGAGAACTTACATATCCCCTGGTGGCACCCCCCCCATGAACCTGTTACTTTCCTTGCCTGGGATAACAGCCGATTCTGGGTTCATGCCCTCACACCCAGAGCCCTTGTAACCTTGTGCCTGGAGCCCCTGGTTATATTTATTTACTCAGGTGTGGGGATCCCTCTCTATCGTGGGGGCCCCTGGGGGCAGGGCTGTCCCTGCATGCCTGTGCATCTCCAGTAGCTCAGACAGCACAGCAGCTAGTACCTGGACCTCTGCCTGGGGAAGGGCTCTGAGAAGCCTTGCTGCTTGCTCTCCCCCCTTGCTCAGTGTGAGCAGAGAAATCCCATGGCTGCCACCCTTCTCACCCCTTCCACATATTTGGCCCATATGGACGCAGATTCTCATTTTCCAGCCAACCGATTAAGTGATTTTATTCTGTCCACAGATGGTCATATGCCAGCATGACTTTAGCAGATAATAAGCTACCAAAGGGTACTCAGTACAGCATTGTGTGTATGTTGACGCTTAACGTGCTCTACTGATGAGGACGGGAATGCTGCACATGCTTTTCTGTGGTTCTGAGGGGAAATAGCAAGTGAGCTACATCTGCAACAGAGCAGAGCTTGTAGTGAAATTAGCAGCTGAAGATAAAAGGCCTAGCTGGATATAAATGGAAGATGTATCCTCAGCTGATGGGAGATGTGGAGCAGGAAAAAAAAAATAGAGGGAGAAGAAGCTAAAATCAGAAGAAGAAAGGGCCTAAGGAAAAGGTGCACCTAAGAGCTAAAACGTGATTACCTCTGCGCCTGGAGCTTCAAAGCTAGGGAAGTTGCAGGTTGATCTCATGATCGACGCTATCTTCTTGACCAGCAGTCTGCCCTCCCCAATCTGCTGTCTCAGGGCATTGTAGTCATCAATGTGGCCAATGACGTGGCGGCCATGCTTATTGGCAAAGGAGCCATCAGTAGCATCACCCTCCAGCTTGGGAGGGTTATTCATTACTGGAGAAGCATCCAAACCCAGCTCTGAAGAATAAAACCACAATAACACAGAATCTACTGTTATTCATAATCATCCTCAGTTCAATCCAAAATGGACATCAAATAGTGAAAGAGGCCAGAAACAAGAATGACAGTCTTGGCAAGTACAAGTGTGAAGTCCATAGATATTCTGGGTTCTATATTTTTATAATCTTTCTTACATCATCTCATAATGATAAAATTGCCAGGAGGCAAATTTTATCCTTATTGACAAATGAAATATTCAGGACAAATTTAAAAATTTTTAAATTTGGGGGTTGAGAAGACACAGACAAGGAAATTAAGCTGGATACAGAGAGCACTTTCAAGAAGGAAGAGATTATAGTGCAATGAAGAAATACCAGAGCAATAGGAAAACCACAGGAAGAAGAATAATGATAAAAAAGGCAGCCACAGGAGGTGGAATGAGTAGGGCTAAAGGCTGTGGGACATGCAGAGAAAAATCTCTAAATTCAGATAATGTGCATATAGAGAACCAAAGGTTACTTGCTTTAGTCATTTTCCATCATTAGACCCTGAGTCCTGTAGTTGCCCTATTTACCATTTGTCCTATTGAAGGTTGTGGTCTCTGAGCCATGAGCAGCGGAAGAAGAGCTGGGGAAGACCAGAATTGGAGAATTCATGCCCACATCCCGAACTGGAGGGGAGGCAACTGAATCTAGGGAGTAAAGATAACCACAACTTTAGGAACCCTGGAATATACTGCTCCCCAAACATATGCACAGCCTACCTTCACTACTGGAGATCTAAGGCAACATGACTCTCCTCTTACATAATCATCACCCATGTACCACAGTCAAAAGCAGTGGCAAACAAACCACTTAATTTGGAGCAAGATGTTCCTGTAATTGAACACTGTTCCATGAGAAAGCAACTTCTAGTTTGAAAAATTATTAGATATATTTTTCTAACCCCCGATTTGAATATAATGTTGTATGCAGTGTGTCTAATACAATGTTTAACTAAATATAAATACGTATAAATATATGTAGTATATATGTTAAAAATATTTGATCAAAGAATGAATGGATTTATGGGAGATTAAACTCAGCACTCTAATCACCATTCTGATGAGTCAGTGCTGGAAAATATGTAGTAGTATAAGAAAGAGACATACTAGAAAGCATGTAGTAGTATAAGAAGAATAGGAGACATAAGCCTTGGCGAGTTTGAGATGCCCTATTGGAAACCAGGCAGCAATCCTCCAGGGGAGGAATTGGAAAATATCACGAAGAGACAGAAATGATCCTGCTCAGGCAAATGTGGCTTAGAACCTGCTTTCCACCTCCGGCCTCTGTGTTGTATGATGATGAGAAGGAGTGACTGAGCCAGTTCGGATGAGTCCTGGCTGGTGCTGTGGGGAGGCTCTGAGAGGGGAAAGCATGAGAGGAAAGAGAAGCAACACTGTGACAGAGCATAGTGAGGTGGGAGGAACACAAAGAGCAGATCAAAACTTCTGCTTCGAATCTTGGGTTGGCCTCTTAACTCCTGTAAACCTTAGCATGTCAATTGTCTCAGTGCCTACGTTTTCTCATGTGAAATACAGAGGTAGTAAATCTGCCCTAGCTCTGATGAAATTATTTGAAAATTTATTTGAAAACATGGTAAATTTTAAAGCACTCTGCAAATATAAAGAATAGGCATTAATACATACAGCTGTTAACTGTTGAGCACTTATTGCATCAGGCACTTGTAAATTATTTCACTTAATGCTCCATATAACTATGCACAGTGTATATTATTATAATCCTCATGTTGAAGATGAAGAAACTAAGGCTTAAATACCGGAGGAGTTTAAGCACAAGGCAAATAACATATAAGTGTCAAACTCAGAATCTGGAGCCAGATCTGACCCTAAATCCCATGCTCTCAAGGCATTGTATTGAAGCATCTTCGATTTCACCCTGACCTTAAGGAATGTGGAAGAGGCGAGATTGTCCCTTTCACCGTAGACATCCTGGGGACCTCCCCATTGGCTGAGGGCTTCCTGATTCCCTTTTCCTTCCTACCTTGGAAGAGCAGCTGCTTGTTTCCAGGGTCAGTGTTGGTGGGGAATTTCTGGTTAACAGAGGAGGGGCTGAGGCTGGTTTTGCTGGCACCACCATCCAACTGCTGCTCGAGCTGTAGTCGCAGACAGTTGTTCACCTGAATGCTCTGCTCCAGCTGCCCTCTCAAAGCTTGGATCTCTGCCACCAGGTGGCTCAAGTCACTGCTCAAAGGGACTTGGTGACAGGCATCCCAGGTGTAAGCTGAAAGTAGAGAGAGGACGGGGGTTCTGGTGGCACTGAACCAAGTATTTCCAAGCATTTGTCAGAACACTCCTCTGACATTCCTTTCTGCCAAGGATCCCACTGTAATTTCAGGGTCCCAGGAACACACCTGTGATGGATATGTCACTTTTCCTGTGCAGGGCCTGGCACACACTGAGATGGCAAACACTCCAGCATGGAGTTTCCTTGGAGGCTCAAATGACCCTCGTCCATCTAGAGGGCATTTGATTGGCAGATAAGTCAAGCCTATTATTTCACCTTATTAATGTCAATCCTGCAGGCTAGACAGCAGAGTCTTCCAGGGCAGGCGATCAATACTGAACTAGAGAAGGGGAGGGGCTGAGGGAGAAGGAGATGTGATGACCTCCACATTCAGGAACCAAAGGGAGAGGAGGAGGAAGGCATCAGGGCTTTGGGCAGCATGTAAGAATGGGAGTGGGGTACCACAGACCAGGGATCATAACTAACTGGACTTCTCAAGTTCTTCTAGTTTTTTTTACCTCCACTCACCACTCATAGCCTGTTTCTATGTAATGGGGGAAGAAGAGATCTAAGAAATATTCTACAAGATCACAATTGCTCATCTAAAAACGTTGAAGCCAAATGTAGTTAAAAAGAATTTGTTTTGGTTTTTAGCAAGGCTATAGGATGCATATACCATATAATACATGCACCCAGTTGCATCAGGGCCACAGGCCTTAACCAAACACATTAATATTTCTGCAATGAGCCATGTGAATATTCTCACTAAATGGGATAAATGAAGAGGAGTGCAGGACAAGATGGCAGAGTAGAAGGACTTGAGCTCACCTCCTCTCATGAAAACACCAAAATCACAACTAACTGCTGAACAACCATCAACAAAAAACCCTGGAACCTACCAAAAAAAATATTCTGCATCCAAAGACAAAGAAGAAGCCACAACGAGATGGTAGGAGGGGTGCTTTCATGATATAATCAAATCCCATACCTGCTTCCACAAACTGGAAAATAATTATATTGCAGAGGTCCTCCCACAGGAGTGAGAGTTCTGAGCCCCATGTCAGGCTCCCCAGCCTGGGGTACTGTAATAGGGAGGAGGAGCTACCAGAGCATTTGGTTTTGAAGGCCAGTGGGGCTTGAGTGTAGGATCTCCACAGGACTGTGAGAAACAGAGACTCCAGTCTTAGAGAGTGCAAAATGGCTTCATGAGCACTGGGACCCAGGGCAAAGCAATGACTCCATAGGAGCCTGGGCCAGACCTACCTGCAGGTCTTGGAGGGTCTCCTGAGGAGGCAGGAGTCAGCTGTGGCTCACTGTGGGGCAAGAACACTGGTGGTGGAGGCCCCAGGGAATATTCAACAGCATGAGCTCTCCTAGAGGTCGCCATTTTGGCACTGAGACCTGGCCCCGCCCAACAGCCTGCTGGCTCCAATGCTGGGATGCCTCAGGCCAAACAATCAACAGGGTGGGAACACAGCACCACCCATCAGCAGACAGCCTGCATAAAGTCGTCCAGAGTCCACTGCTCCCTCTAAACATACCCCATGACTTGGCCCTGCCCACCAGATGGACAAGACCCAACTCCACCCACAAGTGGGCAGGCACCAGTCACTCCCACCAGGAAGCCTGCACAAGCCCCTGGACCAACCTCACCCACCAGGGGGCAGACATCAGAAGAAGAACTACAATCCTGCAGCCTGTGGAAAGGAGATGACAAACACAGAAAGTTAGACAAAATGAGAAAGCAGAGAAATATATTCCACACGAAGGAACAAGATAAAACCCCAGAAGAACAACTAAGTGAAGTGGAGACAGGCAATCTACCTGAAAAAGAATTCAGAGTAATGATAGTAAAGATGATTCAAAATCACGGAAAAAGAATGCAGGCACAGATTGAGAAGATAGAAATGTTTAACAAAGACCTAGAAGAACTAAAGAACAAACAAACAGAGTGGAACAACATAATAACTGAAATGAAAAATACACTAGCAGGAATCAATAACAGAATAAATGAGGCAGAAGAACAGATAAGTGAGCTGGAAAACAGAATGGTGGAAATCACTGCTGTGGAACAGGATAAAGAAAAATGAATGAAAAGAAATGAGGACACTTTAAGAGACTTCTGGGACAACATTAAATGCACCAACATTCACATTATAGGGGTCCCAGAAGGAAAAGAGAGAGAGAAAGGGCCTGAGAAAATACTTGAAGAGATAATAGCTGAAAATTCCCTAACATGGGAAAGAAAACAGTCAGCCAAGTCCAGGAAGAGCAGAGAGTCCCATAGAGGATAAACCCAAGGAGGAACATGCCGAGACACGTATTAATCAAACTGACAAAAATTAAAGACAAAGAAAAAATATTAAAAGCAACAAGGGAAGAGCAACAAATAACATACAAGAGAATCACCATAAGGTTATCAGCTAATTTTTGAGCAGAAACTGTGCAGGCCAGAATGGAGTGGCACAATATATTTAAAATGATGAAAGGGGAAAACGTACAACCAAGAATACTCTACCCAGCAAGGCTCTCATTCAGATTTGATGGAGAAATCAGAAGCTTTACAGACAAGCAAAAGCTAAGAGAAGTTAGCACCACCAAACCAGCTTTACAACAAATGCTAAAGGAATTTCTCTAGGCCAAAAAGAAAAGGCCACAATGAGAAACAAGAAAATTATGAATGGGAAAGCTCACTGGTAAGGCAAACATACCGTAAAGGTAGGAAATCATCCACACACTAATGTGATATCAAAACCAGCAATTGTGAGAAGAGGAGAGTACAGACGCAGGATATTGGAAATGCATTTGAAAGTAAGAGACTAGCAACTTAAAAAAATCTTGTGTGTGTGTATATATATATATATATATAGACTGCTATCTCAAAAATCTCATGGTAACCACAAACCAAAAATCTACAATTGATACATGCACACACACAAAAAATCAATCCAAACACAACACTAAAGATAATCATCAAATCACAAGAGATGAGAACAAAAGAGGAAGGGAAGAAAAAAGACCTGCAAAAACAAATCCAAAACAATTAACAAAACTGCAATAAGAACATACATATCAGTAATTACCTTAAATGTAAGTGGATTAAATACTCCAACCAAAAGACATAGACTGGCTGAATGGATACAAAAACAAGACCCATATATATGCTGTCTACAAGAGGCCCACTTCAGACCTAGGGACACATACAGACTGAAAATGAGGGGATGGAAAAAGATATTCCATGCAAATGGAATCAAAAGAAAGCTGGAGTAGCAATACTCATATCAGACAAAATAGACTTTAAAACAAAGACTAAAAGAAGGACACTGCATAATGACCAAAAGATCAATCCAAGAAGATATAACAATTGTACATATATATGCACACTACATAGGAGCACCTCAATATATAAGGCAAATGCTAACAGCCATAAAAGGAAAAATCAACAGTAACACAATAATAGTGGGGGACTTTAACACCCCACTTACATCAATGGACAGATCATCCAGACAGAAAATCAATTAAGGAAACATAGGCCTTCAATGACACATTAGACCAAATGGAATTGATATTTATAGAGCATTCCATCTAAAAGCAGCAGAATACACATTCTTCTCAATTGCACATGCAACATTCTCCAGGATTGACCATATGCTGAGCCAGAAAGCATGCCTTGATAAATTTAAGAAAACTGAAATCATGTCAAGCATCATTTCCAACCACAACACTATGATATTAGAAATCAACTACAAGAAAAAAATAAACTAAAAAAACACAAACATGTGGAGGCAAAACAATATGCTTCTAAACAACCAATGGATCATTGAAGAAATCAAAGAGGAAGCTAAAAAAAAATATCTAGAAACAAATGAAAACGAAAACATGATGATCCAAAACCTATGGGATGCAGCAAAAGCAGTTCTAAGAGGGAAGTTTACAGCAGTATAATCTTACTTCAGGAAACAAGAAAAATATCAAATAAACAACCTAACCTTACATCTAAAGCAACTAGAGAAAGAAGATCAAACAAAACCCAAAGATAGCAGAAGGAAAAAAATCATAAAGATCAGAGCAGAAATAAATGAAATAGAGACAAAGAAAACAATAGAAAAGATCAATTAAACCAAAAGCTGGTTATTTGAAAAGATAAACGATATTGATAAACCTTTAGCCAGACTCACCAAGAAGAAAAGGGAGAAGGCTCAAATCAATACAATTAGAAATGAAAAAGAAGTTACAATGGACACCACAGAAATATAAAGGATCATAAGAGACTACTACAAGCAAATATATGCCAATAAAATGGACAACCTAGAAGAAATGGACAAATTCTTAGAAAGGTACAATCTCCCAAAACTGAACCAGAAAGAAATAGAAAATATGAATAGACCAATCACAATTACTGAAATTGAAACTGATTAAAACACTTCCAACAAACAAAAGTCCAGGACCAGATGGCTTCAGAGGCAAATTCTATCAAACCTTTAGAGAAGAGTTAACACCTATCCTTCTGAAACTATTGCAAAATATTGCAGAGGAAGGAACACTCCCAAACTCATTCTATGAGGCCACCATTACCCTGATACCAAAACCAGACAAAGATACCACACACACAAAAAAATACAGGCCAATATCACTGATGAACATACACATAAAAATTCTCAAAACAAAAAAATACTAGCAAACCGATTCCAACAAAACATTAAAAGGATCATACACCACAATCAAGTGGGATTTAACCCAGGGCTGCAAGGATTTGTCAATATCCGTGAATCAATCGGTGTGATAAACCACATTAACAAATTGAAGAATAAAAACCATATGATCATCTCAGTAGAGGCAGAAAAGGCTTTTGACAAAATCCAACACCCATTTATGATAAAAACTCTCCAGAAAGTGGGCACAGAGGGAACTTACCTCAACATAACAAAGGCCATATGTGACAGACCCACAGCTAACATTATACTCAATGGTGTGAAGCTGAAACCATTTCCTCTAAAATCAGGAGCAAGACAAGGATGTTCACTCTCGCCACTTTTAGTCAACATAGTTTTGGAAGTCCTAGCCACGGCAATCAGAGAGCAAAAAGAAATAAAAGGAAGCCAAATTGGAAAAGAAGAAGTAAAACTGTCACTTTTTGCAGATGACATGATTCTACACATAGAAAATCCTAAAGATGCTACCAGAAAACTCCTAGAGCTCATCAATGTATTTGGTAAAGTTGTAGGATACAAAATTAATACACAGAAATCTCTTGCATTTCTATACACTAACAACAAAAGATCAGAAAGAGAAATTAAGGAAACAATCCCATTTACCATCGCATCAAAAAGAATAAAATACCTAGGTATAAACCTACCTAAGGAGGCAAAAGACCTGTACTCTGAAATCTATGATGCTGATGAAAGAAATCAAAGATGACACAAACAAATCAAAAGGTATACCATGTTCTTTGATTGGAAGAATCAATATTGTCAAATGACTACACTACCCAAGGCAATCTACAGATTCGATGCAATCCCTATCAAATTAACAATGGAATTTTTTGCAGATCTAGAACAAAAAGTCTTAAAATTTGTATGGAAACACAAAAGACCCCAAATAGCCAAAGCAATCTCGAGAAAGAAAAACGAAGCTGGAGGAATCAGGCTCCCTGACTTGAGACTATAATACAAAGCTACAGTAATCAAAGCAGTATGGTACTGGCACAAAAACAGACTTATAGATCAATGGAACAGGATAGAAATCCCAGATACAAACCTATGCACCTATTGTCAATTAATCAACAACAAAGGAGGCAAGCCTACACAATGGATAAAAGGTAGTTTCTTCAATAAGTGGTGCTAGGAAAACTGGACAACTACATGCAAATGAATGAAATTAGAACATCCCCTAACACCATACACAAAAATAAACTCAAAATGGATTGAATATCTAAATGTAAGACCAGATACTATAAAACTCTTAGAGGGAAACATAGGCAGAACACTCTTTGACATAAATCGCAGCAATATCTTTTTGGATCCACCTCCTAGACTAATGAAATAAAAACAAAAATAAAGATATGAG
This sequence comes from Balaenoptera musculus, assembly GCF_009873245.2. Classification (NCBI taxonomy): domain Eukaryota; kingdom Metazoa; phylum Chordata; class Mammalia; order Artiodactyla; family Balaenopteridae; genus Balaenoptera; species Balaenoptera musculus. The sequence goes on along the minus strand of NC_045785.1, from coordinate 106,295,968 downwards.
ACCTAATTAAACTTAAAAGCTTTTGCACAGCAAAGGAGACCATAAACAAGATGAAAAGACAACCCTCAGAATGGGAAAAAATATTTGCAATCACTGTGACTGACAAGGGGTTAATCTCCAAAATATACAAACAGCTGATACAATTCAATATCAAAAAACAAAACCACCCAAGCAAAAAATGGGTAAAAGATCTAAATAGACATTTCTCCAAAGAAGACATACAGATGGCCAAAAAGCACACGAAAAGATGCTCAACATTGCTAATTATTAGAGAAATACAAGTCGAGACTACAATGAGGTATCCCCTCACACTGGTCAGAATGTCCATCATCAAAAAATCTACAAACAATAAATGCTGGAGATGGTGTGGAGAAAAGGGAACCCTCGTACACTGTCAGTGGGAATGTGAATTGGTACAGCCACTATGGAGAACAGTATGGAGGTTCCTTAAAAAACTAAAAACAGAGCTACCATATGATCCACCAATCCCACTCCTGAGCATATACCCTGAGAAAACCATAATTCAAAAAGAGTTATGGGGCTTTCCTGGTGGTGCAGTGGTTGGGAGTCCACCTGCTGATGCAGGGGATGTGGGTTTGATCCCTGGTCCGGGAGGATCCCACATGCCGTGGAGCAACTAAGCCTGTGTGCCACAGCTGCTGAGCCTGTGCTCTGGAGCCTGCGAGCCACAGCTACTGAGCCTAAGTGCTGCAACTGCTGAGGCCTGCGTGCCTAGAGCCCATGCTCCACAGCAGGAGAGGCCACCTCAATGAGAGGCCCGTGCACCACAGGGAGGAGTGACCCCCGCTCGCCACAACTAGAGAAAGCCCACATGCAGCAGCGAAGACCCAGCACAGCCAAAAATAAATAAATAAATAAATAAAAAAGAAAAAAAAGAAGAGTTATGTACCACAATGTTCATTGCAGCACTATTTACGATAGCCAGGACATGGAAGCAACCTAACTGTCCATTGACAGATGAACGGATAAAGAAGATGTGGCACATACATACAATGGAATATTACTCAGCCATAAAAAGAAATGAAATTGAGTTATTTGTAGCGAGGTGGATGGTCCTAGAGTCTGTCATACAGAGTGAAGTAAGTCAGAAAGAGGAAAACAAATACCTTATGCTAACACATATATATGGAATCTTAAAAAAAAAAAAAAGATTCTGACGAACCTAGGGGCAGGACAGGAATAAAGACGCAGACATAAAGAATGGACTTGAGGACATGGGGAGGGAGAAGGGGAAGCTGGGATGAAGTGAGAGAGTGGCATTGACATATATACACTACCAAATGTAAAATAGATAGCTAGTGGGAAGCAGCCGCATAGCACAGGGAGATCAGCTCTGTGCTTTGTGACCACCTAGAGGGGTTAGATAGGGAGGGTAGGAGGGAGACGCAAAAGAGAGGGGATATGGGGATATATGTATATGTATACCTGATTCACTTTGTTATACAGCAGAAACTAACACAATATTGTAAAGCAAGTATACTCCAATAAAGATGTTAAAAAAAAAAAGATATTGTAGGTGGGGGACCTTCAAGATAGCAGAGGAGTAAAACGTGGAGATCACCTTCCTCCCTACAAATACATCAAAAATACATCTACATGTGGAACAACTCCTACAGAACACCTACTGAATGCTGGCAGAAGACCTCAGACTTCCCAAAAGGCAAGGAAATCCCCACATACCTGGGTAGGGCAAAAGAAAAAAAGAAAAAACAAACACAAAAGAATAGGGACAGGACCTGCACCTCTGGGAGGGAGCTGTGAAGGAGGAAAAGTTACCACACATTAGGAAGACACTTCACTGGTGGAGAGTGGGTGTGGGAGTGGGGAAAGCTTTGGAGCCACAGGGGAGAGCGCAGCAACAGGGGTGCAGAGAGCAAAGTGGAGAGATTCCCACACAGAGGATCAGTGCTGACCAGGACTCACCAGCCTGAGAGGCTTGTCTGCTCACCCTCCGGGGTGGGTGGGGGCTGGGGGCTGGGAGCTGAGGCTTGGGATTTGGAGGTCAGACCCCAGGGAGAGGACTGAGGTTGGCTGTGTGAACACAGCCTGAAGGGGGCTAGAGCACCAAAGCTAGCCGGGAGGGAGTCCGGGAAAAACTCTGGACCTTCCTAAGAGGCAAGAGACCATTGTTTTGGGGTGTCCAAGGAGAGGGGATTCCTACCCCATTTGCCCGCAGAAGGCAGAGCACTGCCTAAACGAGCTCCAGAGATGGGCGTGAGCCATGGCTATCAGCTCGGACACCAGAGACGGGCATGAAACTCTAACACTGCTGCTGCAGCCACCGAGAATCCTGTGTGCAAGCACAGGTCACTATCCACACCTCCCCCCAGGAGCCTGTTCTGCTTGCCACTGCCAGGGTCCCGTGATCCAGGGACAACTTTCCCGGGAGAACACATGGTGCGCCTCAGGCTGTTGCAACGTCATGCCAGCCTCTGCCACTACAGGCTCACCCTGCATTCCAATTATGACTACCGTACCACTCTCTCCCCCTGGCATGAGTGAGCAGAGCCCCCTAATCAGCCACTGCTTTAACCCTGTCTTGTCGGGGCAGGAACAGATGCCTGAGGGCAACCTACACACAGACATGGGGCCAAAACCAAAGCTGAACCCCAGGAGCTGTGCGAACAAAGAAGAGAAAGGGAAATTTCTCCATGCAGCCACAAGAGCAGCAGATTAAATCCCCACAATCAACTTGATGTACCCTGCATCTGTGGAATACCTGAAGAGACAACGAATCATCCCAAAATTGAGGAGGTGGACTTTGGGAACAATTGTAGACTTGGGGTTTACTGCCTGCAACTGACTTGTTTCTGGTTTTTATGTTTATCTTAGTATAGTTTTTAGCGCTTCTTATCATTGGTGGATTTGTTTATTAGTTTGGTTGCTCTCTTCTTTTTTTAATTATTATTACTTTTAAAATTTTTTTACCTTAATAATTTTTTATTATTCTTTCTTTTCTTTCTTTTTTTCTCCATTTTCTTCTGAGCTGTGTGGCTGGCAGGGTCTTGGTGCTCTGGCCTGCTGTCAGGCCTGAGCCTCTGAGGTGGTAGAGCCGAGTTCAGGACATTGGACCACCAGAGACCTCCTGGCCCCATGTAATATCAATTGGTGAGAGGTCTCCTAGAAATCTCCATCTCAACACTAAGACCCAGCTCCACCTAACAGCCAGCAAGCTCCAATGCTGGACACCCCATGGCAAACAACTAGCAAGACAGGAACACAACCCCACCCATTAACAGAGAGGCTGCCTAAAATCATAGCAAGTTCCCTGACACTGCAAAACACACCACCAGACGTGGCCCTGCCCACCAGAAAGACAAGATCCAGCCCCACCCACCAGAACACAGGCACCAGTCTCCTCCATCAGGAAGCCTACACAAGTCACTGAACCAACCTTACCCACTGGGGGCAGACACCAAAAACAGTGGGAACTACGAACCTGCAGCCTGAGAAAAGGAGACACCAAACACAGTAAGTTAAACAAAATGAGAAGACAGAGAAATATGCAGCAGATGAAGGAGCAATGTAAAATTCCACCAGACCAAACAAACGAAGAGGAAATAGGCAGTCTACCTGAAAAAGAATTCAGAGTAATGATAGTAAAGATGATCCAAAATCTTGGAAATAGAATGGAGAAAATATAAGAAATGTTTAACAAGGACCTAGAAGAACTAAAAAGCAAACAAACAATGATGAACAACACAATAAATGAAATTAAAAGTTCTCTAGAAGGAATCAATAGCAGAATAACTGAGGCAGAAGAATGGATAAGTGACCTGGAAGATAAAACAGTGGAAATAACTACTGCAGAGCAGAATAAAGAAAAAAGAATGAAAAAAATTGAGGACAGTCTCAGAGACTCTGGGACAACATTAAATGCACCAACATTCGAATTATAGGGGTCCCAAAGAAGAAGAGAAAAAGAAAGGGTCTGAGAAAATATTTGAAGAGATTATAGCTGAAAACTTCCCTAACATGGGAAAGGAAGTAGTCAATCAAGTCCAGGAAGCGCAGAGAGTCCCAGGCAGGATAAATCCAAGGAGAAACATGCCAAGACACATATTAATCAAACTATCAAAAATTAAATGCAAAGAAAAAATATTAAAAGCAGCAGGGGAAAAGCAACCAATAACATACAAGGGAACCCCCATAAGGTTAACAGCTGATCTTTCAGCAGAAACTCTGCAAGCCAGAAGGGAGTGGCAGGACATATTTATTTAAAGTGATGAAAGAGAAAAACCTACAACCAAGATTACTCTACCCGGCAAGGATCTCATTCAGACTCGATGGAGAAATCAAAAGCTTTACAGACAAGCACAAGCTAAAAGAATTCAGCACCACCAAACCAGCTTTACAACAAATTCTAAAGGAACTTCACTAGGAAGGAAACACAAGAGAAGGAAAAACCCTACAAAAACAAACCCAAAACAATTAAGAAAATGGTAATAGGAACATACGTATCAATAATTACCTTAAATGTAAATAGACTAAATGCTCCAACCAAGAGACATAGACTGGCTGAATGGATACAAAAACAAGACCTGTATATATGCTGTCTACAAGAGACCCACTTCAGACCTAGGGACACATCCAATCTGAAAGTGAAGGGATGGAAAAAGATATTCCATGCAAATGGAAATCAAAAGAGCTCTGGAGTAGCAATTCTCATATCAGACAAAATCGACTTTAAAATAAAGACTATTAAAAGAGACAAAGAAGGACACTACATAATGATCAAGGGATCAATCCAAGAAGAAGATTTAACACTTATACATATTTATGCACGCAACATAGGAGCACCTCAATACATAAGGCAAATGCTAACAGCCATAAAAGGGGAAATCAACAGTAACACAATCATAGTAGGGGACTTTAACACCCCACTTTCGCCAATGGACAGATCATGCAAAATGAAAATAAATAAGGAAACACAAGCTTTAAATGACACATTAAACAAGACGGACTTAATTGATATTTATAAAACATTCCATCCAAAAACAACAGAATACACTTTCTTCTCAAGTGCTCATGGAATATTCTCCAGGATAGATCATATCTTGGGTCACAAATCAAGCCTTGGTAAATTTAAGAAAACTGAAATCATATCAATCATCTTTTCTGACCACAATGCTATGAGACTAGATATCAATTACAGGAAAAAAAACTGTAACAAACACATGGAGGCTAAACAATACACTACTAAATAATCAAGAGATCACTGAAGAAATCAAAGAGGAAATCAAAAAATACCTAGAAAGAAATGACAATGAAAACACGATGACCCAAAACCTATGGGATGTAGCAAAAGCAGTTCTAAGAGGGAATTTTATAGCAATACAATCTTACCTCAAGAAACAAGAAAAATCTCAAATAAACAACCTAACCTTACACCTAAAGTAATTAGAGAAAGAAGAACAAAAACCCCCCAAAAGTTAGCAGAAGGAAAGAAATTATAATGATCAGATCAGAAATAAGTGAAAAAGAAATAAAGGAAACAATAGCAAAGATCAATAAAACTAAAAGCTAGTTCTCTGAGAAGATAAACAAAATTGATAAACCACTAGCCAGCCTCATCAAGAAAAAAGAGAAGACTCAAATCAACAGAATTAGAAATGAAAAAGAAGTAACAACTGACACTGCAGAAATACAAAGGATCATGAGAGATTACTACAAGCAACTCTATGCCAATAAAATGGACAACCTGGAAGAAATGGACAAATTCTTAGAAAAGCACAACCTGCTGAGACTGAACCAGGCATAGAAAATATAAACAGACCAATCACAAGTAATGAAATTGAAACTGTGATTAAAAATCTTCCAACAAACAAAAGCCCAGGACCAGATGGCTTCACAGGTGAATTCTATCAAACATTTAGAGAAAAGCTAACACCTATCCTTCTCAAACTCTTTCAAAATATAGCAGAGGGAGGAACACTCCCAAACTCATTCTACGAGGCCACCATCACCCTGATACAAAAACCAGACAAAGATGTCACAAAAAAGAAAACTACAGGCCAATATCACTGATGAACATAGATGCAAAAATCCTCAACAAAATACTAGCAAACAGAATCCAACAGCACATTAAAGGATCATACACCATGATCAAGTGGGCTTTATCCCAGGAATGCAAGGATTCTTCAATGTACACAAATCAATCAGTGTGATATACCATATTAACAAACTGAAGGATAAAAACCATATGATAATCTCAACAGATGCAGAAAAAGCTTTCAACAAAATTCAGCACCCATTTATGATAAAAACTTTCCAGAAAGTAGGCATAGAGGAAACCTACCTCAACATAATAAAGGCCATATATGACAAACCCACAGCCAACATCGTTCTCAATGGTGAAAAACTGAAACTATTTCCTCTAAGATCAGGAACAAGGCAAGGTTGCCCATTCCCACCACTATTATTCAACATAGTTTTGGGAGTTTTAGCCACAGCAATCAGAGAAGAAAAAGAAATAAAAGGAATCCAAATCAGAAAAGAAGAAGTAAAACTGTCACTGTTTGCAGATGACATGATACTATACATAGAGAATCCTAAAGATGCTACCAGAAGACTACTAGAGCTAATCAATGTATTTGGTGGAGTAGCAGGATACAAAATTAATGCACAGAAATCTCTTGCATTCCTATACACTAATGATGAAAAATCTGAAAGAGAAATTAAGGAAACACTCCCATTTACCATTGCAACAAAAAGAATAAAATATCTAGGAATAAACCTACCTAAGGAGACAAAAGGTCTGTACACAGAAAACTATAAGACACTGATGAAAGAAATTAAAGATGATACAAACAGATGGAGCGATATACCATGTTCTTGGATTGGAAGAATCAACATTGTGAAAATGACTCTACTACCCAAAGCAATCTACAGATTCAATGCAATCACTATCAAACTACCAAAGGCATTTTTCACAGAACTAGAACAAAAAATTCCACAATTTGTATGGAAACACAAAAGACCCCAAATAGCCAAAGCAACCTGGAGAAAGAAAAACGGAACATGAGGAATCAGGCTCCCCGACTCCAGACTATACTACACAGCTACAGTAATCAAGACAGTATGGTACTGGCACAAAAACAGAAATATAGATCAATGGAACAGGATAGAAAGCCCAGAGATAAACCCATGCACATATGGTCACCTTATCTTTGTTAAAGGAGGCAAGAATACACAACGGAGAAAACACAGCCTCTTTGGTAAGTGGTGCTGGGAAAACTGGACAGCTACATTGAAAAGAATGAAATTAGAACACTTCCTAACACCATACACAAAAATAAACTCAAAATGGATCAAAGACCTAAATGTAAGGCCAGACACTATAAAACTTTTAGAGTAAAACATAGGAAGAACATTCTTTGACATAAATCACAGCAAGATCCTTTTTGACCCACCTCCTAGAGAAATGGAAATAAAAACAAAAATAAACAAATTGGACCTAGTGAAACATAAAAGCTTTTGCACAGCAAAGGAAACCATAAACAAGATGAAAAGACAACCCTCAGAATGGGAGAAAATATTTGCAAATGAAGCAACTGACAAAGGGTTAATCTCCAAAATATACAAGCAGTACATGCAGCTCAATGTGAAAAAAACAAACAACCCAATCCAAAAAAGGGCAGAAGACCTAAATAGACATTTTTCCAAAGAAGATATGCAGATTGCCAACAAACACATGAAAGGATGCTCAACATCACCAATCATTAGAGAAATGCAAATCAAAACTACAATGAGGTATGACCTCACACTGGTCAGAATAGCCATCATCAAAACATCTACAAACAATAAATTCTGGATAGGGTGTGGAGAAAAGGGAACCCTCTTGCACTCTTGTTGTGAATGTAAATTGATACAGCCACTATGGAGAACAGCACGGAGGTTCCTTAAAAAACTAAAAATATGATGAACTGGGCAATTGGGATTGACATGTATACACTGATGTGTATAAAACTGGTGACTAATAAGAACCTGCTGTATAAAAAAATAAAATAAAATACAAAAATTCAAAAAAAAAACAAAACTAAAAATAGAACTACCATACGACCCAGCAATCCCACTACTGGGCATATACCCTGAGAAAACCATAATTCAAAAAGAGTCATGTACCGCAATGTTCATTACAGCTCTATTTACAATAGCCAGGACATGGAAGCAACCTAAGTGTCCATCGACAGATGAATGGATAAAGAAGTGGCACACATATACAATGGAATATTACTCAGCCATGAAAAGAAACGAAATTGAGTTATTTGTAGTGAGGTGGATGGACCTAGAGTCTGTCATACAGAGTGAAGTAAGTCAGAAAGAGAAAAACAAATACCATATGGTAACACACATATGTGGACTCTAAAGGAAAAAACATGGTTATGAAGAACCTAGGGGCAGGACAGAAATAAAGACGCAGATGTAGAGAATGGACCTGGGGACATAGGGAGGGGGAAGGGTAAGCTGGAACGAAGTGAGAGAGTGGCATGGACTTATATATACTACTAAAATAGATAGCTAGTGGGAAGCAGCCGCATAGCACAGGGAGATCAGCTCGGTGCTTTGTGACCACCTAGAGGGGTGGGATAGGGAGGGTGGGAGGGAGACACAAGAGGGAGGAGATATGGGGATATATGTATATGTATAGCTGATTCACTTTGTTATAAAGCAGAAACTGACACACCATTGTGAAGCAATTATACTCCAATAAAAATGTTAATAAAATAAAATAAAAAAGAAACGAAATTGAGTTATTTGTAATGAGGTGGATGGACCTAGACTCTGTCATACAGAGTGAAGTAAGTCAGAAAGAGAAAAAGAAATACCGTATGCTAACACATATATATGGAATCTAAAAAAAAAAAAAAGGTTCTGATGAACCTAGGGGCAGGACAGGAATAAAGACGCAGACGTGGAGAGTGGACTTGAGGACACTCAAGAGGGACTTCCCCCTTGGAGGAGGAAGGGTAAGCTGGGACGAAGTGAGAGAGTATCACTGACATATATACACTACCAAATGTAAAATAGATAGCTAGTGGGAAGCAGCTGCATCCCACAGGGAGATCAGCTCTGTGCTTTGTGACCACCTAGAAGCGTGGGATGGGGGGGTGGGAGGGAGACGCAAGAGAGGGTGGATATGGGGATGTATGTATACATATCGCTGATTCACTTTGTTATACAGCAGAAACTAACACAACACTGTAAAGCAATTATATTCCAATAAAGATGTTTAAAAAATGTCTCAAAAGAATAAAAAGAAAAATAAAAGATATGGTACATATAAACAATGCAATATTACTCAGCCATAAAAAAGAATGAAATAATGCTATTTGCAGCAACATGGATGGACCTAGAGATTATCATACTAAATGAAGTATGTCAGACAGAGAAACAAATATCATATGATATCATTTATATGTAGAATCTTTAAAAATGATACAAATGAACTTATTTACAAAACAAACTGACTCACAGACTTAGAAAACAAACTTATGGTTACCAAAGCGGAAAGGGTAGGGGGGGAGGGATAAATTAGGAGGTTGGGATTAACATATACACACTTTAATATAAAATAGATAATCAACAAGGACCTACTGTGTAGCACAGGGAACTCAATACTCTGCAATAACCTATATGGGAAAAGATTCTGAAAAAGAATTGATATATGTATAACTAAATCACTTTTCTGTACATCTGAAACTAACACAACATTGTAAGTCAAATATACTCCAATATAAAAAATAAATTTTAAAAATTTTTTAAAAAGAGAAAAAAAATAAAACGGGAACAAAGTATGAAGACTTACCCAACCTGATTTCAAAATTTACTATAAAACTCTAACAATGTAGACAGTTTGGTATTGGTGTAAGAATAGGCATATTGATTAATGGAACAGAATGGAGAATTCAGAAATAGTCACTCACACATATATCGAGAAGTGATTTTTTTTTTTGCCTTGGCAATTGTTTTTCAATAGATTGCCAAGAAATTAGAAGATGGTCATGGTGATGAAAAATCAATTGTGTTTCTATATCCCAGCAAAAAAACCAATTATTTGGCAATTGAAATAAAAATGTTATCCCACACACATGTATCCCCCACACATGAGAAATATTTATGTATAAGTTAAAATATGAAAGATGAATATACTAAAAATTACAAAATATTACTAACAGAAGTTATGGTCAATTGACTGTAAAGCTGCCAAGGTAATTCAATGGGAAAATGACAGTCTTTGTAACAGATGGTGCTGGAAAAACTGGGTATCAATATGGGAAAAAAAGAACTTTAACCTTTTTCTCACTTCGTATACAAAATTAACTCAAAATGAAATGCAGTCCTAAACATAAGAGCAAAAGTTATAAAACTGCAAGAAGAAAAATACAAGGAAATCTTTATGATCTTGAGATAGACAAAGATTTCTTAGCTAGGACATAAAGAAAAGCATAAATAATAAAACAAAAAATTTGATTAATTGACCTTCAACAAAATTTAAAAGTTCTGTCTTTCAAAGACACTAAAAAGACTTGGAGAATATATCTGCAAATTATTTTTCTGACAAAAATTGCAGAATAAAAATTTCTTTAAAAAAAACTTTTAATTTTCTCACTGGGGTAAGAGCAGGTTGTCTGCAACATTGGCTGCGTGGGTGGTCAGAATTCACAACATTAAAGACATTTTCATATGATGATATCACCAGGACAGTTCTGTGTATTTTTTTTTGAATTACTGTATAATCTGGACTTTGATTAACTTGTCTCAGACCATGCAGGTGGGTGTAGTTCGACTCCTGTGGCCTATTTTTAAGGATGTCGAGGCTGGATCTTGCTCATGTCACCAACCTCTGGGCTTTGTGTGTGAGAGCTCCCCTCTCTTCTTATTGGGATCCTCAGTGACTGAGGTTTTTTTTCTGAGACAGAGCAAGATAGGTTTCCAAGATCTCCACAATTCCCAAGGTAAAGACTTCACCAGGACCCTTAGCAAGAACAAGAAGCTCACAGGGTGGGGAAGAAGGGAAAACATACCTTTCAGCCCCTTCTTGGAATTGCCATAAAGTGCCTCGTAGATCTGTAGCTCTGACTGGAGGGACTGGAAAAGCTGCTGTTTCTCTTCACACTGATGCTGCAAGAGGGCCAGCTTGTGCTGCAACCTGTCAGGGGAGAAGCGAGGGTCCGCTGAGTTGGTGGGGCCCCACCAGGGCAAAAGGCTGTGAGCCAACTTCTGCATCATAGAATTCTAGCCCTAGATGTCAACTCAGGGGTCATGAAGACCATCGCTTTTATTTTACAGATGTGGCAACAGAGGCTTGGAAGGTAAAGTAACTGTGCTTGGAGTCATGCCATTAGCTACCATACCTAGGACACACTACCTGGTATTCTTACTGCCCCACATTGCTCTTTTCATGTTGTCAAGCAGTTACAGGGTTTATGCTGGGGACTGGCATCATGGCTGGTGTAGAAGCTTCCTAGGTTATGGTGGGACTAATATCTTAAAACTAACTGGAAGCACAAGAATGTACTTTCTCCAGAATCTGATACGCTGAAGCCTTCCATAACAGGGTTTTACTCTCTCAACTTTCAGGTGAAAAAGACATTCCCAGAGAAGTCCGTCCTTCTGTTCAAAGTTACCCATAAATCCGGAATAGTGGAGGGGATATTGAGGTTTCCAAAAACCTCAATGGCAAGACCATTAACCGTCTTGCCAATATCCCTTTTGCTAAATCTGAAAATGGGCCACCTTCCTTATCCATGGGCTCCCTCTAACCTGGAGTCTTTCTCCTGGAGAGATAGTCGTTCCTCCTCGAAATGCAAGATCTCCTGCTGCTTCTCCTTCAAGTCTTCCAAAAGCTGCTGCCGTTCCACCTTTTGGTGCTCCCGCTCCATTTCCAGCTCTTGCAGCCGGGATCGAGAGGTCAGCAGAGCCTCCCTCAGGCATTCTGTTTCCTGGGAGTGCTCTGGTGAGCAGAACACAGGAATACATATATTGTAGGGCCAAAGGTCAGCAGCAAGCTGAGCCCAAGCACATCCATCCTGGCAAATAGAACTAAAGCAAAAGGAAGGCCAGCTTATGCTGCCAGGAGAGATAAAGGGAGGTTCTGCTATTATATCCACACATTCAGGGGGATGGGAACCTCCTTCTCTGCAATGCCCTTTGATCCTCTGATTTAATACGGCCCACCTTGCTTTTAGAGAAAACACTCTGCTTCCTGACGCTCACTGTTTTCTAAGTCCTCACATACTTTCTGCGCAGTAATCCATTCTTGAATTTTGCCAAGGATCAACATCAAAATTTCTTGTCTACAGTTTTTAGTATATATATTGTTTTCATCATATTGCAAATAGAGCCAACTGTTCTTTCCTGGTCTTGCAGCATCTCTCTGATCTTCACGATTTCTCAAAGACTATTGACAGGGATTCTGAGAATAAGGCTCCGGTGCTGTCAGTCGTCTGGGGCGGAATCACCTGTGCCCGGCAGACTGCGCTCTTTTAAATCTTACTATCTTCTCACCTGTGAGGTCTGTTCTGATCTTTCCAGGCATGCAATGGTAGTTTAGTAGTTCTGCCTTCTCCCTTATCTTATAATTTTTGTTATCTTGCCAAGCAGGGATCACTCCTCTCACATCTTCTTGCTCTGAGGAGGCTAATTTAGAAATATCTCTTGATGTCTTTTTCCTTTCCCACAAGCATTCTTTCATTCTGGGCTTAATCCTCTTAGCCACTATTCTTTGTCTGTTATGGCTATTCAATAAATATTTGTAAATAAAAATAATTTGTAATTGAAAGTATATTGATTCCATTAAGTCAATTAACACTAAGGTCAGCTGCCCCACCAGGCCACACAGGAAATGAGGCCCACACGTGGATGCCCACTGAATAGTGTTGGGAAAGCTCTGGAGGACATTTTGCTAGCATCTTCAGACACAGAGTCATGAGGACTAGTGACCAAAGAGGAGCCCTGAGTGTATCAGTAGGGAGGTGGTGAGAAGATATGGGGACAGCAGATTGGCACAGGGAGGGACACACAGAACGGCTGCCAAGTCTGGAGAAACCTGAGAGAGTATATAGGCCTCAAGTTGCTCCCTGTCCTGGGTCCAAACTAGCTGTGAGCTGTGGGCAGGTAGAACAGGCACTAAGGTATGCAGTTTGATAGCTAATGACTGAGTATCTGCAGGCGGGTTGCACAGAGGTGGTGGATTTCCGAGAGCGCCTTGTCCTTGGAGCCTAGGAGTCTAAGGGCCTGTGGTTGGGAATTGTCAGGAAGTAGCCCTTTCTAGATTGAGAATAGCTACGGGAGTTTGAGGTTGGTGGGTCTGGGTAGCTCTGTTCTCTCCACCTTGTCTCTTTGCTTCTCCAGTTGGTGACTGGTATGGCCAGGGAGGAAAGGGACCTAAGAGTAACCACAGTTTGTGGCTTTTGACCACTCACCTCTGGAAGCATGACTGAGCTGAGCCTGAAGCCTCTGGTTTTCTTCCCTAAGGAGTCTGTTCTCATTGCAGAGCTGAGGTGTGGACTCCAGGCCCGGACTGTAGAAGTTAGAGGTGGGTCCTGTCCCAGGAAGTGCAAGCAGGTAAGTTACACATTTGGGTAACAGACGCTCTCTGTGTTGCTCATTCTGTATCTCCAAAGATACTATCCCAACCCAGCAGAAAACCCAGAGAACTCGCATCCTGGGCCTAAAGCCTGATGGGCCGAATGCCTGGCTTTTGTGCGGCTCCTCTGAGTGGGTTCTTTGCGTGCGTTATCACGTGCCCTGGCTGTAGCTGTTCAGGAGGCCCTTTCCCCTAAATAGCTGCTGCTGCGGTGTGGGCAGGACAAGGGCGTGTGGAAGGGACGGCCTCCAAGTGTCAGCAGCCTGGGGGAGAGTGTGGGGAGGAAGGCCACCTCGGTAAGAGGCTGGAGGAGGCCCTGCAGACCTGGCTCTACCACTTGCCAATCACAGGACCAGGGCACAGAAGTCAGCAGGCAGATATGAGCAGATTAGGATGGATGAGAAGTCAGAGGATTCTGGCGACCAGACCTGGTTAGATCTGCCGTGAGGAAAGCTACTCTCTGAGCTCAGGTACAGCTGCAACGGGAGAATAGTACTTGCCCCCTGCCTTGCTGACTGTAAGGAGCGAATACAGAAAAGCAGACCTCGGTGCTTTGAAGTCTGCGAAGCTCTGCCTAGGGGTTGCCCTTCCGCAGCTCCCTAATGACAACCAGAAGCAGGAAGCCCTGGGCCTCTCCTACCGCTTCCGCGGGCGGTGGAGCTGAGCCTGTGTTCCAGCTGCTCGCGCAGGCGGTCGTTAATGCAGATGGACTCCTCCAGGCGCTGGCGCAGGCTCCGGATCTCACCAAGGTGCTCCTCTAGCAGCTCAGCCCCTGCAGTCACCCCGCAGGGCGGGAGGAGGTGGGAGGTGGAGGATCCCGGTCACTAGTGGGGCCATGTGGGGGGTGGGGCTGGGCCAGTAAGATCCCTAAACGTGGCCGTCCTCTCACATGGGCATGCAGGAGCTCAGCTGACTTCGTTTAAAGAATAAATTGGCTTCAAACACAGGACAGCTGGTGCTAACCAAGCCCCATGGGCCTCCTCCCATACAGGGGTATGTGTAAGAGAGTTGTAAGTGTACATGTACAGTTACCATGGTAACTGGTAAGTGTAAGGTGTTACACATGGTTTAGAAAAATAATTGACCTGCTCGGCTTTGTGCTTTACCTGTGGGTTTGGAGTTAAGCTGGTACATGGAGGAGCCTGAAGATAGGTCCCCAGATATGCTCCCCTTCTGAGGCCTCATCATGTCCCATTGGCCTCTGCTGCCCAAGTACCCAGGCTCGAGGATTCTGCCCAGTTCTATGGTGCCCCTCAGAGGAGAGAGGGGCTGGGCAGGGTTGAGGTAGTGGGAAGAGCTGGCTTCTAAATGGTTGGTCGGCAATGTGGCTGGGGAAGCAGGATGAACATTGCTGACACCTGGGCAGAAAGAAACATGAATGAGAAGCAGTATCAGAACAGAAGGATCGGCAAGGAAGCATGTGATTGCTAAGAACAGACACTAAAGGGGACACGTGGGCTATCAGAGGTCCCAGTCTGCTGTGAAATACCAATTAGATGCGGATTCCCATCCTAGAGGCTATAACTTTTCACCCCTTGTATTTGCTAGCATGAGACACCAAGAGGTAGGGGATGAATAACGTATCAGAAAGTCACCAGTGTACACAAAAGGGAAGTCCAGTGGCGCTAATCCTGGCTCCTGTGATAATTCCTCATGATAGAATCCAGGGAAGATCCAGAAGTAGAACTCACTGGGAAAATCAGAGGTTAAGAGTGTGATGGGCCATAGCATTGAGCACACCTGTGAACGCGAATATTTGTGTCCCTATGAGTACTTGCTGTACCCAGAGCTAAACTGCCAGTTTTTCGTTTTTCCTTTGGGGTTGTCAGAAGAGAAAGGGGGTATAAATCCAGCTAGATGTGGTGGCCCCAGTTACTCCAGAGTGAAGAACTTCTTTGCTGAGGCTGGGGGAGGTTCTAGGTAAGGCAAGAGGTGATTTCATTCTTACCCAACATGATTCCAGGAACTGAAATATGTCATCATATTTAGACTTTTAGACTCATGTCTGAAGAGTCATGAACACTCTTCCATGGGGGAGGGAGGACCTTTCATTTCATAGGCTGATGCTTTCATAGATCCTATGAAATCATGGGCCTTCCCATTATCTCTGCTTCTGTGTAAAAAGAAGCCCAACTTGGTGGAGAGAGGGAAAGAGGTGAACAGCGCCATAGTTTAGGATATTCACATTCAGAAGACTACTTTCTTCCAGGGATTATCAATATGGGCAGCAGAGTAAACAGGTATCTCCACCTAAGAAATAGGAGTGAGGAGTGAGGTCATGGTTCCCTCTAACCAAGCCAACCCCCTTTGAGGGATTAATGTAATTGGCAGTTGCCAATTTTGATCCTCATTTATAACTGTTTCTCACATTTGGCTACATACTGGAATCATCTGAGACAATGTAAAAACATGTACTGGTGCCTGGACCCCCAGAGATTTTACCTTGATTGGTATGCAGTGCAGCTTGGGCACTGGATGTTTTAAAATCATCCCAGCTGATTCTAGTAGGCAGGAAAGTTTGAGAAGTATTGTCATGGGTCTCCCCTTCCCCAATTTGCAAAATACTAGATATTCATTAGGATCACAGGAAGTTAAAGAGGGAGATGAAACACGTAAACATCTAAACTATAGTCAGTATTTAAAAGAATGTGACTTACTGCCTCTCTCACACCTCCTTCAACCTCAACCCCACACAGGCAGAGGGGGAAATCAGTGATTGTCGACAGTCAGCTTACTATCTCACCAAGGTCATAGGAGGTGCCAAGTCTATCACTAACAGTGATCAGTATTCTCATGTTCCAGTCTTCCCGGCCACACGATGCAGAGCACATGCCCTAAACCATGCAAAGACACCAGACAGACTCTTGCACAAGGAAATTTTAGCCCCACAGTGGCCTGAGAAGCCGCCATGCACCACTGTCCACTTGGAAGCTTGTTTCAAAGCAAAGGAGGAGCGCTGGTGAGGACTGTGCTTGACAAGGCAAAAGAAAGGGCTACAGCCTTCCTCACCAAGCCTGGGACCACCCAAACTCTGGCCAATGGCACAGACTGGATATGACTCCAGTTCAACCCACATCACACACCCTTTCACGCACAGTGCTCTCCTTCCTCCATCTTTCCCTTTGGGCAAAGACAAATTGACAGTGTGGAAAGATGAAGGAAAAGGTGTCAAGGAAAAGAAAGGTAATCTAGAGAACAGTCTTGCCTTTTGGCATGGAACAAATTTGTTATCCGTCAGTTGTTGCTTCCAGGTGTGCTATAGTAGCAAGTTCTAGATCAGAGAGAACAGCACCTTCCTCTCATCTCTAAAGACAGAAAAGATTGTTGCAAGGGGCCTCCAGAGTTGTTCAGCCGAGCTCAGCTCTGTGCTCTGAGCAGGATTGTAACAAAACCATTCTAGATAACGAAGGTATAATGGAAATATGGAACTGGGAGCAGAGGATCTGAATTCAAGCCCATTTCTCCCAGTTACTAGTGATCTTGAACAAGTCACCTCACTTCCCTGAGTTTTAGTTACTGCTCTGGCAGGGAACAGGGTAAAACCATGTTCACGTTGGTAGGTAAACCTAGGTTGCTGTACCTGTGTAACGCTGATAAGCAGAAGGTAGCCTCTTAGACTTCACCTCCTGCAGAAAGGAAGATGTACAAACTCTTCTAAAAATAGACTCAGTCTAGCTGGTTCTGGAAATCAAACTGATGTCAGAGTAAACAGTGTATCCATTTTCAGAGCTGATAAATAAGCCGATCCGAATGACCTTTGGGGTTTCAGATATGCAGATTCCTAGCTGTGGTCTTAGGTTGTTGGACACCCTTCGTACAGTGACCCTACCATCAATTTCTACCTCATCCAAGCTCTTCTTTACAGGCACAGAGTGTGGTTTTAAGGTAATTTCAAATGCTTTCTAGTTTTTTTAAGCACTACTAGAGAGCAAATTCATCACTTGAGGTTCTTTTCTTATTTTAAGCTATAAGTGATAGCTTATAACTTAAAATAAAACAAAATGTTTTATGATGTGGCATCCAGACCATATTTACATCAAACCTTTCTCTAAAAGATGATTACATATTCTATGAATTCTGTGACTAAATAACATCAATTATATCTGGGAGTTGACAGAATTCGCAATCAGACATCACAGCCTGTGCTTCTGGTTCTAGCTGTTCTCATGTCACCTGTGCAGAAACAGAAATTAACCTCGTGTAAGGGGAAGAGAGGTTTGGCACCCCTTCTTAATCCCTCTTCCACCATCCTTTTAGCCCCGAACCTGATGATGTCAGAATTTGAACTTGACTAAAAACATTTCACAGAGGAGGATATAATTGCCATGGAAATGATCCCATTGAATGTGGCCATCTTTTTCTGGCCACTTCATCCTGCGTCGGCAGGCAAAAAACCTCTCTCCCGTGCCCTGCCAGTGAACATGTTGCCAATGTGTCAGGGCTTCAACACACTTGGCGGAAGCTACCCCACACAGTCAGCAGTGGGAGAGCACCAGGTCTAGGGCCTGATGAACGTATATACCTGTTAACTGATGAGACACACACATGAGAAAGATAACAGTAAATACAGTTCCAAAAACAGCAAGCACAGCTCTCCCTCAATCGTCCACTGATAACGTGTACCCCTATGTTATTTTTTAAAACTCTGCCATCCAGCCAAAGCCATGCAGAGAAACACAGTGTGGGTCCATCATTTGCAAGAACACAAATGCAGCAGGAAGTGCTCACTTTCTCCCAACTGCTTCTGCAGCATCTGCAGCTCCTGCTGAGCCTCAGCCAAGGAGACCATGGGTGTCTCACAGCAGCCAAGGAGGGGAGGGCCAGCAGAGCTGAAAGGCAGGAAGCTGGGCGGAGCTGAGGGCAGTGGTGCCTGGGGAAGGCTAACCAGCGTGGGTATGGATTGAAAATGAAGGCCTAGAAACAGAAAGTGAGGGAGAAAGGAGATAAACCATTAGAGAGAAAGTCAGAGAAAAGAATGGGTGAAAGATTGAGAAGGTGAAACTATTCCCTGACCAAACATCTCCTTGGGGAGTGCCTATCATTCAATGTGGTGATGACTGAGATGGCCAAGGGGAAGCACTGTTACCCAAGAGGCTGGCCTAGCTGACCCCCTCCTCCCCCTTCCCTGCCAGGGCTACCCTGCATACACATTCTATGCTCATCTTGAAAACAATTGGCTACAGAAGGCAAGGTGGCATTACCATAACCCAGGCAGCCATGAAAGCCCCATCCTAGCCATCTGGACATGGATAGGTGAGGATGGCTGTGCCTGGATGCTCTCAAGAGCCCCTGCGGTGCTGCTACCAGCATGTGCTAGTCCTGGCCCTTGTGACAAGACTCTCCCTACACCTAGAACTCCTCTTCTGAAAGCAGCAGGACTCATCCTGAGGAGGGCAGAAGTAGACTAAGATAGTGGGGAAGTTTGCATGACTAATGCATGTAATTCAACACTGATGGAAACAAACTTCAGAATCCCAAATCAATGTGTTCATTCACCAAAAGAAAAATAAAAGCCTTGGCATACTGACTTAGACACAATGGCTTGCAAATCTTTCTGGACATTCAAATAATTTAAGAAAAATTCTTGAAATATGTGGATTCTTTCATCCTTAATGCAATCTACTGAATCATAAACTCTGGCAGTAGGGCTTAGAAATTTGTTTCTAAAAAAATCTTCACAGGTGATCATTAGGCAGTCTATCTATAGACAGGTCTTTAGGAACCCTGGGAGTTCTGAAGTTTGAATCTGTCTCCTCTTCTTAAAAAGAGTTATAGGGCAGGTAGCCCCCAGAGGGAGAAGAAACCAAGACAGACCTGTGGAGAATGTCTCACGTGAAAGACAATGATCACATTCTGAAAAACATTCCTTACCCCAAGATACTGACATAGTATCAGAGCAGTACAGCAAAGACCCCTGAATTACCAAGTGACACAGACCAGGCCTCCTTCAGGGAGGCATTCTGATTTTAAAACCCCTGACCTTCTGCTCTTTTTGATCCCAAAGCATTTACACAGATGTCTACAGTGCTAGGTGAATAGCTTTTCCCCATGATTTCCTGGTTTAGCAGCTGCCCACTCTGGCCCAGAAACTTTGAGCCTAGGCTCAGAAAGAGTGAACACATTCTTGTTCTTAAGATTTTGGTTGACTTGTCCTCAAGAGAGACAAGGGTGGCAGAAGGAAAGTGCTGTTCTTCTGGGGGCACCTCTACATGAGTCCGACCTCACTACAACCACACTGAAGGCAGCCAGCCAGCCCATCTTGTTGGGGGTAGGAGGTGAGAACAAGGTTTGCCCTTTCTCTGCCATTGCTGGTGTGGAGCTGTGATTGAACAATGCACCCCCTGGTAACTAAGCTGAGGCAGGTAAATGAAATGTACAACTCTTGGTCCAAGACACATACCATATACACATCAAGGACTACCAACCCATTCATAAACCCATGAATGATAATGTAATATGAACAGAATCTTGTCTAAGGATACTGAAGCATCCTTAGCTATGAAGTAACCATCCCTACCTACTGTAGAGGCTCCTCTGCAGATAAAATGGGGAACACATATAAGGAAGCAGCGGATGTAAATTTCCCTTTGTTCTTTGGCTACAGTAATCCTGGGAGAAACATTTTGCCTCTTTGACTCCCAGGGTGAAATGAGAGAAAGAAATGAAGATGCTTCTTTTAGAATGATTAGCCAACTATTGGTCAAAATTGATATGTAGATCAAAGTCTATTGCGGATTATTTACTTTTCTAAAATATTTAAAACAAAGAGTAGTCAGACACTATTAGCTAATTTATATGGTCTCTTGATTTTGTCTAGGATTTGATGTATTGATATATAAGCTCCTAATGATGCTTTTCTTGTCCCTGAAGAAAAGTCAAACAGGCAGCTGAGGAAGAGGAGATGAAGACCCTGCCCCCTTGGCTGTTGCATACCTGGATGGGCCTGGCTGGCCTCCTTGGGGGGATTCTGGGGAGCTGGCAAGCTGATGGGGTTGCAGCTGGGTTCGGCCTTAACCCCCTGAGATGCACTGGTTGCTGATGGTTTAGAAGACAGTACAGCAGAATGACTCGAATGGCGGATGGAATCTACAAAACCCATGAATGAAAGAACATGTTTGATGTTCTACAAAGAACTGGAATCTGGCCTTATATTTAACCAGGGCAGAGCCAAGCACAAGCATTGGGAGCGGTGTTCATTCCTTACTGGCAGGTAGCTCCTTCAGTGAGGAAAGCCACCTTAGAGGTGAGAGTGGGGCTCAGAGCCTGAAACCATGAAAATGGCACCTCCAAAAATACCAGGCAAGTCCAGCAGCATTCCGTGGACACCCACGGAAACTCAGGGGTTCAGGAACTGCAGCTAGCTGGAGGGATAAGATATCCCATCTTAAAAAAGGAGGTCAGTCAGACAGATTGTATGCTCATGAGGCAGTGGGGAAGAGAAGCCTCCGTAATCTCACTCTCCCCACTGTCGTTCGCCTGGTCCAACTGCAGCATCCATATGCTGGTGGAGACCCAGCGACAGGGGTAACTTGTAGAGTCAGGAGCAAAGCAAAGATCCTGACCCACTGGGGCCTGTGCTTGGCACGGTTCAGCCTGGTACACACCAAGGTGCATCTATAGGGCCTGGATGTGGAGGTCTCCTCTCAGCCTAGATAAAGGTGGTTCCACTCAGAAAGTGGAGGCTACCTGAGTGACCAGGTGAAGCTTTCTTCTCTTCATAGTATGTGTACTCGCTGGCTATGTCCATGTCAGAGCAGGCTTCCGGCTCATCAGACGAGAAGGAAGAGCTGCTGGGAGACCGCTGGGAGTCAGACAAGGCACGGCTGCTGGAGGGCGTTAGGGACCGTGCGTCCAACGTGGCCTGCAGGACTTCAATCACTTTCTCCTTCTCCTGCAGCTCCCTACTGAGCCTAGTGGGGGGAAGGAGGACAACAGCTGAACCCAAAGTCACTGGACTAGCTAGTCCTGACTAGGGCACATGGGAAAAGCCACATAAGTCAAGGGGACCATTCCTGCAAAGGGTAAATGAAATTACCCATCTCTGATTAGGAGTGGAAAGTAGGTCAGGTGCAAAGGGAAGGAGAGCGAGAGCTACCCAGTGCACTGGCCACACAATACACTGAGGACTAGCAGAGGCCCAGCTAGCGCTCCAAGGCACTGCTGCTTAAATAACGGTCCCCAGGACAGCTGGAGTCCGAGAACTCTTGGTTCCCAGTCTCCAATAAGTACAGAAATGCAAGGTAAGCCTTAAGAAACATAGCAGTGTGGCGTTCCCACAACATCCAGGAGTATGATAAGTAGAATCATCTGGTTGACTGAGATACAGACAATGTGTGTGTCTGTGATGGATTAGAAATGAAAACAAACAAAAAAAATACTTTGTCCTTCACTGCAGATATTTTGAGAAGCACTGAATGGTCTAAAGCACACTCACGACACAAAGGGGCGTGAACTAGTGACTACAAAGGACTCTGAGCCTTAATTTTATTGCACATAATGAGATAATATTCAGGGACTCAGTGAAAACTGGTTCCTAAGATGCTGTAGCCTCCCGGGATCTGCAACGTCAAGCACTTTTTTTAAAATCAGAAACTGTAATACAATTCTTTTTTTCCCAAGGAAATTGTGTGGCCATTAAACTAGCTGCCAACTCAACTTGGGGTAAGTCAACTTGGCAAAAAGCACACCTTGGTCTTTAAACACACAGTGGGGAAGCAGAGGAGATCCTTGGGGTGCCAAGGACCCTTAAAACCTGGTTAGTTTACTTTTAAGTCAGACTGACTCTAGGTTACTAAGCTAATAATATAATAATAAATCTAGATTACTAATTTGAATAAATATCCAAACAGATATCAATAGAACTATATCAAAAGAGAGTAAGGCTAAAAAGAACAGTAATGTGTTCCATGAATAAATGAATTCATTACAATCAGCATTTTCCTTTTTCCCCCTGATTTGTGAAACTGCAGCCACCCTTGACCCCTTAGGCCTTGTTCCTGATTCCTTTCCCAGATCCTATTTGAATTACCTCAGGGCCAGCGGCTCAAGTCCAGCTTGATCTTTCTCACTTTTATGATCCTCTGCAAACCAAATTCAGAAAGAAACAGTAAGAAATTAAACAGGTCTCACTTCACACATTATAAATGCAGGAGCCGATTTGGGTACAAAATAGTGACTACTCTATGTGTGCCCAGTATATGTGGGAGAATTACTCTGGGAGACCTCAGATTGTATCTTTAGAGAACAGACCTGCAGGTTCTCCTGAGCTCACCAGGCAGACCTTCCCTGACCTGGTAATCACCATCATGACTTCCTCTGCCCTAAATCAACACAAAAAATGTTTAAAAGGCACTTGGCTAGCTTCCATCTGGAACATTCCAGCCTCCAAGCCTGCCACAGACTGACTCCCAGACGGACCAGCTCTGTGACCCATCACAGCTTTCATGTAGAAACTACTCTTGCTTTGAGGAGATGACAAACAGCCCTGTCCCACCTCTGCACCTGCCACTAGGATGTGGGATGGTTGGCCCCCAAGACTGATCCTGCTGTTCTCCCTTGGGTGCTCTCAGGAAATTCTAAGTCAAGGGCTTCAATAATTACCAATATTCCTAGCCCTTGTAGTATGACATTCAGTGTCCAAACCATGTTCAAAAGGGCATAGTGCTTCATCTGTATTTGAATTACATTCATGTGCCATACCAGGCAATAGATGAAGAAACAGAGATACCAAAAGGTTAAGTCATTTGCCCAGAGAAACTTAATGGCAACATCCAGGCTAGAGCTTGCGTAGTGCAAGTCTCGGTTCAGGGCTCCTTTAACTACAGTGAAGTCCTCTGATCTCTTCTCCCTTTCTCCCCCTTAGCACTAGATGGACTTAGCCTCCTTCCCTAAAGGTCACATTCCATAAATGATGCCGTAATCATGGCCTCTCTGACCCTGTGGTTCCTCCTCGGTGCTTCCCACTGGCCAGTCCTGATTCTGTAATGACCCCTGGGAAATGAAGTGGAAGCAGAACCTGGGTTAAAAGGCTGTGGTGGAGGTGTGGCGGTCACCTGGGGCTGGGCTCTGGGAGGGACTGAGAGTGTCCAAAAGCCCTGTGGCCAACTTACTGGTGCTGAGTTTGCTGGTGAGCCTCTCTGTCAGCTGGCTTCCCTGAGCGAGTTGCTCCCGGAAGCTCTGCCCCAAGAAGTAGTCAATGTCATTGCTCCTTAGGAGGTCCTCGAAAGACTTTACTGTATCTTTCGCATGCTGGGTGAGAAGATAACAGATACCTCTCCCTTCTCGTATTTTCTGGCGTAGGTAGGATAGTTCTCGGGCCTGGTCCTGAATCAGGGAATCATATTTCCTAATGTAGGAAAGAAGAGGAAAGGGTAAGAATGGAAAAGAGTGAAAATTAAGTTATGGGGGCTTCTGTAGTCATTTCTGTGAGAACATCTCTAAGAGTTCCTCAGTTTAAGCTGAATTCTGGCACAAAAACCAAAGGGTGTATTTAAGAGTAAATTCTGTTCTGACAAACTTGCATCAAACAACCTGGTATGCCACCATTCTTCCACGTTTTATATGTGTCAGTCATGTGTCCAAAGATGAAAAATAAGTTCTGTGGGGGTAAATACAGTGCCATATTTTACATCCCTTACAGCACCAATATAGTGTAGACTCACAGTTGATACTCAATAAATACTAAATATAGTTATAGGGTAGATGCTCAATAAATACTAAAAATCCAAATAGGTCCTTTCATGTCTTCTACTTCAAAGACCATCTATATTATGGCAGACTGTATTTTGCAAAGATGGCCGTTACTCAAGCTCCCATTCCATGTGCTCTTCTATAATGTGGCTGTGCCCCTCTTTCATCATCGGGCAGGTTATTCTCCACCTCCTTAAATCTGGGTGGGTTCTGTGACCACCATGACCAAGGTAACATGGTGGAGGTAACACTGCACCAAGTCCAGGAGTCGCTTTTAACTGGCCTGGCACTTGGAAGCCAGCTGCCATGCTGAAGTGAAACTACCCTGAGACCACCGTACTATGAGAGGCCCAGGCCAGGAGGAGAGGCCCCGGAAGACAGGGAGCCACATGAAGAAAGAGAGAAGCCAAGGAGCACCACGTCACCAGACACATGAATGAAGAAGCCATGTCCAGCCAGACATTTCAGTGACTCCAGCCCCAACCTCCATCTGATGGCAGCTGCATGAGAGACCCCAAGTGAGAGCTACACTGCTAAGCCCAGCCAATCCACATAAATTATTGTTTCAATCCCCTAAGCTTTGGGGTGGTTTGTTACTCAGCATAGATAACCCAGATACTGAGAGGGATATCTACCCCGGTGTTTTTCAACCACAAAGTGTCAATAACAATAATAATTATGGCAAATAGCGTTGAGACCTTTAATATATGCTAGGCATTATTATAAGCACTTGTATTAATTCATTTAAACCTAATAACCACCCTTTGAGATAGGTTTTCTTATTATCCTCATTTAATAGGTAAAGAAATAGGCTCAGAAAGACTGAGTAGGTTGCATAGCCTGTAAGTCCCAGAGCTAGGATTCGAACCCAGGAAGTCTGACTCCAGTCTTACTACGTATATCATATATCTTGTCACTTTAAGAATACATTCCTAAGAGGAAATCCCAGGGACCTGGTATCTCCCAGCAGGGGTCACGTGTCCTTTCTTCAGACCTAGGGCTACCATTTAAATAGGTGCTCCTCTGATTGCCCTGATGGGTTCTCTCTTCTACCTGCCCGGGCTACCCTCCTTCAAACATAAACTTAGACATCATCAATCAAGTAATGGCCCAAAGAGTACCCTCCTTACCCAGGCCACGAGGCTGATCTCAGCTCCTCGGCCAGCTTCCCTTCTGTTCCAGTTTTCGGGAGCTGGGCTTCCAGCTGGGACACCCTCTGGATCAGACTCTCCAGATCCTTTTTAGCCTGAAGCCCTGGGGCGTAGAAAGCCCCAGTGCCATCAGACAGCCACCCCTCGTCCTCATCAGTGACACTATGAGGTGAAGATCCCTCGAGGGTACCAACAGCCTTCAGCTTTTGGGGTCTCTCCAGACTAGATGAATAATCGCTTGTAACTGAGAGGGACCGGACCCGGCTCTTGAGGTTCTGAATGACCTTGTTGGCGTTCTGCAGCTGGGTCTTCAGATCTTTGATGTCCTTACATAGGACAGAGATGTCTTCTGACTTTCCATATGCCTGGAACTCCTCCTGCTTCCCTAGCTGGCTCTCCAAGGGCTTCTTTCCAGGGGGGCTGGCCGGTGTGGAGCCCAGGTGTCCCTGCTCAGAGCACAGCCCCTCCATTAGGACAGTTTCCCTGAGGCTGTCATGCTCCTCACACTCTGAGAAAAGACAAAGACATCTTCCTGAGTAAAGCTGGGCATGCTGCTGAGGCCACTCCCTTCGAGGTCTTGAGGACAATAATTACTAGAGCAAAAGGTGAAGCAGTACTGTATTCAGCGCTGGCACTGTACTAACATTCGAATGCAGTATTTCTTACCCTCCCAAGAGCTCTGCAAGTCAGGTGTGGTCACCTTCTATTTTACTCAAGTGTTTTTCTCCTCGATTTCAATTTGGTGGATGTCCCTATAGTGACAGTACTTTTATAATAGAAGAATATTTTTTTTAAACTACTGGTTTGCCTATTCTCCCAAAGCTCATCTGGTCTTCTCATTAATAAATAGACCTTAGTATTTTTTTCTATAATAAACAGTTGGATAGAACATTTTTTTTTAATTAACAGCAGTATGCTGAAAACTAATTGTAGAAATTCAAACTCACACTCAGCCTCATTCTGGGCAAGAGTTCGCCTCCAAACTTCCTGTCCCTCTCTGGTCTTGTGTCCTCTTCAGTCTACCACACCCCCTCATCCCTACTCCTCGTTGCATGTGGGACTGGCCAACAGCACCCAAATGTGAAGGCTGCCTCCAGGGAGGGAAGGTAAACCCCATACTTGTGCCCTTACCGGGACTGGTGCTCTCCTCCCGCTCAGCCTCATTCTCGCTTCGGCCACAAGTCTCATAGCCCAGGTCCTGGAGGTCCACCTGTACCTGCTTGCTGTCCTGCTTCACCAAGGATTCACCTGCTTAGGAAGAGACAGGGGGTGTTACAGAGTATCTGAACTTCCCACATACACCCTCATCCTCAGTGGCACATACCCTGGCCCTTAGGGTGCAGGGAGGTTAGATCCAGAGTGGGATAGATGCTGCTTTGGACTTAGGTGGGAGAAGAGACCACCTGCTCCAGACAGCAGGACTTCCCTCCACCAGGATGAGCCTGCCATTGATGATTCCATCTATAGATAATGGGGCTTCGCTGGGACCAGACATCTTTAAGTCATCTCTGGAAGCCCCAGGGAAACTAGTAAATGCTTTGTTCACAGGGGCTCAGTAAATGTTTGAATGGAGCTGAACTAATTCAGAGTTTCAAAGACATCTAGATCTGTACTGTTCCGTAAGGTAGCTACTAGCCACATGTGACTATTTTATGTTAAACGGATTAAAATTAAGCTTAAAATTCCCAAGTTGAATTAGCTACATTTCATGTTCTCCATAACCACATGTGACGTAGGTATAGAACATTTCTGTCACCGCAGAAGTTCTATTAGAAAGCGCTGATTCTAGACCAACAATGATGGTATATTTTTTAAGAATCTGATGTGGTGCAAAGAGGAGCAGAAGAGAAGCAATTAGCATACGTTGAGAGAGGTAAGGCAGTTTGTTGACTGTACCAGAGATCAGCAAATCTAGGTGTTAGTCCAATTCCTCCCTATACTGTCACGGCAAACTTGATTTATTCATTTACTCTTCTCTGCCATCTGCAAATTGAAGTTAAGTATCCACTTCCACAATCCTAGGGTCATGGTCCAGATTAAATTTGTTATGAGGTTGGGGAAGAAAAGTGAAGTCTGCAAAGCATGTAGCTTCTCAGGGAGAAGACAGACACTTTGGTGACGTGAACTTAAGACTTACTAAACATGACTCTGTATTTCTCCAGCTGGTTGGCCTGGGCAAAGACAGTGGCTTCTGATATCAGCAGCTTCTCCTGGAGATCTTGATAGCGTTGTCTGCACTGTGCCAACTGGGAGCGCAGGTGCTTGGTGGATCCTGGGAGGCTAAATTCTGACTGAGGTCCAGAGTTACGGGCCTGGGGCTGGTTGACCAGCTGTGAAAAGAGCCAGCACAGGGTCAGGGCAGTCTGCGCTCATCCCCCAGGCAGTGATGGCTGCTTCCCCTTGTGAACCCTGTGGACTTTATTCATGTGTCTGTCACAGCACTCCTCATCCTATTTGGCAGTTCCTTGCTTTCCGGAATGAGCTCCTGGAGAGCTGGGTTAATGTTTTATTCATCTCTGTATCTACAACACATAGCATGGTGCCAAGTGAATCTACGAGGAGGAGCTCTCAGTAAATGTTTGTTCAATGATTGAAGAGAGAAGGGGTGGAAACCTCCACTCATCCCTCCTTGCATTCCTGCCCAGTTGTCCTCTCAGAATCCTCTGCAGAAAGTAGAACACTCCCGAATCAAGCCTCTTAGATAGCCTCAACCACCAGAGGGCAGACAGCAGAAGCAAGAAAAACTACACTCCTGCAGCCTGTGGACCAAAAACCACAGTTACAGAAAGATAGAGAAGATGAAAAGGCAGAGGGCTATGTACCAGATGAAGGAACAAGAAAAAACCCCAGAAAAACAACTAAATGAAGTGGAGATAGGCAACCTTCCAGAAAAAGAATTCAGAATAATGATAGTGAAGATGATCCAGGACCTCGGAATAAGAATGGAGGCAAAGATTGAGAAGATGCAAGAAATGATTAACAAAGACCTAGAAGAATTAAAGAACAAACAAACAGAGATGACCAATACAATAACTGAAATGAAAACTACACTAGAAGGAATCAATAGCAGAATAACTGAGGCAGAAGAACGGATAAGTGACCGGGAAGACAGAATGGTGGAATTCACTGCTGCGGAACAGACTAAAGAAAAAGAATGAAAAGAAATGAAGACAGCCTAAGAGACCTCTGGGACAACATTAAATGCAACAACATTCGCATTATAGGGGTCCCAGAAGGAGAAGAGAGAGAGAAAGGACCAGAGAAAATATTTGAAGAGATTATAGTCGAAAACTTCCCTAACATGGGAAAGGAAATAGCCACCCAAGTCCAGGAAGTGCAGAGAGTCCCATACAGAATAAACCCAAGGAAAAACACGCCGAGACACATAGTAATCAAAGTGGCAAAAATTAAAGACAAAGAAAAATTATTGAAAGCAGCAAGGGAAAAACGACAAATAACATACAAGGGAACTCCCATAAGGTTAACAGCTGATTTCTCAGCAGAAACTCTGCAAGCCAGAAGGGAGTGGCATGATATACTTAGAGTGATGAAAGGGAAGAACCTACAACCAAGATTACTCTACCCGGCAAGGATCTCATTTAGATTTGATGGAGAAATCAAAAGCTTTACAGACAAGCAAAAGCTAAGAGAATTCAGCACCACCAAACCAGTTCTACAACAAATGCTAAAGGAACTTCTCTAAGTGGGAAACACAAGAGAAGAAAAGGACCTACAAAAACAAACCCAAAACAATTAAGAAAATGGTCATAGGAACATACATATCAATAATTACCTTAAACGTGAATGGATTAAATGCCCCAACCAAAAGACATAGACTGGCTGAATGGATACAAAAACAAGACCCATATATATGCTGTCTACAAGAGACCCACTTTAGACCTAGGGACACATACAGACTGAAAGTGAGGGGATGGAAAAAGATATTCTATGCAAATGGAAATCAAAAGAAAGCTGGAGTAGCTATACTCATATCAGATAAAATAGACTTTAAAATAAAGAATGTTACAAGAGACAAGGAAGGACACTACATAATGATCCAGGGATCAATCCAAGAAGAAGATATAACAATTATAAATATATATGCACCCAACATAGGAGCACCTCAATACATAAGGCAACTGCTAACAGCTATAAAAGAGGAAATCGACAGTAACACAATAATAGTGGGGGACTTTAACACCTCATTTACACCAATGGACAGATCATCCAAAATGAAAATAAACAAGGAAACAGAAGCTTTAAATGACACAATAGACCAGATAGATTTAATTGATATATATAGGACATTCCATCCAAAGACAGCAGATTACATGTTCTTCTCAAGTGCGCACGGAACATTCTCCAGGATAGATCACATCTTGGGTCACAAATCAAGCCTCAGTAAATTTAAGAAAATTGAAATCATATCAAGCATCTTTTCTGACCACAACGCTATGAGATTAGAAATGAATTACAGGGAGAAAAACGTAAAAAAGACAAACACATGGAGGCTAAACAATACGTTACTAAATAACCAAGAGATCACTGAAGAAATCAAAGAGGAAATAAAAAAATACCTAGAGACAAATGACAATGAAAACACGACGACCCAAAACCTATGGGATGCAGCAAAAGCAGTTCTAAGAGGGAAGTTTATAGCTATACAAGCCTACCTAAAGAAACAAGAAAAATCTCAAGTAAACAATCTAACCTTACACCTAAAGAAACTAGAGAAAGAAGAACAAACAAAACCCAAAGTTAGCAGAAGGAAGGAAATCCTAAAGATCAGAGCAGAAATAAATGAAATAGAAACAAAGAAAACAATAGCAAAGATCAATAAAACTAAAAGTTGGTTTTTTGAGAAGATAAACAAAATTGATAAGCCATTAGCCAGACTCATCAAGAAAAAGAGGGAGAGGACGCAAATCAATAAAATCAGAAATGAAAAAGGAGAAGTTACAACAGACACTGCAGAAATACAAAGCATCCTAAGAGACTACTACAAGCAACTTTATGCCAATAAAATGGACAACCTGGAAGAAATGGACAAATTCTTAGAAAGGTATAACCTTCCAAGACTGAACCAGGAAGAAACAGAAAATATGAACAGACCAATCACAAGTAATGAAATTGAAACTGTGATTAAAAATCTTCCAACAAACAAAAGTCCAGGACCAGATGGCTTCACAGGTGAATTCTATCAAACATTTAGAGAAGAGCTAACACCCATCCTTCTCAAACTCTTCCAAAAAATTGCAGAGGAAGGAACACTCCCAAACTCATTCTATGAGGCCACCATCACCCTGATACCAAAACCAGACAAAGACACTACAAAAAAAGAAATTACAGACCAATATCACTGATGAACACAGATGCAAAAATCCTCAACAAAATACTAGCAAACAGAATCCAACAACACATTAAAAGGATCATACACCACGATCAAGTGGGATTTATCCCAGGGATGCAAGGATTCTTCAATATACGCAAATCAATCAATGTGATACACCATATTAACAAATTGAAGAAGAAAAACCATATGATCATCTCAATAGATGCAGAAAAAGCTTTTGACAAAATTCAACACCCATTTATGATAAAAACTCTCCAGAAAGTGGGCATAGAGGGAACCTACCTCAACATAATAAAGGCCATATATGACAAACCCACAGCAAACATCATTCTCAATGGTGAAAAACTGAAAGCATTTCCTCTAAGATCAGGAACGAGACAAGGATGTCCACTCTCACCACTATTATTCAACATAGTTCTGGAAGTCCTAGCCACGGCAATCAGAGAAGAAAAAGAAATAAAAGGAATACAAATTGGAAAAGAAGAAGTAAAACTGTCACTGTTTGCGGATGACATGATACTATACATAGAGAATCCTAAAACTGCCACCAGAAAACTGCTAGAGCTAATTAATGAATATGGTAAAGTTGCAGGATACAAAATTAATGCACAGAAATCTCTTGCATTCCTATACACTAATGATGAAAAATCTGAAAGAGAAATTATGGAAACACTCCCATTTACCATTGCAACAAAAAGAATAAAATACCTAGGAATAAACTCACCGAGGGAGACAAAAGACCTGTATGCAGAAAACTATAAGACACTGATGAAAGAAATTAAAGATGATACCAACAGATGGAGAGATATACCATGTTCTTGGATTGGAAGAATCAACATTGTGAAAATGAGTATACTACCCAAAGCAATCTACAGATTCAATGCAATCCCTATCAAATTGCCAATGGCATTTTTTACGGAGCTAGAACAAATCATCTTAAAATTTGTATGGAGACACAAAAGACCCCGAATAGCCAAAGCAGTCTTGAGGGAAAAAAATGGAGCTGGAGGAATCAGACTCCCTGACTTCAGACTATACTACAAAGCTACAGTAATCAAGACAATATGGTACTGGCACAAAAACAGAAACATAGATCAATGGAACAAGATAGAAAGCCCAGAGATAAACCCACGCACCTATGGTCAACTAATCTATGACAAAGGAGGCAAAGATATACAATGGAGAAAAGACAGTCTCTTCAATAAGTGGTGCTGGGAAAATGGACAGCTACATGTAAAAGAATGAAATTAGAATACTCCCTAACACCATACACAAAAATAAACTCAAAATGGATTAGAGACCTAACTATAAGACTGGACACTCTAAAACTCTTAGAGGAAAACATAGGAAGAACACTCTTTGACATAAATCACAGCAAGATCTTTTTTGATCCACCTCCTAGAGTAATGGAAATAAAAACAAAAAATAAACAAGTGGGACCTAATGAAACTTCAAAGCTTTTGCACAGCAAAGGAAACCATAAACAAGACGAAAAGACAACCCTCAGAATGGGAGAAAATATTTGCAAATGAATCAACGGACAAAGGATTAATCTCCAAAATATATAAACAGCTCATTCAGCTCAATATTAAAGAAACAAACACCCCAATCCAAAAATGGGCAGAAGACCTAAATAGACATTTCTCCAAAGAAGACATACAGATGGCCACGAAGCACATGAAAAGATGCTCAACATCACTAATTATTAGAGAAATGCAAATCAAAACTACAATGAGGTATCACCTCACTCCTGTTAGAATGCGCATCATCAGAAAATCTACAAACAACAAATGCTGGAGAGGATGTGGAGAAAAGGGAACCCTCTTGCACTGTTGGTGGGAATGTAAATTGATACAGCCACTATGGAGAACAATATGGAGGTTCCTTACAAAACTAAAAATAGAATTACCATATGACCCAGCAATCCCACTACTGGGCATATACCCAGAGAAAACTGTAATTCAAAAAGACACATGCACCCGAATGTTCATTGCAGCACTATTTACAATAGCCAGGTCATGGAAGCAACCTAAATGCCCATCAACAGACGAATGGATACAGAAGATGTGGTACATATATACAATGGAATATTACTCAGCCATAAAAAGGAACGAAATTGAGTCATTTGTTGAGACGTGGATGGATCTAGAGACTGTCATAGAGAGTGAAGTAAGTCAGAAAAAGAAAAACAAATATCGTATATTAATGCATGTATGTGGAACCTAGAAAAATGGTACAGATGAGCTAGTTTGCAGGGCAGAAGTTGAGACACAGATGTAGAGAATGGACATATGGACACCAAGGGGGGAAAACTGCGGTGGGGGTGGGGATTGTGGTGTGCTGAATTGGGCGATTGGGATTGACATGTATACACTGATGTGTATAAAATTGATGCCTAATAAGAACCTGCAGTATAAAAAAACAAACAAAACAACTAATACTAAACTTTCATTGGGTTATTTGTATGGAAATATGTTAATATAAATGTTTCAGACATTACATGAAATTTCTAAAAATCTTATATTTGTATTTGTATGGAAATATGTATGGAAATATGTTAATATAAATGTTTCAGACATTACATGAAATTTCTAAAAATCTTATATGTTCTGGTATAATGTTATAAGTCATAATCCTAGTTATTACCTTAAAATGTATATCTCAGAAATAACTAATTTTCTTGTCAACTGCATTATTATGAACTTTCATCAAATCTTTAACTGTGGTCATTTTTAAGTCTTTTGTCATTTACAGACAGTTCTGGGTGTACTCTGATGCTTTTGCAAATATGTGCCTATAAAAGGGTTTCATCTTCAAGAAATTCATGGAAAAGACTCTGACAAGTACAGGTTTCTGGTAACTGACTGTACTGCTGAACTGAATGAATAAGCATTTTCAGAACTCTAATGAAAAACTGATGAACTCATAAAATTGCTAACAAAAGATCAAGATGAAAAAAAAAATTAATTACATGGGGCTGAGTGAACTGATGAGGATGAGTATAATTTTTGTGACTTTCTGTCTGAATTAAAAAAAAAAAAATCCCACAAGGACTCGGAGGCAAAGAATATACAAATCAATTTTCACTGCAAAGTAAAGGAGCTGTTACAGTGGAGGATTACTGGACTGAATGTCAATATTATGACATAGTATGAGTGTGTTTCATGTTTGGTAATTGCAATCATTGTTGCTTTTTTTGTGGTCATCCATGTACAATGCTTGGTGTCAGTCTATTTATCTTTTGTAAAAATAAAATACAGTGTGTGTGTGTGAAAAAAAAAAAACATAACTCTCAAAAAAAAAAAAAAAAAAGAAATAGTAGATGAAACTGAGAGTATCTCCATATATATGCAGTGGTCTACTGTGCAAAAAAAAAAAAAGAAGAAAGTAGAACACTCCCTAACATCATACACAAAAATAAACTCAGAATGGACTAAAGACCTAAATGTAAGACCAGACACTATGAAACTCTTAGAGGAAAACATAGGAAGAACACTCTTTGACATACATCACAGAAAGATCTTTTTTGACCCACCTCCTAGAGTAATGGAAATAAAAAAAAAAAAAAACAAATGGGACCTAATGAAACCTAAAAGCTTTTGCACAGCAAAGGAAACCATAAACAAGACGAAAAGACAACCCTCAGAATGGGAGAAAATATTTGCAAACGAATCAACGGACAAAGGATTAATCTCCAAATATATACACAGCTCATGCAGCTCAATATCAAAAAACTAACCACCCAATTCAAAAATGGGCAGAAGACCTAAATAGACATTTCTTCAAAGAAGACATACAGATGGCCAAGAGGCCCATGAAAAGATGCTCAACATCACTAATTATTAGAGAAATGCAAATCAAAAGTACAATGAGGTATCACCTCATACCCGTTAGAATGGGCATCATCAGAAAATCTACAAACAATAAATGCTGGAGAGGGTGTGGAGAAAAGGGAACCCTCTTGCACTGCTGGTGGGAATGTAAATTGATACAGCCACTATGGAGAACAGTATGGAGGTTCCTTAAAAAACTAAAAATAGAACTACCATACGACCCAGCAATCCCACTACTGGGCATATACCCAGAGAAAACCATAATTCAAAAAGAGTCATGTACCACAATGTTCATTGCAGCTCTATTTACAATAGCCAGGACATGGAAGCAACCAAAGTGTCCATCGACAGATGAATGGATAAAGAAGATGTGGTACATATATACAATGGAATATTACTCAGCCATAAAAAGGAATGAAATTGGGTCATTTGTAGAGACATGGATGGACCTAGAGACTGTCATACAGAATGAAGTAAGTCAGAAAAATAAATATCATATATTAACACATATATGTGGAATCTAGAAAAATGGTACAGATGAACCAGTCTGCAAGGCAGAAATAGAGACATAGATGTAGGGAACAAACGTATGGACACCAATGGGGGAAAGAGGGAGGGCAGTGGGATGAACTGGGAGACTGGGATTGACATATATACACTAATATGTATAAAATAGATAACTAATGAGAACCTGCTGTATAGCACAGGGAACTCTACTTCATTTTGCTGTACAGTAGAAACTAACACAACATTGTAAAACAACTATACCCCAATTAAAAAAAAAAAAAGAATCCTCTGTAGTCTCCATTTTACTTAATCCTCAGCTCAGCTGCCTCCCCTTAGAGGATCCTGATAACTCCTTCTGAGGCTCAGGGACAGACACCTGTGATGAGCTGTGACGAAAACGGCAGTGATAAGGAAGAGATGTCATTACACACCACTTGTCTGGCTGCCTTAAAACCCCATGTATCCCTATATTGCATCCTATTGAAATGATCTGGTTTTGTGCCATCTTTTCCCACCATATTGAATACCTGAAGGACAGAGACAAAGCCTTATTGCCTGCTTCCAGTGTCTAGTCTCTTATCTGGAAAATTAGGCACTCAAATATTTATGGAAAATTAATTATTCATGTAATATTTATAAGATAATGTTGTAAAAAACCTTTCTAAAGGTTGATGTGTGAGGAATATTATCACCGCTACTTGTGGTGCAAAGGTGCCCTTCCCTTGGTACCTCCTGACCCACAGGGCAGAACTGTTTAAGGTAGAAACTGACATTTCCAACCCTTCTCCAAGGGTCTTTCATTCCATCTAATCCCACACTTACTTGGTGGGTATCCGCTGTGAAGGCAGTCCCAAGGTCAAGGCTCTGGGGTCTGGGGCAAGGCCTCATGGTCACACTCTCCTCTTCTTGGCATTGGTGCTTTCCAGAAGAGCAAACCAGCTCTGTGTTCATTCTGTCGATCTCCCTGGCCAGGTGCCCAAGGAGCTCAGGATTAAGTTTACTATTCCCTTCCTTGGTGCTCAGCACCAGCTGTTCTTTGAGGAGGTTGATGATACTGTGGGCATTCTTCAGTTTTCCCTGGAGCTTTCTGAATTCAGCCTGAAGGCTATCCTCATTCAGACCCCCTTTGGCAACCACAGTCTCCACCATCACCTCGCTCTTCTCCTTGTCTTCCTCAATCTCCCATCCATCAGACATTGCTTCTCCCATCTGCTCTTTCAGCTCTGCATTCTCAAGGCAAAGGCTCAGCATGGTGTTCCTACAGGAAACATACATAATCAGGGGCCAGGTCTGGTCTTGGCCTCAGTTCCTAATAGCCCCGTTTACACACACCTCAGGCCACCAGAGACTCAGAGACACCCCAGAGCATGAAGTGACCTCAGAGACCTACAACAACTCCCTTATTTTATACACGAGGAAACCAAGGCTCAGAAAGAGCAAGAGATTACCCGCACTCCCATAGCTACTTGGTGGCGGCATCATCACTAAAAATCTAGGACTCAAGACACCCAGTCTAGTTGTCTTTACTCATGCTTGCAGCCTCATGTTCTAATTTTCAGTGGCCTCTGGAATAAACAAGGGTAACTACACTGTTAAGAAAAAAATAAAAAAGATATTGGGACAAATTTATTATTATGGATTCTACAGTTCCATTAATTATCATCAGTCACTTTTCAACTACTGGATGAGAAATTTGGACCTAGGAACACAGAAGAAATAAATAACACTAATCACAACTATAATCAAATGTACTTATGTTAATTATTTGCTTTACGTCTGGCTCCTCTGATAGGAGATCATCTTCATGAGAACAGGGATTCTGTGTGTCCTGTTCACCCTGTATCTCCAGAACCTCCACAGTGCCAGCTGCGCATAAAATATTCATATTTGTTGAGGAAATAAAATGGACTAAATAACTAATTTTCACCAAGACATTCTAGATGCAGCCTTTCCTCCCACCAAATATTTCACTAGGATTGGGTGGAAGCAATAAAAAATATGGCTTTAAAAAGGCAATTTACTTAAAAAGGCAGTTCACTTAACCTCTAACACTGACCTAGTGGAGTTATTGGATGCTTACATGAAATTACATAAGTGGTATGGCTGGCTCAGTGTCTGCAACAGAGAAGTCATTTAATCCTGCTCAAACTAGCTGCAGACCTGAGGAATACTGACAGCAGAATCCTAGGAGGTGCTTGTTTAAAAAGCTTTAGAGCTAAGGCCTACAAATCGATATTTCACTTAAGTTCCACAGGTGATTCTTAAGCACGCTAAATTGAGAACTGCTGACCAGAAGAGGCAAAGGAAGTAATAATTCATAGCCTGAAGGACCAGCAGTTGGCTTTGCCCCTAGACTGGCTTTCTCAGATCCTGAAGTTTTGGAATAGAGCAGAGCTTGTCTAGCGTGAATCAAGGATGAAAATGCTTTAGGACACAGGAATCAGAGAGATCGTCTATGAGAGTTTCAATGGAGAAAAGTGGGACAGGTATTTTACCAAAACTGATGTGTAAAAGGGAAAGACAGGGGCACACGTGTGGTATAAAGAAGAATATTTAATATTATGTCATAACTTTATATTTGCTGTGTTCACAATACAAACTAACAACAGCAATGTTCAACAAAATCTCAAAAGAGGGACTACGAATTACACAGATTCTATCTTCTACAGTATCAGTGGTGCTTCAGGTTGGATGGAGAGTTCAATCAGTTTTAGGTTAGTAACTCCGAGGAAAAAGGAAAATAAATCATGAAGATACTACATTTGGTTGGATTGTATATTCAACTGTAGGATCAAAAGAGATGTATTGTTCTCACCCATGATAGCACAACAAAGTTTACACATAACAAAGTTTAAGTCAAACTTAAGCTTTAACTTAAGTAGAATTTAAGAAAAGAAATATCATGATAATTCAGAGTAAAAGAACCAACACTGGGCTTCCCTGGTGGCGCAGTGGTTAAGAATCCCCCTGCCAATGCAGGGGACACGGGTTCGTGCCCCGGTCCGGGAAGATCCCACATGCCGTGGAGCGGCTAGGCCTGTGAGCCACAACTACTGAGCCTGCGTGTCTGGAGCCTGTGCTCCGCATACGGGAGAGGCCGTGACAGTGAGAGGCCCGCGCACCGCGATGAAGAGTGGCCCCTGCTCGCCGCAACTGGAGAAAGCCCTCGCACAGAAACGAAGACCCAACACAGCCAAAAATAAAAAAAAAAAAAAAAAAAAAAAGAACCAACATTAAGGATGATCACAAGAGTATTTCAAAAATTGTTTGACAAAGTATACAGTATAGAAGAAAAGGTTTATAATTTAATAATTGGGAGCCAGGGGTCTAGCCAGGGACTATTATGCAACCTTGAGCAAGTTACCAGAACTTTTTAGGCCAGAGTTTCCTCGACTATGAAATAAGACATTATGCTGGATGCCAAGGTCCTCTTCTGTACTAATATTATTCTATGATTCAGGGACATTTAAGTGGCACATAATAGGCAGGGAAACAATAGGGCATGAATTAGAAGTTGTACATCCGCACAGCTGTGTTCTAAACAGCAGGCCATTATGATTATGACCCTCAGGGATGAATGACTAAGTGGATTAGCCCTACGTTATCAGCATGTTCCCCAAGCATCTTTTGAAAAAAAGCCATTAAAGACAGAGTGGTCAATCTAGCCAATGCATAAGCTACTTACCACTTTTGCAAAGTAAATAAAACAGCAGAGATTATTAAAATTTCTATTCTGTGATTTAAGGATTTGTGCTGCTGAGAGAGAGCTGAGTGGAGGTGGAAGGGCCTCTGTATAAATCCTCCTCCTCATGGACTATTCTGGTTCTGCATATAGCAGTGAAGCATCTTGGGTAGCAGAAGATTCCTTACATGTCACAGTCAATTCAAAAGAGCAATACAAATCATACAACTAGGAGATTTCCACTCATGACAGTCATATGTATAGCTAATAATGGCCATTATTATACTGAATTAAGACCAGATTTATTTGAATAGTTTGAATGGTAATTATTGAAAATCCCCATTATCCAATATTATTAACTTTTCTAAGAATCTGTAGAACAATTAATGCACGGAGCATGGGATGTGGACCAAGAAGCCCCATGGCAGCACAAATGCCCTGGCAGCAGCAAGGTGAGTCCCTTGGCTATGGTAGCCTCTCCATCAGCGGGCTCCCCTTCTCTGGTGCACATCCTACCTGATGTGGCCCACAGAGGAGAACCCTGCTTCCTCGATTTGAGCCTTCAGCTCCTTCAGTTCCCCCTCAGCTTTCCTCTTCTCCTCTAAGAGCTGGTGAATCTCAGCCCTCAGGCGGAGCAATTCCTCCTGAAGACCCCTGTTACTGTCCCCTCCTGTCGTGGATGGAGGGGCAAGAGATACGTTCTGGGTCTCCACAGCTGCCAGGCTTTTCTCCAAAGCTACCTTGATGCGCTGAAAGAAAATCATGGTTTAAAGAAGTTAGTGCATTGAAGAGGATCTACGAGGAACATCAGAGCACGAAGGCAGCCTTCTAGGGGACCAAAACAGGCAGACCTAAAAGGAGCTCCCCCTCTAGGACTCCTCAGCCACAAGGGCCCTGGAAACTGGCTTGGGTGAGAGAACATACCACACAAGCAGCGAGAACTGTTGCCATGGGCAGAGGTGGGTGAGGAAAAAACCACAAGCACACAACAAATTTAAAACAAAAGCAAACAAACGAGGTTTAAACAGGGCTGGAGAGTGTGGATGCTGTGATTCTTCTCTTTCTGAGGGGACAGAGTTCTCCGGGAGTCTTCTCACCAGTCAGGAAGCTTCATCATCTCAACACTTGAGTCCTTGACTGCAGAGATCATGGCTAAGGTACCAAAGCTCAAAGCCTGAGGCTGTAACTCAGACTCCAGAAAGGATGATTACGAGGAAGGATCTGGGCACTCAGGAATCAGGAGTCATAGTCAGAGAATTAGGGTATAGGCGGAGCTACAGTTAAGACAAAGCAACCTTAATTTCATTGGCAACAGGAGAATCACACTCTACAATTGCTGAGAAGCTAAAGTGAGGCCACCTGCCTAGCAACCAATTTCCCTTGTTGGTTATCACCCTATGCTGATGTTGCCAGCCAAACTCTCTCTACAAATCTAAGCACGTGAGAAGAAAACAAGCAGAAGCAATTCCCCATCACCTTTGTTTTTTGAGGATACTCTTGAAGTTACTCCTTAATGTTTCAACTAAAGCAGATTGTATAGTTTTTCCTCAGATAATACTTTAGGGCCTCCCTGGTGGCACAGTGGTTAAGAATCTGTCTGCCAATGCAGGGGACATGGGTTCAAGCCCTGGTCTGGGAAGATCCCACATGCCACGGAGCAACTAAGTCCGTGTGCCACAACTACTGGGCCTGCGCTCTAGAGCCCGTGAGCCACAACTACTGAGCCCACGAGCCACAACTACTGAAGCCTGCACACCTAGAGCCCACACTCTGCAACAAGAGAAGCCACCGCAATGAGAAGCTTGTGCACAGCAACGAACACCCAATGCAGCCAAAAATAAACAAAATAAAAATAAATAAATAATTTTTTTAAATTAATTTTTTAACTTTTAAACTTTTTTATTGTTTGTCTTGGGCTCCTCTCCAGCTTTTCCCATGCTTTTAAAAGTGTAGAAACCAAAACATGAGTATGATAATCTATTTAGTGTATGACTAATTATTTTAGTATGTGAATTTCTTGCCTGTCTGTCGAATATTAATCTTATATCCCAATGTCATATTGGCTTATTTTTCCTTTCAGTGGCAGCATTTTGGAGTTTTACTTAACTTCAGGTCAATTTTGACCTCCCAATTTTCCAACTCTCCCCACAGCTACTTCTGGGTCATATTGTTTTCTTTTATCTCTATAAATATAATGATTTGTACCTGTCACAAATTCATTCCGGCTATACAGAATCATTTCACAATCATCAAAGTCATCAAAATATTTATGTGTATCTCCATAAATCATGTAGCGGCCACTTGATTAGGGATGATTTGTAGAATTAATTATGTGCTTTATTGCTTCATTTAGGTCAGAAATATTGATATATTGGACAGAACAGGGCTCAGAGGAGCTTAAACGGATCAGTGATTAACAGCTGCTTGGCTTGGCACAAAGCCATTGACTGTTGCTTTGGACCTCGTAACAGCATGATAAAATCTAGGTTTCAGGTATGTCGTGGACTGGATAAAACCACTTTTGAAAGTGTATGACCTCACCCTTCATTTAAATTATGTGACATTACCTTTCTAAATAAACTCTTTGCAACTAACTAAACAATGTCATCTGCTTTGAATATGGACACATTTATTCTTTTCTAAACCTTAAGGGTTACTTCTGCTTAAAAATGTCTAACTTTAATGATACTATCTATTTTTAAAGTGCCTTCTAGATGTATGTTATCTTCTATTGATTTAAATATACCTACTTTCTTTAAAAAGAAAAAATAAGACCCATGGAATGTTAATACCAGAAGGGACTTTAAGGTTCATCTGGTCTGATTTCTTACTTTTAAATGAGAAAAATAGAGGTCTGATTTGTTCCCAGGCTAATTTGCCTTTTCATATTACCACGTCCAAGGGAGTTTACTTTAGCTGCCTTGTCTGTAAAATTTAAATGTAAATGCATGAAAAGTGACTCAGGATCTAACCTTTTTATTTTTTTTCTTTAACATCTATGGAAAGGTAGTATTTCTATTGTTTTTCCTGAAGTAAAACCCCAGGGCTTCCAGTGTATGTGGCGGTAGTATGAATCCTTTAGTTCTATTGTTAATTACGTCTCTTATAGGTAGTTGTTGCTTTTTTTTTTTCACATTTCCTAATTCATCTATTCTATTGCTTCCATGGTATAATTCAACATTTTGTGTGCTGATTTTCATTTGCCCCATGGAGATCAATGTGCAGATCTGATCTCTTATTTGAATAAAGTGGTTTTGTTTTAGCCCTATTCCTTCATACCTCCCACAGTGTAATTCATTTCTCAGACAGCATTAGGGTATTAAAAATGATCTTTTTTCAAGTTCATCACTGACTCTCCTTTGCAGTTTTGATTGTTGATTAACTTTTCTCCATTGCAAAAATTCAAACGAAGAAAGGCAATGATTGATTACTCTAGTTTCTTTCACAGGAACTTCCTAGGTATTTGTTACAGATCTTACATTTGATTGGGAATGGAATTGTGTGAGAGGTATCTGAGGACAATTACCATCATGGCCAGGCCTGGCACTTCCTGAGGAGGGTGAGTCCAAAGATAAAGATGAAGCAATCTGCTTTGGCCAAAAGGTGGTTCTTGCCTTAAAAGGCACACAAAGTTGGATGTGTTTGTTAGGGGAAGTGTGCGTATGCTTGAGGTAGGAAGGGAGCTTGGTGTTGAGAATAAGGTCTACCTCCCAAGGACACAATTAGGAGAAGCTCAGAGCTCAATCTTAAGGGACCAGTTCCCGGGAAACAAGCAAACACATTTTTGAGAATCTGGACACAAAACAGTTATGACAAAACAAGCTTTATTTAATTGGTAGCAGGAGAGTCACACCAACAAACCTCAGAAAAGTTGAAGTAAGTTTACAATGATTTCATACACCTCCTTCCCCAAAACTGAAGATTGATTTTCAAGGAAAGGGGATACAGAGAAAAACAGTGCTTACCCAAGATATTTTTCATCCAACAGGTAAATACTTGTCTAACTTATTAAGTATCTCCTATGCCAGGTGATAGGGAAGACATTGCAAGGGAAGTACAAATGCCCCAATGTAAAGGTTTATTCCAGGCTTGGACTGACCTCAAAATGTGGTCTGATCATTTTCTCCACGCTCGGCTATAGAAAAGAAGGTTGAGGAAGAAGTGACTTTACAAACCAGTTTGCCTATAACTGAGAAGCAGAGTGAAGAACTCGCGCTATCAGGCATAGTTTGGACCACTTCAGTCGGAATCTGGTTCTCTCCATTATCTGTGTCTCCTGTTCACTTATTCTGAAGTTAACCCTGACCCAGAGTAGCAATAACCATCAGTGACCTGCTGACATCCCAATCTAGCTCTGTGTTAGAGTGGATATTTTCTCATCCTGCAGATCCCTCTCTCTCACCCAAGATCCTCAGTGAAATCAGGGAGTGAGAGGTAAGGGATCTGTCCAGAGGGGCAGTGGTGTACATAATTAAAGTTACAAGCACCAGTTAGGAGGACTCAGAAGAAGCTGTCCAAGCAAAAAGAGAAGTGGAGTTCACACAGGAACTCAAGGGAGAAGTTAGGGTCAGGTGTGTCTAGAGCAGCAAAAAGGGAATCTTGGTAGAAGGTAAAGAAACTGTGCTGAGGATGTGAGGTATTCCAGACAACTGCTTGTATCCTCAAGAGTCAAAGACTGTGCCAAATCCTGTGAGATTTGGGGACTGCTCACTTGGGTCTTTCTGTTGGTTTATTAGACGTCTCCTCTTTTTCTTACGCAGGAGATGAAGAGGCAGACCCAGAAAGCCTCATGTCCCCTATAGTTTTCCTAATAGCTCCAAGGAGCCTATCACAGGAAAAGCCCAGCTGCTTCTGCAGAAGGACAGATACCAATGATCTACTTTCCCCTTAAAAACTCAGAGAGTCGCAGGCCTGGTCCATCCAGGACATGTGATTGCTAAATGTCACTGGGCAAGGTGAAGACACATAGGAGTTCCAGTGGGTGCTATGGGATCACTATTGGTGACTTAATCTCTGAGGTCTAGGACATTCTACTCTTGAGCTTGAGAAAATGCTGGTTACACCTTCACTGATGGTCGGTGGGAACAATGTTTTAGCCTTGGGTACCAAGTTCTGAGGTTTGACAGGGGCTTGCTCTTGAAGTGTCATCTGCTGGCCATTGACGTGTCACAACCTGGGTAGATTGTCAGGTTGCCCAGCAAGGTTCTCTTTTATATAGTGAGACTTCACTGAGAATGATCCTTGCTTTGGAAGCATTCCGATCCTCTTGGACTTCCTCAGAAAACTCTCTCCTGAAGCAGGTCCTAGGCCTGCCACCTCCCCAAGCAGCCCTTCGATGACTCCCTGTCTTCTGTGATGTGTTTCAGTTACAAAAGCCCAAGAGGGTAAGTGTTGAGGTCTTGTTGTAAGTAAAAATTCTTCTGAAGCTATAGCTATAGATGGTACATAGGAGCAGAGGAGGGTAGCGGGGGGCAAGGAACAGGAGCACAAGATACAAGGAGTAAAAAGGGTGGATTGGAAAGAAATATGGAGTGAGGATAGGGGTTGGCAAGGTGGCTGGGAGGGCAGGAAGAAGACTGGGAAGTGGTTTATCTAAAAAGATAGCTTCTCACTCCAGGCCCACAAGGGCTGCAGGAGACCACCAGTCCCCAAAGGGCTATGAGCTCTGCACCCTGGGGCCC
Source organism: Balaenoptera musculus (assembly GCF_009873245.2). NCBI lineage: Eukaryota > Metazoa > Chordata > Mammalia > Artiodactyla > Balaenopteridae > Balaenoptera > Balaenoptera musculus. Next base: position 106,251,460 of record NC_045785.1, on the reverse strand, counting down.
CAGGACCTGACTTGGACTTACTTGCTGGTGGCTATTGTGTGCAGCCTCCTCCTCGATACTGTCGGTGAACTCCGTGCTCGCATCCTCTGTGTCGTCCCCTGCAGCTGCACCTAGAAGTAGATCCAGAAGAGAAAGGTGACTCCCTTCACATGTGCCTTCCAGACAGCAGCTAAAATTACACTCTTTTTGCCATCCGCCTCTGATTTCTTCCCTTCCCCACACGGATGGCCCCTTAGCCAGCAGGGCTGACAGGGAAAGCAGCACCAAGGTACCAACTCTGTAGAAAAGCTTTTTCACCATATCACTGATACTTTCTTGCTAACACTCAAGCTTAAACCTCAAAACATAAGCTGGCTTGACTGCACAGACCTGTACCTAAGAAGCAGACTGTTAGATAGAGTGGTTACCTACCTCACTTATTTCCAGAAAGCCAGAATTATTCCCCTCCAGCCACTGACTGTCTATGTAATAACTTTCCCTATTGTGACATGGGCCCAATGTGACAACTTTTTCCCACCATCGAGTGCTGAGAGGGTCCCTGATTTCCTTGGGGTTAGGGCAGCCCGGCTCCTCTCACACTTTTCCATTGCTGGGATCAGTCGTGAGTGGGGTGATAATCTCGCTGAGGAACCCTCCTCTAAGGGTCCTGTGTCCTACAGAAGCTCAGGGCTAGTCCAGCCCCGCGGCAGAGAATGGTTCAGCTGTTTCCTAACCCCTTCCTCTAACCTCCCCTCCTCCCACCTCCCTCAAACTCTTGTCCAATGCCAACATCCTGTGCCTGAAGGGTTTCCTGCACTGCTTTGTCCAAATGGAATTTAATCCATTCTTCCATTCCCCAAAGATGAACACAGTCACCCTGGGGTGCAAACATCTATGCCCTGCACTAAGGGACAAGTAGTTGCCGTTCATGGTCCAGGTTAAGGTCTAGGGCAGTGCTGACCAATAGAACTTTCTGCGATTTTATGCCTCTGCTGTTGAATTCAGTAGGCACTAGTCACATGTGGCTACTGAGCACTTGAAATGTGGCTAGCATGATTGAGGAAATGGTTTTTTAATTTAATTTAAATTAATTTAAATTTAATTCAAATAGCCACACATGGCTGGTGGCTACCATATCAGACAGCACAAATCTAGTGCATTTCTTCTTCTCCACATCTGTTAAAATAAGACCATTCATCAAATTTGAGATTGAGACCTGTGGCCCACATTACTGATTTCTTCTGAAAGTGTAGGAATTTATAGTGGTTAATTCATTTGGAAACCAAAGAAAATCTACCGTGACACTCCCCGGGTCTTACAGAACCTGCTCAAGTTAGAGAACTTTGAGATCTAGTTCTGACCCTGGCCTCAGCAACCAACCTGTTAAAACTCCTCTTATGACCGCTGGGAAACCTGGGCCTCAAAGAGATTAGATGGCTTGACCTAGGTTACGTAGCTAGTTCTGGGTAAGAGCTGTGCCGAGATGGCAAGTCTCTGGGCTTTCAGGCAGAGGCAACTCACTGTTCCCTCTGGTGACAAATCAGATCTTTGTCTCTTCCTCCAAGAGCAAAGAACCTGCTCCTGAGCTCAGACATCTGTGAATGAAAGGCTCTGCATGAATAATGAGCATTCACTACCCTCAACAGGTAAGGTGAACAGGGCCATTTCACATTTACGTTCCATCTCTTGGCATCTACAAGTTTATACCAGGGATTTGCAATGGCCCAGGCCAATCTCATTAAAGTCCTAACAGCTTAATCTTTTGACTTATTGCCTGATCTTTACGGTGAATGTTGTGTTAACTTTGGACTAAGGCAGTACCCTATTCAATAAAGCCCTACTCACAAGGAGGCACCTTTACCATTCAGCATCTTTAGAGATCCTTGGCAGACTGTGTACAGTAGGGATTTCCAATACTTACTTTTTCAAACCAGCCCTAGAACCATCTTATTCAGAACACTGGTTGCGTAGAGGTGAACGAACACACTTCCTAAGCTGGGGCTGCTTTGGAAACTCACTGAACCCAGGATGCTAATTCACTTGAGGACATCCCTATCATATTATGCTCATCTTGGAAAAGCTTCCCCTGTACAGCAATAGAGATCAGAACGTTTTCCTTTCCCTGCAAAGAAAATAAATTGTCCCACTCGGTGATAGATTAAGAAAACACACTTTTCACATTGTTTCCCTTCTGAGTGTTGGACTAGAGAATGATCCTGTGGTTGAAGAAAGTTCAGCTCTATGAGGTCAGGATCCTCACCCCCATACCACTCTGGGCCCACATCCCATGATGATTCCTGTATTAAGTTCCAGAAGTAAGGTAAGTGGGGATTAGAAAGGGTGATTGTCACTGGCCTTGAAGGCTTTTGTCTAACCTTTTCTGCCCTCCACTTACCTTTGTCAACCTTTCTGATGCCACATCTCCATTTCTACATAATGTTCTCTCTTTAATTCACTCTGGGGCAGGATACCATGATTTTGACTTCATCAGGAGTTAAGCGGAGACAAAGCCAAAATGCCCATTTCATCCTGATATTCTACTACTAGGGGTTTTGTTTTCCTAATTCATTTTTTCATCTAGCTTAGTCTGCCATACTTCCTTCAGGGCAGCTTTAAGGGTTGCTCAGCCCTTTACCAATTTGAATTAGAATGCTAAAGCCTTTTTTGTGTGTGTTTGTTTGAGGGGTAAAGTTAAAAACAAAATTTATAGAAAACATTGGAATAAGTTATCCCACACAAGGTCCTATCTATAAGTTTATATTAGCCGTTCCTCTTTCTGTTTTTACCCTTTCTGGTTTTTTTAAAATGACAATAAAGGACTTCTCTTTTGTGGAGGATACCCTTTTCTATGCTTTCACAAAGCAACAAAACACTGTCTTCAGAACTAAGTTGGAATAGTACTTTAAATTTCTAATTTAAAGATACTATATATTGATGAAGTGAGTGCTTATGTTTGATAAATAAATAAAATGGTCCGCCACCTTTAGAATTTCTGAAAGCTAAGAATCTGTTCATTCAAATTTAACTTGCGTCTCCAGGTTTTATCTCCAGGATTAAGTTTTACATGTTAGACTGGAAATTTTATTAAAACCTTTTATTTGAGGCTTCGATGGTAGTTTCTCAAGTTGTGGTTCTTCCAAGTTTCTAGGCTCTGAACCACACATAATGGAGGTGGTACCAAAACTTCCCTTTCTTAGATTTAGAAAATTATTTTCTACCAACTACTTGACTCTATAAAGTGTATAGAAATAAACTTCTATAATACTATAAAATCCTTGGGCAAAAATTTAAGTGGTATGTAAAAATAAGGTCTTTTTTTTTCATCATTGAGGTAAAAATTCATACTTCTGTGCTTTTTAAATTGAGGATGGCATAATTATTGAGAACATGGACTCTGGAGCCAGATTGTCTAGGTTAGATTTCTGCTCCCGTCATTAGATACGTGACTTTAGACAAATCACCACCTTTCTGTAACTCAGTTCCATTACTTATTAATTAGGGTTAATAGTAATATCCACTCCATACACCTGTCAACTTTCAAGGGTTTGGTGCTTCTGAAGAGCTTAGAATAGTGGTTGGCATACACTGTGTACTCAGTATATTGCCTTATTATTATTATTGTTTTAAATTATTGTTGGTAAACTGGTCTATGGGCTGAAAAGTTGAGGGTAGAAAAAGACCGTAGAACCTAAAAATACTCAGCAGAAGAAAATTCTATACCTAATGTTTTTACTGGATGATCTTGATTGAGTCTATCTGTACTTCTTCACTGCTGAATATGTTTCCCCAACAGGAGGTTTGAAGTAACACTCTTATGTTCTCCCTACTTTGCAGGACAGTTGAAAAAACACAGATCTATCAGTAGATTAAGATGAACGCTTTTGAATAGGTTTTACAAATAGGATTCATCATCATTAAATAATAACTGCCTTAAAACTCCATCGTGCACAAATAAGCCTTGAGGGAAAGTCATGAAGTGTTATTTTAATTCTTCAGTAATGAGTCCCAACTGGGCTGCAACAAGACCATATTCTCCGAATTCTACTCTACCATCATTATTGTTTCCTTTTCAAGCCATTTATACGCAACCAACAGAAAAGGAGTAATATTTTCCCATAAAGTTGCTCAGAACATAGGAGTCTTATTTGACTAATTTTGAAAGGGGATTCCAAGAGCTAAACTTTACAGCACGAACAAGTTTGCAGTGACAAGCGCCCGGCTGTTTTTCCCTCAGTGCCAGGCCCTTATGTCCTCTGGGCTCACCTCACTTTCACTCCTAGGCACTCTGCCATGTGCTCATTACAAGAACTCTCACTTGTTCACGTCATGAACCAACTATTGATGACTTAAATATTATGATGCTACATGAGAGGATCAAAGAAAAAAGGTCTCCTATCAAACTGCATTATTACCTGCATCCATTCCCTTCTGGACCATAAGAAAACTTTAAGATTTCATATAATCTTCCATAAGCTTCTGCCAAGAAATAAAATTCTTTAACTACACAGATTCTGATATTGGAAATGAAGTAGCTAGAAATCTGTTGTCTGCAGTCAAGCCCCTTCATGGTATATCTTTGTCTTTAAATTGCAACATCTCTTAGGTACCCTCCCAGCTTACAAGCTTACAATTCAGAAGGCAACAGTTTTCAGTGACTTAAAAGTCTGTAATGTCAAGGAATTCTTCCTGCTTATGATCTCTTTTTTCCTCAAAGAACACAAGAAGCAGGCCTTTCCAGGAACATACACAGGGACAGCACCACCCACCAAAACAATGGACTCCTCAAATTTTCATCCCACTTTCTACTACTCTCCTTCAGCAAGGAGAGCAAGAAATGTTTTTTTAAGGTAAAGTAGTCCATTTCACACTTCTGGGGGAAGTATAATGCTGTTTCTTTAGTCTCACTTCCTTGAGAGTAGAAAAATTCAGGTTTCTTCCCCTTCCTTTCTTTAGTTAAATTTCCTGAGCCTTATTTGACTTGGAATTTTAGTACAATAATCAATAGACTGATTCTCCTATAAGGGAAAAAAAAAGATATGAGCTTTCTCTACTTTTCTCATAAATCTTTTAAGAATGAAACCAAATAGTTAGTTTGGCCTTTGATACTTTTATTGGATCAGTGACAGTTTTCTGTGTCTCAACTAAAGTAGCTGAAATTCTAACACTTATATATAAAAAAGTACATGCTCCATTTCAGCACAAATGTTAACACAATTTAACACAACACAGTGCCATGAAAAAATGAAAATTTACAGCTTGTTTTGGTGGGGAAATAGTCCTAGAAATAATCTAGCACCACGTTACTGGATTATTTAACACGTCACTTCCTTCTCCATTTAAATTGTTATGAATCACTCTAATTTTTCTCAACAGCCCTAAGACCAAAACTTTAAGTGATAAAAGTAAACCTGCTTTTATTATCAAACTGATAGTACTTCATGGAAACAGACAGAAATTCATGGTTTATAAAACATACTTGTATATACACATGCCTCTAAAGTTCACAGATTGAGAGACAGGCTGGTATTTCAGAGCAGTGACTTTGATAATTGCAAAAGGAAGCACTGTATACTCATGTTATATACCAAAAACAAACCTACATGCATTTCCTAGACAATCATGAGTTCTCAAAGGGAACAAGGAAGTCCATTTGGTTCATGTACTTAATTAACAACACTACTCTTCATATTACTTTAGATCAAACATTTTCTGATATTGATGAACTACCTATTTTATCCTTCCAGCTTTAGCAAGAAGAAAACAGTATGATAAAGATTTTTATTTCTGGAATTTGACTTTAAACAACAAAAAGGGAAAGTAATGCAAAAAGAATTAGTATGTCACTTTATAAGTTTAATTATTCTTATTTGAAATCTGATAAAATTAGTATTGTCAGCTCTACAGTTTTATGTGTCCCTTCCACTTCCCATCCTTCGTTGGAAGCAAATTATAAATTTGCTTTATTTGGGAAATTTCTTTGGGAAATTCATCCTGGCTCAGTGATTATATAGAAAGAAGTTGAGAACTTACCTTCTGTCAATACTCAAACTACTTAAAAGCAACATGGTAGTCTTTCAATCATAATAAAAAAAGGCTTAAAAAAGTTATTGCTCCAAAAGTCTAGTGGGAGGGTGGCTTAAATCCATAGTCCAAAAAGCATTAAGATGCAGAAAGTATTACCCCACAGAAATCACTCTGATGTACTGTCCCACTGACTCATTCCTTCTGTTTTTTAATTGGGTTGCCTTATATGTGCTCCATATTCCCAGCTATTCTTTCTACAGTACAAATGGTTCTATACTACCAAAGGGAGAAGAAAAGCTCTCTGAGCTCTACCCCAAAGAGAAATGAGAAAATACTCTATATGATTGTATCTCACAGGATGTTAGTATCTGAAAAAGAAAGCTAACTTCATTTATCCCACCTCTAGTGCCATTTCTATAAGGCAGGATGGAAAATGGACTTTAAAAGTGTGTGGGTCACTGTATTCCTTCCCGACTCCCTAGGAAGTTTGTCATATATCCCTGCACACTGCCTGCAGGCCTCTAGAATTACTACTGAGACCCTAGTTGAAGAGGCAACTTGAGTTTTTCAGGGATATGAAGAGTCTGTGACTTTTTCAAATAAAAAGACCAAGAAACCAGAAAACAGTAACTTTATCCTAACAACAGGAACTAGAGTTTTCCAATACTAGCTCAAGGAAAGCAAAGGTATTAAATTATAGTTTCCTCTAGGGCTTACAGTCCAAAGGGAAGTGACTTTAGGTAGGTCAGTCAACCTTTAATCCTCAATGAAAGGAGAAATTTTGGGTGTGATCTGATCTATTCTTTCTTTCCCTAATCAGAAGACTCTAGATCCAACTAGGAGACTGAAGCAGAGAGAACTGAAATCAATTTTTTTGCACTGTTTTGAAGCTATGAACCAAACCTCTCAACCAGATACTGAATTAGAAGCATAAGTAAGCATAAAAGTGATAGGTCTTTTATATATATCTGCCATTTATGTATAAACTGTGCAAGTAGAATAAATGAAAGAACCACCTAAGGACACTCGTGGCTTGGATCTAATATCCTATCCAGGTCAAGATTTTCTTGATCTTTAACAGATCTCTCACTATACATAATGACAAGGACAAATCTTTTAAAAATATGAAGGAGGAAGTGGAGGAACCAAAAATATTGCTACCATCCACAACTGAATGTAGAGAGGTGGGTGTGGGAGAGGGTTGGGTCGGGGGGGATAAGGATAGAAGTACACCCCATCAAAGTAAAAGGTTGACAATGTTAAAATAGTCCCATCAGGCCTTTTCAGAAAAAGTTATAACTTGGCTAAATAGCTAAAAAGAGAACACCAGAAAAATGTCGATTTATACTAGGCACTAACAATCACCAGACTTCAATGATATAGTTTAAACCTGTAATAGAAAAGAGTTTACGGGAAATATCTGTCAAAAGGACTCCATTTCACTCATTAAATAAATCTTCTTGGAGGTCCTTTTCAACTCTCTAGCTCTAAAAACTATAGACTTCAACTACCCTGACCTCTTACAACCATTACAACCAAAAAGGAAATATGAGAAAGACCAAATCTATCAATATGCATTTTTCTCAATTTAAGTTCTATGCTTCCAATTAAGCATAGCCTGAGTGAGAATTTCATTTCATTTTCTTTCACACTTTTTATTCAAGCAGAAGGTTCTATAAGCACACAATGCTTTATCTAAAATTATTGTAAGGTTGAAAAATGCCTGGCAAAAGTAGAATAATTCAGTAAGAGAAAATGTCTGTGGCCCTGAAGAGAGAATGGAATCATATTATAGCATGCTAAATATGATTATATGAATGATGTGGCCAAAGCATCATCTATCTGTGGGATACAGAACAAAATGCATTAGAATCATGTTCTCTAATAAGATGCCAAATTACCACACAAAATTGTTAGACCAGCAAGCTCTCCCCACTTAGCGCTGTTTGCAAGTCTCATTCCAGCTATACAGACCAGAAAGTCAGTGCCAGATTTTAGTCACATCTATGTTATCAAGACCAAACTTTTAATTTCTCTTGTGCCACTAAATCACCTAATTTTCTAAAATGTTTCCCAAGGACCAATATCAAAGGTAAGTAGCTATAGCACAAGTTACTCTATCTTTTCAAGATCCAAATCAGGACTAGAATTCACTTACTTTCTCCCCCAATCTACGTATTTTGTTCATTGTTCAGTAGGAAGTTGAGTTTCTCATTATTCACCCCACTACCTTAATATTTCTAACACTTAGCAACTGCTCAAGATAACAAGGGAAATTCCTATTCTCGTTGGAGAATGACAGAAACAGAAGTAGTAGTTTACATAAATTACTGTAATCACTATGAGCCATTAGAACCCAAATATCACCCATGGGAATCTTAATAGGAAACTTAGAAAGTGTCATTGGTCTATTAGTAAAAATAAGGAAAGGCATTTCTTAAATGCCTTGTAATCATACGACAGGCTAGTCTTTGGTGGGGTGATATTTCTACAGCTCGATTACCCTCCTCTTTACTTCTACAATGTTACAGAGCTTTGTGCAGTAAAGGGTCACTAAACATTGGAAGACTAAGAAAAAATGGATGATTCTGCTTATACTTCCAATCCCCTTTCTTAAATGATCCCTGTACCACCCAAAGCCTATTAAAACTGAAAAGCTTTCCATTAAGAGGAAAGCTTATGGCTACCAATCTTTTACAAACTATCACTATTTAATCAGAGAATTCCATGGTGTTTCTCCAGTAGAATATTTTCTTCCCTGTCCATTTTAGAGTGACAGATGCTCTATCTGTTACAGGCGTAGCTAAGGTTACAGAAACTTGACAGAATTTATAAGGTAAGCAAGCCATGTCAACACATGAATGTGAAAGAAATAAAAGTGTCATGTAAAAAATGGAGGGCAAAAAGAAAAACCACTGTGCCCCACCTAGTTTAGAAAGGGTACTCGGTCACATTTATGGGGCTAAAGAACCTCAATCCCTATTCACCAAATTCCATGTTTAAAAACTGAAACCTCAGCTTCTAATCTAGGAAATTAATTCCGCAGAAATAACAAACCTCATGGGTTAGCAAGGCTCCAAAGTAACCTTGGTTACTTTTTATACTCTTGACATTTAAGATACCAGAAGTATAATCTCAAGGGCCCCCTTCCTTACATCTGTCATGTTGAAATAAGAAAGCATTGAGACGATGACCAAAACCTAGAAAGATCTGTGACATTTCTTCCTAAACTATTCAAACACATCAAAGCCAGAAGCCTATTACTTATTGTAATATGGAGAAATGCAAAAGCATTAAAAAGTAAAAAATGCTCCATCTAGTGCCACAGGACTCCATCTAGTGCCATTACCAAATTAAAAATATGCAAGAAGTATTCTCTTCTAGTCATAATGAGTTATTTGGTGAAATACTGAATTTAAACGGGGACATTACATTTGAAATTATCTTTTTATATAGAGAATTCTGACTCTGGAAGACCTGGGAGCTTTCTTAAATTTGTGTTCTGACTAGATACAGTACCCTTAGTTTAAAGAAAAAAAATTTAATGGAATTTAATCTGCACCTAATCTAATTTCACTGTCATTCAATAATCAACTCTGAAACAATATTAGAGGTAAAGGTTTACTATAAACACTTTAACAGTCTTTGCCTCTGCTCTTTAACTTGGCCTTCTGAATACTTTCAGTCTATTACTGCAAAACTTGGCTTTGGTTACCTTCTGGTAAGGATTATACCACTTTTGCAAAGTCATTCTTATAGACTCTCAATCTCTTATCTCTCTCTTATCTTGAAACTTTTACTTGACTAAAAAATTGCTCTCACTCAAAGAGCAGGAGTTGATTGAATGGCAAAAATAATACACACGCATGCATTTATGACATGATGTGGAACATAGGAAATGGATTGTGAAAGTGGGAGAGGAATAAACTTTATTGGCCTGTAGAAGGGATGAGCGAAAAGAAGGAAGGGCTGGGGAAAAGAATGAAAACAGGTGGGAAAACTAAAATGGAATGATTTATAGCGCGCAAATATACTTTGTAACCTCCACCATTCAACTTAGAGACAGCTATGTACAGTGAAATACAGGTAGACTAAAGTGAGTTTCACTTTGTAGTTGATGCTACTTGTACCAGTTCTATCATTAGTAAGTCACTGTTTAATTCTGCCAAAGTCAGACAAGGCTCTCTGGTTAGTGCAAACAAGGGTCTCCATCCCGGGCTGCAGTCTGACCCGCCAGTGCTCAGAAGGCATGCTCGTGACGAACTCGCACACTTTCCAGTTCCCCACCTCCAATGGCGGCCAGGGTCTCCAGCCTGCTTAAGCGCTCCAGGCTTCTTCCAAGAACTTCTTCTAGCCGACTGCGTATCACCTGGGCCCCTTCTAGTTCCACCTGCAGAGTTCGGTCTCTCTCAGAGCTGATTAAACATGCCATACATGGAAGGAAAATGGATTAGCCATCAATGTAATGAGTCAACAGATGCTTCCAAAGAGCCGTCAGTGTCACTCTGAGCCATGAGACTTCTGGAGTAATTGTTCTCTAGGACACAGTAAATGAACGTGGTCTTTGTTGTGGCCCTTGTGTTCAATGCCGGTAGATTAGCAAGGCCTGCTTTCTGTAAAGTTTGTCCCTTTATCCTAGATTCTGGGCCAATGTGACATAAAATTATAGTTCCTAATGTTTATCTCACACCCCTATAGCCCACTGAGAGAAATTTCATTTTTTAACTAAAAACATTAGTTTCTGAAAAGCCAAAACCCAGGAAAAACTAAATGCAAACTGAATCGATATTGAGCCAAGTAGGGTCGCTACTGAAGATATTTGTTTTCTCATTTGTTACCGAAAACTGACAGTGCTCTGAAAAGGAATCCAGTTCACAAAGATGCAGAGATTCTTTATAAAGTAACACAAGTGGTCCTATTTTACCTTTCCTCTGCCTTCATTTTCTTGAAGGAGAAAGAAAAAAAAATTTTTTAACTCAAAAATAAATTAGAAAAAATTGAATAGTAAAAGAATAAAAATTAGGAAAGAGAGAAGGGGGATAGGAGGGAAGGCAAAATAAGAAAAAAAATTAAGGGAATATAAAATGAACCAGAAGGATATAATATACATGACCAAAAATCAAGAGGTACAGGAAAATAGATTCATCATGATGGCTATGAGTAATCCTGGGGTAATATTAGCCATAACAACAATTATATTTTCTTCAGTTATATTCAATGAGTGTCAGTGCCCTTTATAGTCTTATAATGAAGCAGGCTTTAATAGGACATGGATTAGAGAGAGGAAAGAAACATACAATGAGTGCTTACTATATGCAAGCATTATTTTAGACACCTGACACGTCTCCTCATTTGATCTTTGCAATAGCTACATGAAATGGATGCTATTCCTGACTTAAGATTTAGACACTTAGGCTCAGAGCAATCCCTACAACTAGTGACAAGTTGGGTAGTCCCAGTTATGATTTTCTTTTTCTCCCTCCTTGTATACTGTAAGCATCTGCACTTAATGAGGAATAAAAGGAAAAACAGTGCAGTCACTCTCTTACCTCTCTGGATGGGCATGGAACTTCACCAGACTGCTATAGAGCTGTCTCTCTGCTTGTAAGGCCTCATTGAGCCGACTCCGTTCATCTACCAGTCCTTCTAACATCAGCAGCAACTGAGGGAAAAAGAATAGAAGCAACATGCAAATAGAGACATGAAGCCACAGTTAATCCTGAGAAAGAGACCAAAAGAATGTATTAGCATGAACTATGACCCAAAAAGCTCACTATCTCATTACTGACTTAACCTTTCTATATATAGTATGTTACAGTTTTCAAGTCAATGCCATATTATCTATTTTTATCTTTAAAACTCTATCAGGGGCTTCCCTGGTGGGTGCAGTGGTTAAGAATCCACCTGCCAATGGAGGGGACACGGGTTCAAGCCCTGATCCAGGAAGATCCCACATGCCGTGGAGCAACTAAGCCCGTGCACCACAACTACTGAGCCTGCGCTCTAGAACCCGTGGGCCACAACTACTGAGCCCATGCACCACAACTACTGAAGCCTGCGCACCTAGAGCCCGTGCTCCGCAACAAGAGAAACCACCACAATGAGAAGCCTGCGCACCACAACAAAGAGTAGCCCCTGCTCGCCACAACTAGAGAAAGCCCGCGCGCAGCAACGAAGACCCAATGCAGCCAAAAATAAATAAAATAAAATAAATTAATTAAAAAAAACACAACTCTATCAGGCAGAATTCAAATATGGGAGCAAGAAGAAGAAAGAGGAGAGTGAAGCCAGAATGACAGGAAAGAGGCCAAGAAGAAGGAGTGGGAGAGAAAGCAAGGAAGGGCAAGAGGGAAACATACAATAGGACTTACCAGTGCTCTTCATTCATTCAATAAACATTTATGGGGCACCTTCTATGTGCCAGACTCTGTTCTAAGGATAAGCTTACTATCTAGTGGGGGAAAAAGACATTCATGAGTCACAGACACATGTCATTGTGAGCTATGGTAAGTGCTATAAAGAAGATGAGCTATGATAGTGCATAACCGCAGAGATCTATTTAAGTGAACTGGTAGAGTTAAAAGCTAGCTTGGAATGACATGAGTAGTTAATGAGAGAGATGATAGTGGAGACAGGGAGGAGTAGAGGCAAACAAGTCATTTTAAGAAGCTTGGCATTAAAGAGAGGTCACATATGGGACAGCAGTTACAAAGGAACTACACGTGTGAGAAAAGAGCATCTGTGGTTGCTACTGACCAAGGCAGGGAACTTTAGAGCACAGATTTTCTAGGAAATTCCATCAACAGACACCTTCATAAGTAATTGAGATTGATAGCTTGTTCATTGTTTATCTCACAGTAAAAAATAAGGTTTGTAATTCAATAACTTACTTGTTGTCTTCGGTTTCCAGAAGTTTCCTGACCCTGTGATTCTACTGAAGCAACTTTTTCCCGAAGAAGTAAGACTTCTTGGGTCAGGCGTTCCATAGCTGGTATGTCTTCAGGATCAACCAGCTGCATTTGCAGGTCCTAAAAGTCAAAAACAAGTATAGTAATAAAAATATTGGGTTGCCCCAAAAGTTTGGGTTTTTCCATAAGATCTTATGGAAAAACCCAAACGAACTTTTTGGCCAACCCAGTAAGTAATAAAAACGCTATTCAGCACAGGGACAAAGTAACAAATCTCTTGAAATAGTCTGCTATACTTTAAGTGGGATATTAATAAGCCGTATGACGGTAACAATAGCTTCTTTATGAAATCTTAGCAACTCTGACATAAACCAGAGAGAATACGGCAATATCAAGAGGCTCAAACTAACAGTGCATAAGAAGACTCAATGTATCCAAGTGTTGTCTGAAGGTGCCCTACAGGTATTCTGAGCTGTAATCATTTCCAATAGTCTTTAAAAAGCTTTGAAAGACCTTTATGAGGTCTTCTTTAATCTGTATTGTCCTGGTCAGGGACTCCATATCAGCAGCCTGCACCTGCAGCTCTTCCTCTTGCACAGCCATCATGGACTGGAGGGCAGAGAGTTCCATCTGTGGAGAGAGAAACCCTGAAGTCAGTGGGTAGAGGAAACAATACGTGGCACAATTACATTTTAACACTGAAGCAAATGCTTTTCCATATCTTATCACTATCAGCCAGTAGCGCAAATAGAAACTAGAACATGAAGAGTGCGCTACCGGATCAGATCAATAAACTGCACTGTGCAGTACGAAAGGGTGTTTCATAGGAAGTTGTAATGTGGTTTTAATGATGTCCTCCATCTTTGTTAGCACTACAAAACATACCAAATTTGTTTAATTAATGAGTTTATTATACTACTTTAAAAAATGGGTTACCATTAGCAGATGCAAGAATAGATGTTTTTCTTTACCTAAGTATTTCAGCTAAAAGATTAAAAAAAGACAGAATATCTCCATTTTTGCAAGCCTTAATGAATTAATAGAGGCATCGATCATCAATATCACAAGAGATCACCAAACATTACACACCTCCTGATGGAAGAACACACCACCGCCTATGAAGAAGTCCTACCAAAAGTTAACACTGTAGGCCCTAAACGTTCAATGTTGTATCTTTCGTCTCTCCTCACCAGAAAATGACAGCCAAATATTCGATTATGATAATTTCCACAGCTGCGAACATTTACTAGGTGCTTATTACTGTGTTCCAGGCCTTATAAAAAATACTTTGTATATATTTAATCCTTTTAACAAACCTAATGACTTGGCTTCTGCCCACTTTTTCAACCTCAATATGAACCATTTTCTACTTCATTCATGATTTTCTAGGCACACTGGACTTTGCCTGTTCTAGGAATACCAGACTTTCTCTTGACTCAGAGCCTTTGCACCTACTATTCCCTCTGCTTGAAATATCTTCCCGAGTTGCCTCCTGCTCATCCTCGAGTCCCAGCTTACACGGCATCTGCTCAGAGAAGCATTCTCTAGCCACTCTATCTCAAATGGTCCCATACATGTTCCTTTCTATTATTTCCCTCATATCGCTTATGACAATCTGTAATTATATTATTTGTTGTCTGAATCTCCCCAGGAGGAATTAATTACATAGCGTCAGGGACTTTGTTGATTTTGTTCCCTATTCATCCCCACCGCTTGCCCTGGCTTAGAGAAGGTACCCATATAGCTGATGAATGAAAAAATGAGTGAATCCTCCCAACAACCCTACAGGATAACTACTCTTCTACTCCTCGATTTACAGATGAGGTGACTGAGGCTGAGAGAAATTAAGGAACTTGTTCAAAATCAGAGCCAGTAAGTGGTAGATCCAGAATGTAAACTCAAGGAAGTAGACTCAGAGCCACCAGGCTATGTCTTATATGCTTCATGGTAATGGCAAGTTATTTGTAAGTAAACATTTTAAGGAAATATTTTGAGATAATTTTTTAAAAGTAGTTGTGACAAGTGAAGACGGATGACACATAGCTAGTTTAAGGTGTAATCAAGCTTCCTAAAGGAAGCAGCACCTTTTTCCTTAAGTAATATAAAACGTAAGTTATAAGCAATAAAAATTTTACTTGTGTATCTTTTTTTTTTAAATAAATTTACTTATTTATTTTATTTTTGGCTGTGTTGGGTCTTCATTGCTGCGCACGGGCTTTCTCTAGTTGTGGCGAGCGGGGGCTACTCTTTGCTAAGGTGCGCAGGCTTCTCATTGTGGTGGCTTCTCTTGTTGTGGAGCATGGGCTCTAGGTGCGCGGGCTTCAGTAGTTGTGGCATGAGGGCTCAGTAGTTGTGGCGCACGGGCTTAGTTGCTCCGTGGCATGTGGGATCTTCCTGGACCAGAGCTCGAACCTGTGTCCCCTGCATTGGCAAATGGATTCTTAACCACTGCGCCACCAGGGAAGTCCTACTTGTGTATCTTCTAACTCCATCAATGCTTATAGAATCACTGTGTGGGCTTATGATGGTTTATAACTATACAAAGGTATTTGATGATTCTGGGCTACTGTGGCAGATTAGGAGGAAATGCTTCTCCTCATATTTCCTTCCTTGTTGAAGGAGCTCAGTTACTGTAACTCCTGACCTCTCTCCACCCCTTTACTCACTCAACCCTAGGCAGGCCAAAGGGACTTAACAGTAGACAGGGGAAGAATAAATCAAGCAAGCTTGACTTAGTTCCACCTTTCCTCTTCTTGGGAGACAGCTGCCTGTAGGAAGCCACTGCTTCTCCAAAGGCAAGCTCTTCCCCACCATGCAGAATGGTCTGCTGAGGCCCAGCGTTGCCTGTCTGGGCAGATAAGTCTACCTAATTCTGGGGGTTGGCCAGCAGGCCCACTTAGTTCTTGCATTAAATTCTCTATGTAAGACTTTATCAGTAATACAGTTGATAAAGTACCAAACTATCTGCCACTATTTTGTTTCATTTCTCATTTTGTTCAGATCTTGGGTATGGAAAAAGGGGTGTTCTTTATTAGGCCCTCGTCAGAGACCTCTGCCATTTTATATCGAGGTAGTTGCACCATTGAAGAAACATGAAAACATGAAGAAAAAACATTATTGCAGCGTGCTAAAGGTCTGCAGTCAGATAGACATGGGTCTTAAATCTTGGCATAATCTCCTGAACAAGGCAATTTAAACTGAGCTTCAGATTCTTCAATTGTAAAATGGGAATAATATCTACTTTTCAGGGTTATGTGAGAATAGAGAAAATGTATTAAAGTGTGTGGCACATAGCAGGCAATCAATGAATGATAACTATTATTACCACCACTACTATTATCTCAAGGGAGTAGGGGGAATGTTGAAAAATCTGGGAAAATCCATATGGCTTTGGTAAATACCTAATATGAGAGGAAATGTGATAATGAAAATACATAGCATTGAATTGAGAAGTTGTAGTTGATTAAGAACATACAGACGTAAGCAACAGAGCTAAATATAACTCACTCAAAATACCCATCTTTTTCTTTTAAATATTTTTCTTCAAAATATTTATTTATAGTCATTATAATTTTATGATCCTGAAAACAGGACAAAACCAAAAGTAACATTACTCTTAACTGAATATATGTGAGATAAATAGGAACAGCATGTGGCAACTAAATTATCTGACATGATAATGGCTAGGGCAGAAACAAAAAAAAGGAGGGGAACTAGGGGATTTTTTAAACTAGTATTTTTAAAATGCCACACAATTTCATATCCTCAAAACTTGAGTCATATAACTCTGTAAGGAGAAATATGGTAATGAAAAGAGAAATTAGAGGTACAGTAAGATAATTTCATCACAAATATGAATGCAGGTTTTATATTATAGATGTAACTATGACAAAGAGGTAGAACAAAACTGAGGAGCTATACAGACTAGCCAGCTAAACTTAATTTAGGAACCCATGACACTGACCGATCTTCTCAAATAGAGGCCATAGTAACATAAAGGCTTTCAGTTTTAGTCTACAGCTCTATACTGTGGCCCTAATGCTTCTCCTACATCATAGTACAAACAACTAGCTGTATAGGGAAGAAGAAGTGGAAGGGATTCTGTAAGGCTGAGAGGCCTCTTCTAAGAAAACTGATGAAACCTCTATCGCTAGAAATAGAGCATATGAATGGGAAAAATTATCTGCTCCAGGAAATGACTTCTTAGGAAGTGTTTTGAGTCACAAAAGACTTGAGTTTAAATCTTAGCTTTAGCATTTTATAGCCATATAACTCTTCCCCACCTCCACGTTTTAAAACAGTGTTTCAGCTTCGTCATCTATAAAATAGGGCCAATATGACTTACTTAGCAGAGCTGTCAGTAATAGTGCTAATTTAAGTATCCAGTACAGTGCACTGCATATAGCAAGTACTCAATAAACGTGGGTCCTTCTCAAATTTCTCTTGTTCCATGTTTCTAAAACTAATTTCATGGATCTAATGTAATAATTCTAAGCAGCAATTATATAGCACTTCATTTTTTCACAAGTCCTTTGTAACTATTTTATTCCGGTTAGCAATGGGCAGAGAAAGCTGTGTTTTTTCAGCACTTAAAAAGTTTTAATGATCCCCATTATAAATAACAAGAGCACCTTGGTGAGAAATGTGTATATAAAGGGATTTCTATTTTTCTCCAGAAAGAAAAAAGGCTCAACTTGCATTTGGACCCAGATATTATACTTGGAGAATTTTACTCTTTTAAATATGAAGTATTTTGAAAAAAACAGGAATTAAGAAATTAGGCTTAACAAGAAAACTCACCCGACTTTCTCTTTCTTTTTTAGCCATGAGCTCAAGTTCCTCTTTGGCATTACTCAGTTCTTTTTCCAGCCCTACAACTGTATCCAAGTCTCCTAAAAATGAATACATAATGCTAGTTATAATCAGTATCAACATAATGTGATCTTTGCTGCCTTGTTTCTAAGGAATTTAAGATACAACCCAACAACAACAAATCACATATGCACAGGTTGTTCTTTGCAGCGTTATTTGTAATAGCAAAATACTGCAATCAACCTACAAGCCTACAAAAGAATGAATAAAGCATAGTATATCCACACAGTGAAGTACTATATCTAGCCATAAAAAAGAATGAGGAATATCTTTATGAACTGATACGGAGTGATATCCAAGATATTAAGTACAACAAGCTGGGCACAGAAGAATACATCTAGTGAAGTATGTTTTATATTAGGAAAAGGGGAAATAAGAACATACACATACACATCACATATACACATGGGATTAATCTGCGTATTTTTGCAAAAAGGAACACAGGAAGGATACCTCAGAAATGAAACTGGTTGTCTTCAGGGGATGAGTAAAAATAGGAGAGAAAGGACAGGGAAGAAGATGGGACTTCTGAGTACACTATTCTATATTTTTGAGCTTTTAACCACGTTAATGTTTTATTATTAACGTGTAAAGTTAGTTCCACAATGAGGAAGCAAAAGCCAAACATTGAATACTAACATAAATAAATGAAACTAAATAGCAAATTGATAAGATAACCACCCAGAAGATAATAAAAAAAATTAATCCAAATAATTTTTGAACTCAGTATTCTAACTCTACACCTTTGGTGGGAAATATTCTAAGGATAAAAAGAATTATAAAGAAAATTTAAACATTATTTAATAGATTTACTGTTGATAGCGGTATTCATGTAGCCATTCTGAAACTATTTTTGTGTACTGTGCAAATGTATAAATATAGTGATGTTACAGGTAACCAGGTTTCTCAATGTTGGGAGACGGCAGATACAAATATGAAATAACGGAAAGAAAGAACTTGTATTGTTTAACTGGAATTAGAGGAATCAGTATCAAATGGAGATATATATATGTGTGTGTGTGTGTATACACACACACACACACACACACACACACACATGCTCACACATATACATATAAACATTCTTAGCTCTGTTCACTTAAAAGGGCCTAGAAGCAAATGACATACCTGTAGCTATGAACATATCTTATGTCCAGATATTAGTATACAAATGCCATTACCCACTAAAAGGAACCAGAGAGCTCCTTGAAGTAATGGATAATTTCAGGGCGGAGGTAGGCAAAGTAAAAGAAAACCACAGAACATCTTATTGTGCCAGAAAGTATGGAAGTGCTCAAAAACAGATGGGGAAATACTGAAAGGACAGAGGAACAGCTTGAAGGGGCTCCAGTTGGCCAAATCCAGGATAATTTGGTTATCAAATGGAATAATGACAGAAATGGATAATAAAATGCTTTTTTTAAAAAAAAGAACCCATTACTCCATACTGATATAAACAAACGGAGTAGGAAGAATAGGGAAAGGGCATCTCTTCTTTATAAAAGAATACACACTACTAAACAAAGAAGGAATTTCAGAAATAGAAAATCTCTTTTTTAAACTACCAAATAGTGAGTTCAAACAAGCTCAAAGGATGCTAAAACCACTGGGTGAACGACTGTGGGAAAGCAGAACTATCAACATCTCACGGCATTTGCTGGCAGATCACTTATTAATTACAAAGGGGAAGATGAGCCTTTAGAGTGGAGACATCTGGCAGATACAACCTTAACCAAACAACTAAACTTAATATCACCGAGCATAACACAAACTGATACCATGTGCTCCTGATGTGATGCACTGAGAAAGACATCATCCACGTAGTGTTCTTGCCAAAGATGTTTAACTTGAATCTAACCATGAGGAAACAATCAGAGCCAAATTGAGGGCCATTAGCTGGCCCAGAGTTTTAAAAAATGCCAATGTCAGAGAACAGACTTGTGGTTGTCAAGGGGGGGCGGGGGGGAGGGTTGGATTGGGAGGTTAGGGTTAGCAGATGCAAACTGTTATATATAGAAGGGATAAACAACAAGGTCCCACTGTACAGCACAGGGAACTACATTCAATATCCTGTAATAATCCCAAATGTAAAAGAATATGGTAAAGAATATATATATATAAAAGACTGAATCAATTTGCTGTACATCAGAAATTAACACAACATTGTAAATCAACTATACTTCTATTGAAAAAAAAAAGCCAATGTCAAAAAAAGACAAAAAAGGCTAGAAAACTGTTCTAGATTAAAAGAGACTAAAGAACCATGACCAGTAGGTGCAATGCATGATCCCTGAGGGAGGAGAACAACCAGCTATCAAGAATATTCTTGGGACAATGGAAACTCTGAATATAGACTGCACATTAGATACTAGGACTACATTAAAGCTAAATTTCCTGAGCGTGATAATTATATTGTAGTTATGGAAGAGAATGCCCTTGTTCTTAGGAAGTACATAATGAAGCATTTAGGGATAAAGCGTCAATGATGTCTGTGAGTAATTTTTAAATGGTTCAGAAAAAAACATTATAGCTGTGTGTGTGCATGCAAGAAATAATGCAAAAGTAGCAAAATGTTAACAATTGGTGAATCTTAATAAAACTGTATATGGGTATTCATTGTACTATTTTTGCCACTTTTCTATAGGCTTGAAATTTGCAAAATAAAAAATTGGGGAAAGATGCTTTTAAAAAAAGGTAAATAAGGAGTAAATTAAACAAATCCAGCATCCTTTACACTTTAACTAGCATAAAGTTTCCCACTAAAAAATGACTACTTGCACAACTCATCTATGAATTCCATAATACCCTATACTATAACACAAAGTTTATACATTCTTAAAATCATTAAAAAAATCGTAAGTTAATTCTCCAAGTCCACAACATTTCTTATCATAGCACTATAATCACCAAGCCACTAACCATGGTGAGCCCCTATCTTTGGAACTCACTGGATAATAGTTTCTTTGATGCTTCCCTAGATCCCAACCTTTTGGTCTGTGAAAGTCAGAGACTCTAATCTAAGGCACCCATTTGAGTTTTGCTCAGTTGTTTTTAGGGAGTTCAAGGCCTACAACCATCCCTTGGATGGAGGGGAGCTTGGCACTGCCTACCCCTCCCAACACTGTAATGTGGGTTACATCAATTTACAGTGAGCAGCCTCAGCCTGCTTAAGATACCCAGGAGACAGCGTCAGCCCCGTGGTCCTGCTGTGCAGGTCTGGAAACACTGCCTCCCGCATTCCTGAATCCCTGCAAAGCTAACTGAAAAAGAGAATTAGGATGCAGTTTCTCTGAGCCAAATCGTGTAGCCAGAGCAATACTTTTAATTCAAAATAAGGCAAGGGCAGTTCTCCCTAGAAGACACATGTCTTCAGACTTTCGGTGGAATCCAAACTTATTTTTTCCATTATGGTAGGAAGAGAAAGAGAGTCTTGGCCAAACCTATTAACAGAGAGCTACAGGAAGGAAAAACAGAGGTTCCTGAATGAAATGAAATTTGATACTTACCTAACGCAGACCTGGGTATGCTAGTATCCCCTTTGTCAGTCAGTGAAGTGCTATCATCTCTGGAGGGTATAGGCACTGAACCCTAAAAATTGGAAGAGTCGGGGGATTTAGGAAGATACAGAAACCATGATCACAATGAAAAGGACTTGGAACATTCTCGCACAACTTGATATTAAAATTATCATACTTATGCCTCAGATATAAAAAGAAAATGCAGTTGGCATAAACATCTATACAAGTCTATGGTTCTTACTTGATCAGTTTGCTCTCCAAGATGGGGACTGACGGAGGTAACTTCAGCTGGATGGTTAGAGATGAGTGCCTGGGACATCAAGAAATCTTTCCCTCCTAAATACTGGCGCAGGGCCTGTAATTCTGAATTTCTTTCCATTAGGGCCTGTACCATCTTTTCTGCAGCAGCCTAGTAAGGAAATCACACATAACATTAGAGAGATATTCTAATAAAAAAAAAATTTGTGTTCTGATGTCATTGTTAAAAGCCAACCATTTAAGAAAAGCCAGTGGGGCCCTAAGAAATAGTTTCCTTGCTTTTATTTTATAGGAAAAACCATAGTCAATGAGTGGAAAGAAAGTCTCTCATAGGCACAATATTGGAAAAGTGGAATATAACACATCTATTACAGATAAAATAATCTAAACTTGTTCCGCTAGAACTATCAGGCTAAGGTATTAATATTCTGGTTTGAATTGGGTAACATATGTCTTTCTTTACTCATGTGCCTTTGGCCTGAGTGGTCTTTGCCCAAACGTTTGTTTGGTACACTCCCTTAAGGCCTTTGCCAAATGTCAACTTTATCAGATTGGCCTAGTCTGCGTTTCCTATCTAAAACAGCAATCTCATCTCTACTCCCAATTCCCCCGTCATGCTAAATTTTTTTTACAATGCACTTACCAGTAATCAATATATCTATTTATTGTCTCTCTCTCTCTCTCTCTCTCCCCGCCTCCCCGCCCTGCTCCAACTGGATGTAAGTTTTCTAAGGGCAAGTACTATGTTTTGTTCAGTGCTGAATCCCAAGCACCCAGAACAATGTCTGGCACATAGTAGGCACTCAATTCATAGGTACTCGAGACCTATTTATTGAATGAATCAATTACACAGAAACATTTTTATCAGACCACATGATCAGGAGAATCTGAACCTCAAAATCACCAAACCAGTTTATTTCATTTCAAATCCCACAGTTTTCTAAGACACCTGATGGTACAATAAGGAAAAAATTTAGAACGTTTTTTTGTGACCATTACCACATAGAAAGTCTGCATTTAATCAGAAAATCTAGAAATAATAAACTAAGACTAAAAGAGGGTATAAGATGATGAATATATTAGCTATATTATAGCATCGACTGTCTCTGGGAGAATTACTACTATTTTAAATAAGAAGCTGAGCTCTTGTCATCACTTCTAAGGGAAATAAAAGAATAACCTTCCAGTTTTAGTATGTAAAATTCAGACTCTTTAGGGACTTGGACATAACCATCTTAGAGGTAACAGTACATTATTAATTTGCCTTAATAAAAATCTCTGTGAAATTATGGGAAGAAACAGAGTGAATAATACACAAGATATCTTGTGCCGTATATATGGTCTATCTGGCTTGGTACTCTTTTTCTAGCAGCGCTGTTTTCAGCACTTCTCCTCCAAGTGTGGTTCAGGGACCAGCAGCGTCACCATCGTCTGGAAGCTTGTAAGAAATGCAAATTCTTGAGGCTATGTTTTTAAGGGATTTTTCTGCATATAAAATTCGAGAAGCAGATCTAGAAGCATACAGTCATCACACTTTTTCTTGAGTTGAAAATCTTTTGTAATTTCAGGCATCTCCTAGATTCCATTATTTTACTACCAGCGGTATATTAAGTGTTATAAGGCTAATTCTTTCAAATTACAAAAAGGTGAAAAAGAAAACTCAGAGACTTGTTAGCCTCTTGCCAAAGACTTAAATAATTCACAATGATTTTGTTAGGTCTACTCTAGAAGCAATTTCTGCAGCACATGGCAGCATGTTTCTAACAAAATGTGTATTTACTTCAGTGGGCCTAAGAATTGGATGAGTGGAATATAACCATCCCATAATATAAGGAAGCATTAGAGAATATTATTGTCAAATAACATAGGCAAATGATAAGAATCTAGTTCCCTCTGAGAACTGACTAGGGAGAATTCTGAGTGACCGGTCCCTGAAATGCAGCACAAGTCAACTATACTAGACTTTCTCTAGCCTTTAGGAGAAAGATACGTGAAAATGAGGGTAAGTTAAGAATTTACTTTTGAAATATTTGTGTACCATTATTTTGAAATTACTATATGCCATAGTACTATGAGATTGTTTATTCTCATCATGGCCTTTGAAAAAACACAATCTTTTTTTTCTCTCTTAAAATAACTCAGATTTTACATGAATTAAGAGAAAATATGTAAAGTATAAGTTTTCCCATACCTTGGCTAGAAACAAAATATCACTCAAGTCTTGATAATTTAGAATCAAAATCAAAACACTCCAGAACCCTATATTCCTTTCTGTCAAAAGCATCAGAACATTAAGGAAAAGAAAATGTACATAATGAATTTAATGAGTGGGGACATGTATTATTTAGGCACCCTCCAAATGCAAAGTGTTCTAGAAATATTTCATATTCTGATGACTGATGTAAAACTGCAGTCTAGTTAATAGGCTGAAGGAAAAGAACTAACAGAATGGACTGTAAAATGACATAAATTTTACACGTTATAAAGTTCTAATGCTTCCTATAGTGCGGACTATAAACGCACTAAGTGATACTCTTCTGCACTGGGCATTAGTCCTTACTTGGCTCTCCTGCTCCCTGCTGCTCATGGACTGAAGCAGGCCCTGAATCTCCATTTCATATTCCACCGCTTGTTTGTTTCGATCACTTAGAAGGTCCTGCAGCATCCTTTCCTTTCGCTGTAGACGCTGGCACAGCTCCTCAGCTATCTCACTCTGTCCTGGTCCAAGTTTGCAGAGCAATGTTGCACTAAGATCCTAATACAGGAGAGACAGTGTAAGTTTTGGAGGAAAGAATTCCATCTACTGTATATCAAAGGGCTTAAAAGAATCTATCATAGAAGAGAGAGCAAGTATGATGTTTTATTCATTTTTGTTCCCGCAGATCCAGCACAGGCCTGGCACATAAAAGACTGTCAATACATGCTCAGTGAATGAACACTAACAATACAGAAAAAAATACTTAGGATGGCAACGTACATATTGTTTTCTAAAATAAGTCCTTTCCCTATAATGCTCAGGGCACATAATAATGTTAGGTGAGGATAAATGGGCACTCGGTTCATTTATCTCATTTATCTACTCCCGTTTGACTTTATAGGGGGAACACGAAATGATAAGCTGAAAAAAATAACAAGCACTGTATTTATTAGCACGGTGATGCAGCTCCTAGTTCTACACTGGAGGTAATACATGGGGGTTAAAACTGTGGAGCCAGATCGCCTGGGGTGCACACTGGCTCTGCCGCTTATTAGTTACGTCACTTTGGACAAGGTGCTTCACTTCAGAAGTCTGTTTCCTTGTCTGTAAAAGAGGAATAATAGTATGTACCTCATAGATTTGTGAGGATTCAAGGAATTGACATCCATTAAGCTCTTAAAAACATGCCTGACGCAGCATGAGCACCATAACAAAGGTTAGCTATTGTATTGTAGGTACATTTTTTAGATCTCATTAATTCTCACATAACTTCTTTGAGAAAGATAATTGTCCCCTTGAGTTTATATGTATAGGAAAAAAAAGTCCCAGTGAAAGCCAGTGACCTGCCCAGAGACAGGATGGAATTAAAGACTTGGGTCACCGGACTCTCAGACCTCAAGAGTCCTAATGCAAGACTGAGATTATGTCATCACTAAACCAACTGCCCTTAAGTTAACTAAATTCTTGCCTCCACTTCTTTGTTCCTGTCATGCAGAGATGTCTGTAGCTGCTGAATGATACTTTCTTGCTCCTTCTGCCAATGGCTAAATTTCGTTTCCATTTCTTCTCTCAGCCATTGGAGGTTTTGACAGCTGGCAGACAACTGTTCCACTTCCAGGCCTTTGGCCCTCAGGAGACTCTCCATACACTACAGTCACAAAGAAAGCAGCCGTTAAGTCAAAGGGCCACCCTACACTCCTCAGCATAAACAGGAAACTTGATCCACCTTTACATTATCTCCTAAGTTATCTATCAATTTCTTTTGCAAAAGGAAAAAACGTAGTATCTAATCTAACAATGCCATACTAGTCTATTTTTTGTTTTTAGAAACTCTCATCTAGTTTGTAGAGAGATAAATATAATGTATGTGTTAAATGAAGTACTTTGGAGGAAGTGAAGAACTTCAAGAAGTGTCAGATAGTTAGATATTTAAGCTCTAAAATAAATATACAAAAATAGCCCAGAGTAAATAAATATTAATAAGAGAAACAAGTGTTCTGATTGTGGCTGTACATGGACATGTACATAATAGTAATGAGAAAAATACAATATAATAGCTGCATCTGAGCAATGTTTATATAAAAGTATATAAATATTAGCAAGGATTAGAAATAAATTAGAACTATGTATAAAAATCCATATTCACTGCCCTCTCCTACAAAGTTCACAGTAGAAGTGCTAAAACTTCTCACTCCCTTATGTATAATGACAGAACTAATGACTGCTATTTTTGTTTGCTTTTGTATTTTTTTTTTTTTTAATAAAGCAAATATCCTGGTTTTCAGAAAATGATGGAAGGGGTGATGTTTCAGGTTTAGAATCCAAGTGGGAGAGGGATACGTTTCAGGCTTAGAATCCAAGTGGGAGAGGGATACCAAGTCATGACAGATTTTGCTCTTACCTGCATGGTAGCTTCATTGGAGGAGAGGATACCACGCAATCTCTCTAAGTCATGATCTCGCTCTCTCACGGCAAGACAAAGTTGACGCAGTTCTTTTTCTTTTTCTTCTAGACTGGAGAACTTTTCGTCTATAGCCCGCTGCAAGCAAAGTCAGCATCCCAAAGCTCCACAAGAGTCACTATTCTGATCACTCTTATTCAATAAGATTCCAAATATAAAGGAATGGACAACCAACTCCCAAAAGCAGCAAATTAAGTAAATACATTTCTAAAGTCCCCCTGTGGATGAAATAATCCACAACATCATGAGCAAAATTATGGTACATACCTCTAGAGCAACATCTCTATCTTGTATTCTTTGTCGAAGTTTCTCAAGCAACATTTCATTTGCTTCAAGGGTTTTGTCCGAGTTATTTCGATACTGCAGGAGCTCCCGAAATTCCTAACGAGACCAAAAAATATTTTCCTTTATTCATTTATTCAGTATTAACTGAATTTCCACACTTTGTCAAGGAATTTGTTAGTGATTTGGGATAAAAAACAAAATGTGATCACTCTCAAGGGGAACACAGTTTAGCAGAGATGACAGACATACAAAATGTCAACTATTCTGCATCACATATACGCAGGTGTATACATATACGCATGTAGCAAGCTACCAGGGGAACATGGGCTGCATTGCCTAACTCTGCCTGAAGGTGTCACTAAAGTTCTCACAAAAGAGGTTACATTTGCTCTGAGTCTTAAAGGACTCGGAGTTTCCCAAGAGGCTGTGGGGTATCTCTATCAGAGAAAAAAACTGGCACAACATATGTATACCATGAAAAAATCATATGCTCAGCGAAATACAAGGGATCCAGTGTGACTAAAGCTTAGAGTAGGTGGTAGAACTGATCAGTCTCTTCTTTAGTGCTCCATTTTTTCCTATAACTTTCATTATATCATCTATATAACTCTGGAAATTTCTATACAGAGGTCTTCAGTGGGAGCAGTGGACATATCTTCTCTTCATCTTCCTCATACCTAGCCTAGTATCTAACTCACAGAGGTGCTAATAACTATTTGCTGAATATTTATTGCTTAAGTGTTTCGGGTCTATATTTCTTGTTTCCTACACTTGCTGGTTAGCCTCTTGGTTCACGGATTGTACTTTCTATTTCTTCTGAATCCTCCTGATTCCCACCTCTTAATGTTCTACGTGTAGCAGGTACTCAACACAGATGGACTAATGTTTTGAGATGATATGAACATAAATTCCCGGGCTCTAGGAACCCAGTTTTACTTGAAATCCTTCTGTGGACTCACCTGAAGCAGCTGCTCTTTGTGACTCAGACTGTGGTTGAGGTGCTGAAGATGTTGCTCTTGGGTGTGAAGCTCATTGCATTTTTCAGCCTCCAGGGTATGAAGCTGTTGGCCCTTACTCTGCAATTCTCCTTGCAGCTGCTGCAAGGCTTTTCGCAATTCCTGAATTAAATAGATTCCCTTTTCAAACAATCTAAACTTTTCACATGGTCATTAGATATGGAGGCCTTAAAACTTTCAAGGCACAGAGAACAAAAAATAAAGTAGCAAAAAGTGCCATTCTTAAAATTACTATAGAGATACTACTACACGTGAGTCAAATATGATGCGGGAAATCATGGGAACCGTGGACGGGGGTAGGATGTAAATTTGATATTATAGTTCGATACTTATTTTTGGCTTAAAAACGATACATCTATATAAGTACTAAGTGGGACTCTGTTCTACCATAAACCTGGATCCTTTACTTTACAGTAAGCTCAAGGATACAACATTCCTACCTATCCTTTTAAATCTTAAAAAAAAAAAAAAAAAAAGATGGCATTTGCTCTAAGCTAACAAGATAAAGAAACCATTTAAGAATTATGTGTTTTATTTAAAAAAACATACATGACTAACTGTGCACGCCATTCCTCTGACTTGGTTGTTCTTCCCACTTTTCTGTCTTGCTGACTCTTACCCACCCTTCAAGAATAATCTCAGATATCTCCTCCTTTGTGAAGCTTTCCCTGATTCCCTTCCCCGGCCCCTTGTATATATTCCTACAGGACCCCTATATGCCTCTTCTACAGTATTTACCACACTGAAATACTGTTTACGTGACTGTCTTTCCTACTATATTACAAGTAACTTAAGAGGAAAGAGCCTGTGATATTCACCCCTGTATTTCTAGAACACAGCCCAATACCTGGCACATGGTATAAGGGCAACAAATGTTGAGCTGAATTACTTAGATTAAGTAAGTGACTCAAGGGTTCAACACAAGCTATCCTTATAAAAAGTTATTACCAGGGCAAAGTCTGCATTTACACAGTGCCACAAAATGATTAATGATTTACTTGGTTATGTTTCCAAGAAGCCTCTTTCTGCTGTTCTCTCTCCTGTGCTGCAGCCTCTACAAATTGCACACGTCGTCTGGCATCAGCCAGCTGCCGTTCTTTTTGTCGTACCACCCTCTGGAGCTTCTGTATTTCAAGTTGGCTGCAGAATAAAGCGCTCTGAAGATCAAGCAGAGCCACCTGTTGCTGAGCTGGGGAAGTACTCTCTGAGTTCTGAAAAGAGAGTGAAAATCATCATCACAAGGAGGGCAAGCACTGAGCAGCCGAGAAGAACAACGAGATCAAGACTGTGGCTGAGAGTGGCACATCCTCAAGTGATGCCTCCTGTCCCAGGTGACCCTCACATACACGAAGCTGTCCAAGCTGACTTTGGTGCAGCATTTCTCGAAGCTTTACCATTGTGTCGTTTTGACCTTCGATCACCTGGTACAACTCCTCGGTCTGAAAACAAAGACAGGGAGTACCAAAAATGTTAGCAAGCTAAATATAAATTCCGTTATCTCGCCTGTACAGATTTTAGTAGCAGGACTATTCCAAAATTCCAATTTAGATGACACTACAGTTTCTCTAGGCTAAGATGTTAGTCTGACAATATCCAATTCAACAAATTATAGAATACTTGTCTACTTTGATGGGAAAAATTGTTTCCTCATGGGTCCTTGACTGCCAAACATTTTACCTCATTTTCCCTGCTTTTCAGAGTTTCCTTGAGGTTTTGAATTGTACCATCTTGCTTCTGAGACGACTCCTGAGCGGACTTTAGTTCACAGCTCATTTCATTCAGTTTTTCTTGAAGAATCTGAATTCAGCAAAGAAAAACAGTTTGGTAGGTCAATGATTTCTTTTAACCTCAAATGCAACCATGAAGTCCTTCCTCAAATCTAGGTTTAAAGGATTTCTTAGGGAATATTACCTTATTAATTTTTCCCCATATAGCATAACCATTAAAGTCCTAAGTCAATCAGCAAGAGAAAGTAGCAGGAAATGTGAAATACTTCTTTTAATACTCAATTGCTTCAATTCTCATGCACTGTGCTTTCTCTATGACGGCAGCCATACTGGGGGTACTTGTCCACATGAGTCACTGTGGATCTTTTACACAAAGACCAAGAAGCTTCTGCTATCTACTACAGGACAGGACACAACAAGGGTACACAAAGCCAGGAGCACAGCATCCCAAATTGTGGGAATTTTCTTCTAAGCAGATGTTAAAATCCATGGGCTATAAAGGGGTAAGAAGTTAAACCAAAATCAAAAGCATGAACCTCCTGTCTCAGTGCCTTATACAGTTGAAAATTGCAGTCAAGTTTTAATTTCAGACCTAAAAGGCACCAGAAATTCTGATCTGTGCAGAACTGGCTAAAATCTTGATGAGAGATACAGGAAAGAACTACACTTCTAAGAATATATTCCACAGAGCACCAGGCATACACAGTACCCATCTCCCAGGTCCTACTCAGAGAGGTTAACGCAGACCCAGCTAGAGCCAGTCACCTTCTCAAGAAACCCTGTGATCTCCAGTACCTTGTTGGTGGCCTCTGTTTGCTGGATTTTTTCCTGGAGTTCTGTCAAATGGGAATCAGATACAGTCTGCTGAGTTGTACCGGTCTCACCTGAATTCAGCTTTGGTTGTCTGAGTAACTCTTCGGTCGTGGGCTAGGAAGAAGCAGCGAGACGATTAAGTTAAGTGTAGCCAACAATAAAGTTTAATTTTATCTTCAAATGTCTTTGGCATCTTTTGCCAGAGACTTAGACAACCAGCGTTACTGAATGGATTATCAGTAATTCCTGAAGCCAGTCCTGTTCCGTATTCTGAGTACTGATTCACTTCCTCTCTAGCTCCCCTCCCCACCTTTCCCTATGAACCTACACAAACACTATTCAGTTAAAGCAAGTAATTCAGAGATTAAAAAGAAGAGAGGATTTTTTTAAATGCTTATGATGACCAAATATTTGCTTTATCCTATTTTCAATCAGGGAATTCAAAAGGTCAAACTCACACCATCCCTAAGGGAGAAAAAGTTATAGTTCAACTATCTTTCTTACAACATGCCTATTCACATTATTGGAAAAATGGGTAGATTTCAAATATGGACCATACATTAGGTAATAGTATTTAATCAATACTAAATTTCCTAACTTTGGTAATTTTACTGTAGTTATGTAAGAGATGTCCTTGTCTTTAGGAAATACATGCTTATTGAGAGTAAAGATGCATAATATCTGCAACTAATTCTCAAATAATTCAGGAATAAAAAAAATGTGTCTGTAAACAGTGAGAGTGATAAAGCAAATGTAGCAACATATAGCAACTGGTGAATCTGTGAGTTCTTTGTACTTCTCTTATGACTTCTCTAACTTTGAAATTATTTCAAAATAAAAAGTAACAAAAATTAAAATAAATTTTAAAATCCATAGGGTCTGGGAAGGAGGTATGTTTTATAGGAATATCGATTCACCAAAAAGATTCAGGAGAAAAAAAAATCGATTTATATTTGGGATGATCAGACTAAGATAAACTGACTGAACTGTACCTAATATTCATTATGAGCTAAGATACAAAAATAAAACTTTAGCAATTCACTGTGGCATTAAATTCCATCTCTTCTCTCCCTGCCTATCCCCCCTCCCTTTCTCCTGCACTCCAATTAGGGAAAATACAAATCCATTAGGAAGAGAAAAAAGACAGCTATTCATTTTTTCTTTACCTCACATGTTCAAACTCTGATTACCACCTTCTAGGCAGTGGGGTTTCAGCTTACCTTAAACCCCTTCCTGACAGCAACTGACTGGAAGTATAAAGATTTCAGAAGGAAAATCTTTTCTATTCTTCCAGGGCTGTTCATCATTTTTAAAAACATCTATGAAGTACCCCTAATATGCAAAGCACTGTGGGAGTTGGAGTGGGGAACTACATGATAAAAGAACAAGGAAATACACAAAATATAAGCTAGTGACAAGCCCTATGCTATAAAATAGGAAAGCATGACAAAGTTGTTAAGTTACTTTAAAGTGGTTGATGAGTGGAAGGTCTCTATCAGGCAGCATTTAAATGAAGATCTACATGATAAAGAACCAGCTCTGCAAAATCGACAGAAGAATAATCCAGGCAGAGGATCAACTAATGGAAAAGACCTCGGGGAGATATGCCCCTGGGAAAGAGAAAAGCCTACGTGGTTAGAGGAGCACTTTCCAAGAGAAATATAATGTGAGCCACATATGTAATTTAAAATTTTCTAGTATCTTCATTGACTAAAGTAAAAATAAATAGGTAAACTTAATTTTAATAAAACATTTTGTTTGACCCAATATATTATACCTAAAATATTATCATAAGCATGTAGTCAATATAAAAATTATCAAGATACTTTAAATTCTTTCCATAATGTCTTTAAAATTAAGGTTATACTTCACACTCACAGCATATCTCATTTTGGACTAGCCACATTTCAAGTGCTCAATAGCCACACAGGGCTAGTGGCTGCCTTTCTGGAAAGCACAGAGCTAGAGCATACTGGGCAAAGTGGATGGTAATACACGATGAGGTAGAAAGGCAGGCAGGGACCAGATCTGGTGTACAGAACCTACATCAGAGGTAATGAAGCTGGATTTCATTCTCATTGAAATGAGAATGGACTGCAGGGTTTTTAACAGAAAAGTAATCAATCATATTTAAATTTTAAATAGCTGCTCTGTGATGAATAGATTCTTGGAGAGCACCGGTAGGAATGGGAAGACCACCTAGGAGGCTGCTCCAGTACTGCAGGGGAAAGATAAGAGTGGCTTGGATTATAGTGGTAGTAATGGAGGGAGAGAGAAATGGATAGATTTGGATATGTTTTGAAGGTAGAGTCAACAGGACTGGATGGTGAGACAGGGAGAAAGAGAAAAGTAGCAAGGATAACGACTCCTAGAAAAAACTGAGATATTTGTTGTTGTGGGTATAACAGGGAGCCTTGCCCTGAAGCGATGTGAATTATGTCACACCATGGGAGAGGTAACTATTTTAATAGATATTTACAACAATTCTAACGGATAAATAGTTTTATTATTTGTTTAACGATAAAACATTCTCTACCAAACTTGCCTTCTTACTTCTTGGGTGTAAAACAAATTTCCAACAACATCTATTACAAGATATTTTTCAAATTTAAACTATAACAAGCAGAATTAAATAGCTTCAAGTTTTAAATGGTCATATTTAATCACTTTAAACCAAAGAATCTTAGAGCTGTGAAGGACACTTTATAAATTAGTCATCTGGTCCAATCCTATCTTACATTTGAGGAAATGGAGACTTAGACAGATAAGTAATTTGTCCAAAGTTACACTGGAAATCAGGAAAAGGATCCAATTAAACCAAACGTAGTTAAGTTGGTAACTTCCTTTTCATCTTTATAAACCCATTGCCTACCATAATGCCTGGAATATTGTACGGACCAAAAGTTTTTGTTTAATAAAGTGAACAGAACAATAAAAACAAAAGCAAATTAACAAAAACAGGTCTGTCTCCTAATTCCCAGACCATTGCTCTAATCTCTCAGTGGCTCTCTTAGAAAAAAGACCAGATAAATAGATTAAAAGGCAGATGTTTAATTTAGGCATTTCAACATCAACTTTAAATCCAAAGGATGCCACAGAAAAGTACATAATGAGTCTGGATCTCATCTGAACCCATCTTGGCACGAATCATCATAGGAAACCCCTAATTTGGTAAATGTAATGTATTGACCTAAAGGCTAGAAGATGTTTGTTTCTTCTTTATTCATAATATTTTATTATTTTAAATCTCAGGAAAAAAATGTCCTTTCAGATAAGTCTGCCAAAAGAGTACCTAGCAAAGTCCCACTGAGTAAACAGCTCATAATGAATTCTTGTGAAATATCAAGTACATAAACCAACCACTCCTATGAAGATTTTGTAGAGCCTGAAATCAGTAATACTTGATTTGGTTGAATCAGTGTTAATTTCCATGCTATCAGTTACTAAAATCATGTTGTAATCATAATATAATCTTAAATTCAGTTGCTCTTGACTCAGGATAATTGCTTTTCAGCATCAGAAAAGAGAATTGCTTCCAGGCCTAAGGTTGCATACAATAAGACCTTTAGGCTAAAAGGCAGTTATTTAGATCTTCTGGATTAACAGCAGTTTTCTTGACACTTTCATAGTCATAATAGAAAGTCACAGGGCTCAAACTACTATAATTTTCTATCCTATTGTTAGTAGTAGGGGATACACAAGAACTATCAACTAGCATAAAATTAAAGGCCTAATCTTTGACCAGCATCTAATGCTTACCCCTTCCAAAGGGCCTGATCTGGGTTACATAGCTAAGCTATAGAGAGGGATAAATTTATCACAGTCATACAAGAGCAGACTCTGGCATTGCAAGGCTTGAAGCAAAGATCTCTTACTCTCTGAATTTAGATAGAAAAGAAAACTGCACGTGAACCAGAGCTGAATTAATGTTTACCAAGGGACCACACCCCTTCTATGACAGCTTTTCTATTGTAGTTCAGGGCCAGACAATAAAGAAGGAAATTATCAGCTAGAATAAGGCTTCAAACCTTTCTTTAGATATTTGACAACCTTGGGTCTTCAGACATAAATTCTGTAGGAGGCAAATAAATCAGTTTGCATAATGTCAGAAAATTAGTAAGCAGGAGAACTACACTGTTGCAGTTTTTCTTTAATATAAGAAAGAAAGAAGGAAAGAGAGAAAGAAAAAGAAGAAATGCAACCAGGAGGCATTCTGATGGTGATATTTAACAGTAACCAGATTAAACAAAGGAATCAAAATGACCTTACAGAACAATCTAGCTCTTAGGATAAGAGCTTTTCTTCATATTTGTAGCAGAATTTAGCTAAAGGAAATTTTTTTTTTCTTTCAAGTTTTTTCTTTCTACAAACTAAAAAGAGAACTACCAAAAATAATTTACACTTATTTCTATTCTATCCACATTTGTTCAGAAACAGACAAAAATCAGTCTGCCTTTGTCCCACTTAGATCTGCTTTTGCCATAAAGCACAACAGGCCTTAAGGAGCTTAAAAGTCAAGACTTAAACAGTAGATCCAGAATCCAAAACATACATTTTATCTACAAACACTTTGAGCCCAATTAATCTATTTCCTTCCACATTCTTAATTATTGGAGAAAACAGCACAACAATCAAATGCCATGAGTCTTCAAGCTGAATGTTTTCTTCCTCCTCTCAATGTTTTATTATTCTACTAACAGTAAAGACGGTAAGCCAGGTTACAGCAGAAAGGTCAAACACTGCTGTGTTAAAGGTCTATTTTTTTCTGATGTCTAAATTTAGTGAAGAAAAGGGACTTGACCTAAAGGTACAGTTACCATATTTTAAATATGCTCATTAGGATGCCAGATTTCTTCACAGAATTCCTAAAGAATCCTCCCGCAATCCTTAGGGTATAGAAAGAAGGTCCTGCGTTTAAAACAAGTATTTATTTAATTCAATGTACATCAGGCAATGTGGTTTAATATATAGAATAAAAAGGTCTTGGCTGAGAATGGTTAGGAATCTTTGGCTCTGCCTGGGCTAAGTTATTTAAACCATGAGCTTTCCATATCTCTAAATTGAGAGACTACATGAGATGATCTTTAAGCTCCTTCCCAGCTCCAAAATTTGTTGAGCCCAGGCACCAAGAGAGTATTTTTAATTTAATATGGAGAAAAAACTGCTCTTGTTTTACCTGTAATTTTCTAAGTCTTCACCTGTCTACAATATTGGCCATATTTGAAAGGGGGAAAAAAAAGCTTATTTCCCATCCAGCCTGTCCAAACTATTTTTAGATCCTAATATGAAAACACTATGTTTAATTTGTGACATCTATGTCTGCTCACAGAAATAGTGTATTGTAAAGCCCAAATTTAGCTGCGAAGCTCAATGAAAGAAAAGGAAGCAAAAGAGAAGTACACAAGCGTTAGGCATACTAAACATTTTATACAAATGAAAACACGTTTTAAACTTTTGGATAGTCATACTTTTATGTAACACTTTAATATATGCTACTTCTGACAATTTTGTGCAAATTCAAAAATATTTCTCCCGTTTTCTCTTTCTTATTGAGATGCAAATATTATACATAATAGAACTTTAGAACTATTTTTTTTTTAATTTCAAGTGACAATCAACAATTTCATTTAGAAGCTCTAAGTTTCTGGGATGATGTTGACAGGTAGCAACCTTTCCAAAAATGCCTTCTAGATTGTCCACCTTTGTAATGGTATCACTAGAGAATCTGTATCAAGTAGAACATGCCAGATGTTTCACAAAATTAATTGAACCTAGCATTTACTGTTGCTGTAGAAACAAAATAGCATCTGTCAGGTCCCTGTACTAGTAGCTGAATTTAAAAAGGTTGGTATGAAATCAACTGGGCAGACATGAACAGCTCAGACTAAGATCAACTGTCATCTTCCAGTCATTAAGAAATTCATGAGTACAACGGATAAAACTCTCCTATCATCCGATAATGGATGAATCCCTACTTAATATCAAACTTCTTCAAACAGAGCTCAGTATACAAACTGGCTGTAAAGAGTTTTTGCCTTAACACTTTAAATGACGATACTTGACTTCCCAAGTCTGTTTTATGAACAAGTCATCGTTAGTCCTCAAATGACCTCTTAATTTATTTTAAATATTGCCCAGATGTTACAGTACTTTGGTGGATTAATAGGTTTTTCCCCAAACCTTTACCCTAAGCTCTAATCAGTTTGAGGCACACGATGAAAGGCTTAATGCTCTAGGGAGGGTTAAATAACAGAACTAACTCCCTTACAGAATAGGAGAAACATTCATAAATCTAAAAATGAAAACAAAAAAAGAAGGGGGTAGGGGATAGAAAAAGGAAGTAAGAGGAAAGAGTTCTAGTGCCAGAAATAAGATTAAATGTTTTTTATAGGGTAAAGGTGAATTAGAAATCTTTCTCTTTTTGTCTTAAAAGGTGTGCAATTTTGATAATTAATGGGAAAGCCAATAGATAATCTTATAAAGAGGATTGTGAAAAACAAATTATTTGAATGAACCACATTTACTAAAGGGGACACAAATGGGCTCAATGATTAATCTTCTCAAGTCTAGAATATTATTAACCTTCACCTAGACAGAAATCATGTGAAGCCTGAGGCTAGCTAACTTCAATCAGAAAGGCACTATGCAGCCATTTTGTATACCTGGACCCGAAGTGGCAAATAATCTTCACAGAGATCATCCCACAGCTCCTGGAGGTCTGAAATCTCCAAGGGATAACTCACAGATGTCTTGTAAAGGGGTTTCAAAGACCTGTTAAGGAAACCAGAACTAACTCCATCTGTCATGATATGGCCAGGCCTGGTTCCAGGTGGGCTGGATTTCACTGGAATAGGAAGCTTGCTCCCTCGGGGGCTCTGGATGGGCTTATAATCAAGACCTTTAATCATGCTAAGAGCTAGCTCCAGCTTGTGGTTACACATATGCTGTGGGGCCTGTTCATCTGAACAACAGTCACATTTTACGAGTTCCTTTGCACTTCTCTCAGGTTCCTCTTCCTTTTGCTGTGGAGGACTAGCCTGGACACTTGCATCCAAAGATTCCACAGAGGATCCCGGTGTCCCTTCTTCCATGCTTTCTCCATCTGGGGGTACCTTCACACTTGGTAAATCCGGTGGCCCAACCTCAGACAATGCTGGTTCTTCAGTGCAAATGCTGGTGGACCACCTGGTAGAAGGGCCACACGAGATACTTTTTGCCACCTTTCGAGGCACCTTACAAATGGCTTCATAGTCAGAATCAGCAACCCGCAAAGCTGCACAACCACGGCATCTCCTGGGTCGGTTCCCGGGGCCTTCCGAAGCATGACAGCTGTGTAGCTCCTGAGTCTGATCCTCATTTTCTACCCAGCACTCAAACCCTGAATAGGCAAAGTCCTCCTGGAGCAGTGCAGAGTATCTTACATCGGGTAAGCCGGAAATGTCAACCGTTCCATTCCCCGCCTTGGTCTCCGCGCCAGTGTCATCGTTATTCTTCCGATACATGCTAGCAATGCAGAACTTGAGGCGGTCCTTCTCCAGCAGCAGCTTCTGCAAGCGCTCGATAGAAAGGGCTTCGATCCGGGCAATGACGGTGTCGAATCTATAGATCCGATCAAGCATGAAAGCACACTTGCTGCAAGCAAACTCAGCTTTGCCATCCCGGGAGACATCCTTGCCCAGGACGTGCGACAGCAGAACCTGGAGGTTGAGCTTGGATGCCGTGTGGAAGATCCAGCGCCGCTGGTTTCCGCACAGCTCCCGGGCACAGATCCTGCAAATCTCCTTCATCTTCCCTCCTGCGGTTGCCGAGCTTCCCTGATGCGGCTGCTGCTCGGTGATCACTCACTGGCGCTTGGTTGCGTTCCGTCTCCCGCCCCGGTGGCCTCCGGCCGGCATGGCACAGCCCGATGGGGTCCCCACTCTGCAGAGGCGCTCCGCGGCCACCCGCGCGCGGGCTCTGGGTACCAGAGTGGTCAGCCCCGCCTCTCGGGGAGGGGGCGGGCGAGGAAACACTTCAGGGAGATGCTGAGTGACAGCAGCGCAGGCCGCGCTCAGAACCTGCCATGTCTCCTCCAGCTGTCTCTCCCACCAGCCGCGGTGTCCTCAATGTCCTCCCTTTCAGCTGGCTGGGTTCGCGGTCCACAAGCGGCCGCCCGCGGCTGACGCAAAGACTCAGAGATTGAGGATCAGATTTCAAGATGGCGCCAGAGGTTCGGCGCCTGCGGCCACCGGCAAACTCCTCTGGGAGCTGTAGTCCCGGAGGCCGGCTCCTCGCTCTGCGCATGCGGGGTGGCGAGCGCGTCCCCTCGCCCCCAAACGACTTAGTGCTCCTCGCGGTAGAGCACAGACCTGGCTAGCAGTGGGTACCGGAGTGGAGAGCAGGACGGGTGCCGACCTCTGCTAGGCCACTTTTATCTGCTAAAACTTCACCCCAAAAGCGCACCAGTTCCCTCACGGATCCTCCCTTCCGCCCTTGCGGGATGTCCCAAGGCTCTGCTTGGGGAGGAGAAAGCCGAATCCCCTCCCCCTCTCTCCACGGGCAGTGCCACGTACTCTGGATGGAGCAGCCTGGCGGCGCCACTAGGTACCGCTGCGCGTCGCCTCCCTCCCGCCTGCAGCCCCCCCCTCCTCTCCCTACCCAGTCCGGTGCCTGGATTAAAAGGCCCCAGGTCTTCACAAGCGGCCGGGGAGAATGGGTTGATAAACCGGAGGTGGCAGGTAGGGCGGATTTTAGGAGGCTCAGTTCCATCTCCCCCTCGACTGTTGGGAGCACCTAGAAAAGAGGACAAGTGTTTCTCCCCTCGTGATGTTGTGATTGTGTTTAGCAGTCCTGGCTGATTTGCCCTTTTTTAGAAAAGAAATCGAGAGAGGGCACAAAGCAGTCACCTGAGAAGGAGTCCAACAAAAGCCACATGAATGCAGCTGGTTAACCAAGATTTTGATGATAACAGAGAAAATGAGCTTTTTCAAGAATGTAGACACCTGAGAGTAGATTGCCATCACCAAATCCTCTTTCAGGTTCAGGTAGACTGTAGGCCTTATTTTGGGGGTGGGGAGGGGAGACAAACACTAGAACAAAAGGCCTTATTTATTTGAGCAAAAGTCCAGAGTATCAGAGAGTGCTGCTGTCTGCAGAAGTGGGGCTGGGAATTTCACTGACTTCAGTTAGTATCTTGTCTTATTCAGCATTATCTAGTAGTAAGTTACCCAGCCTTGGGTACAGAGCTTAGATTGCACACAAAGAGTGGAGGGAAGCTGGAGCTCTCTCTACCTGGAATCGAGGTGTCAACGTCCGTTTATAATAAACAATTCTCTCCCTGGCTTGAGAGGTATGCAAACTCCAGATGGGAGGACAAACAGTCCCACACAATCATCTAGAGTTTTCCCAGAGCAGGATGTTTCCCAATTACAATAATGCTAGATTTCACTAACTTGACTTTGCGAGATAATAAGGCCAGCAACAGTCAAAGTATTTCTGAAGCTCATCTCCAGGGCACAGACCATACTCCTAAACCTGGAGACATTCAGATGCCTTCGATGAAAGCCCATAATAAACCCCCAACTTCTTATTGGGCATTAAATGAGATGATTTGGGGGAAGTGCTTTAACAGATTTTGGCTCATATCATGTCAATAATAATAGCTTATATTATTATTTTAATATTATAATGCAATATTTTAAACTAATTTTAAAGCGTTACGGGGCTCTGCACACATAAAATTCTATCATTCTCTTATTTAATCATCAAAACAAAATCTTAGTAGCTCCATCGTGAGAGATTAGAACAGCCCTTAGAGCTTTGGCTTTAGTAGGCTACAGAACTTTGCATCTGTGATTTCACCTAAAGAGGCATGTTCTGGTCCCAAAACCAAGAATGTAAAATAGAGTTCCAAGTAAAACTCACTACAGGTGCATTTTTGCCTACCTCTAGGTATATGAGCTTCAGAGTCAGAAGAAATTAAGTAACAATCGTAACAATCTTTGGAATCCATAGTGATCTATAGAGAGGCAAGGAGTTTCTGGCCTGCCAGGACACCACCCTGCCATACCCTGTCTTAAGTATTATCCTAAAGAACAGCAAGGACTCAAAAGTGCAAAAAGTGCAAATTAAGACATTAATCAAGGCCTCATCTTTGAATGTGGATGCGAGCCACGTTTTCCTATTGGGGAAAGTGCTAATGAAACAAAGTAATTAATGAAACAAAGTGTTCCTGGGGAGCTACTAAATAATACGTTGTATTATTCTGTATTCCTTAATAAGATTTTGCACCTGACCTGTAGTCTCTAAACTTTAATGACAACATATGGGTAGTTGGTATAGAAGAGCAAGTCAGTACAAATGGAGAAAAGGCAACTTACTATTGAAGAATATGTTTGTAAAGAATATGTAAGTAAAGATCAACATACTGAAAGAGCTATACATATCTAGGCTTCCAACAGATAGAAATAAATCACTCAACAATCAAAGAAAATTTGAAGACAGCACTCTTCACTCCCAGAGAACATATTTAAAGACCATATCTCAAAACGGATCGTAAACTAGAGTACTAGAACCACTCCTAAACATGATCATTTGGTATTATAAAACTAAAAGATCACTTTTGTACAGATCAATTGAAGATAAAAATTAAAAAATGAAACAAGGAAAATTATGTGATAGTAAATTCAGCACTTCATGGTTTATCAATATCATCTTGGTCAAGATTTTGTATTTAGTCAACACTGGGTATCTATGGGGAGGCAAGAAAATGGGGAGCTGAACAGCAACGTTTACTTTTATTCTATATACCATGTATCATTTGAATTTGGGGCAATGAATGTATATTCATATATTATTTTAAAAATGTTTTAAAATTAGGAAATATTCTATAGTTAAAACTAAGAATTGTGCCAATTTAAGGCACTTATATCAGAGTCTGAGTGGTAAAACTTGAACCCTAAAAAATGAAAACTTTTATAATATGTGATAAATATATATATGTGGACAACTTATATAAACAAAGGTTCAAGGGGATATACAAGTTATTAGTGATTATGTCTGGAGAGCAGAACTATGGATACTTATTTTCTTCTTTCCTCATTTGTATTCTAAAATTTTCTATAATCATGTATTGATTTTGTGATAAGAAAAAAATGCATTACTAAGAAGAAGATAGGATAAACACATTTTGATATGTTCATATAATGTAATATTAACCATCAATAAAAAAGAATGAACTCTGATACCCACAATATGAATGAATCTCAAAAGCATGTTAAGTGAAACAAGCCATTTAACTATATCCTGTGTGATTTCATTTATTTTGTCTAACAACTTAAAGTCTAACCATTTCTATAATGATAGAAATTCAGAAAGTGGTTATGGGGGGTGAGGATTAATTGCAAGGGAGCACAAAGGAATTTTCTGGGGTGATGAAAATGTTCTATACCTTGTTTTGGGTGATGATTATATGGATGTGTACAGTTCTAAAGCTCATTGAACTGACTGCTTTATCTGTAGATTTTATATGTTAGTATAGTTCAATTTAAAAAGATAAGGAGTAAATTAGTATAAAAATATGTATTACCCATAAATTTTTAATCTGAGGGATTTCTTTGGTGGAAAGTAACCCCTATAACTTTATCATAAGCACAGCTTTGAAAATTGGGAAAATATAGCCCAGAAGAAATTCTATAAAAGGCCCAACTGCGACTTCAAAACATCATAGTTCCTATCCATATGAGTGTTGGAAAATATTATTTTATATACATTTACACACCATACATTTACGATTGAAGCAAAGCATGTTGTTAAGGTGGGACCTAGGGCTTTTGTGATGATTTGGAATAGGATGATTACTTCTAAAACTTATCAAAATTACATAATAAAGGAAAATCTTACTGAGAACAGGTTTCATATTATGATAAGCGATAATGAGTTAAACAAATGATTAATTTTATATATCAGCAGTTTGCCCTCAAAATGGATTGATAAATGCATTCACAAGCACATATTTGCTGTCTATCCTAAGTCAAATCACTTATATCTGGCCCTTAATTTCCTAAGCTACTAAATAAACATACTGAATTTAAACAGTGGTTTTCAACCTTTGGCATGCATCAGAATCACCTGGAGGGCTAGTTAAATGGTAGATTTAACAAGTTTCTAATTCAGTTGGTCTGAGAAGGGGCCCAAGAATTTGCATTCCTAAGAAATTCCCAGAGCGTGCAGATGCTGCTGAGAACCACACTTTGAAAACTACTGAATTAGAACTCTCTCCAAGTGTATTCAGACAGATGTCAGCCAAACGGGCAGAAGTTCTGCAGATAAATGGAAAAACCCATTAATGAAGAACTACGTACAAAATTGTTGAATTTAGAGAACTATATGCCCATTTGGAACAAGATTCCTAAGTATTATTATGGTAGGGATCTTTTGCACTATCTCTATTTTGATCTCTAGATTTGAGGGCCCAGGAAGATTCTCTTAGAACCGTAGCTACTTTTGTACTCCCTGTGTTGTAGTGTTTCTAAGACCTAATTCTGGTCTGGGAGGGAGTTTCCAAGAGGTGGAAAATCCCCATGTCCCAGACCAGTTGTATTAGCTTTCATTATCCGAGTTATGACGTTGGAAATAGCTGTTCCAATTACTAAAAACTATGCCAAAGTGGGGTGGGGGGAGTGATTTTGGCAGAGAAGCAAAAGCAGATGAGGAAGGCTTCCCTGGTGGCGCAGTGGTTGAGAGTCTGCCTGCCGATGCACGGGACACGGGTTCGAGCCCTGGTCTGGGAAGATCCCACATGCCGCGGAGCAACTTGGCCCGTGAGCCACAACTACTGAGCCTGCGTGAGCCACAACTACTGAGCCTGCGCGTCTGAAGCTTGTGCTCCGCAACAAAAGAGGCCGCGACAGTGAGAGGCCCGCGCACCGCGATGAGGAGTGGCCCCTGCTCGCCGCAACTAGAGAAAGCCCTCGCACAGAAACGAAGAACCAACACAGCCAAAAATAAAAATTAATTAATTAATTAATTAAAAAAAAAAAAAAAGCAGATGAGGAAATGCAAGAATATCAAAGTAAAGCCAGTTAGACTTTACGGTAACACCACAAGCATGTTCATGATTTCCCTCTGTTGGGTGGAAATCTTTAAGAAGCCAGAAGCAATCATGCTTTGCATTAATTAATAACACAGCATTTCAAAACACTTGTTTTAAAACTGGGAGATTTCCAGTTCAACTACAGATTGCTATAATATGGTTATCAGCAGAATTGATCTTAAAATAGTAAACACTGCAGTCTTTCAAGTTATTAAATATCCACAGCTGTTTAAGTGAATTTCAAAATATTTGTTAATCAACTGATGAGCAAGAATTTATGCAAACTCAGTTGGTTTTTGTTTTTTGGTTTTTTTTCTCTGTCTTCAGGGAGCTTTTAGTTTAGTTGAAGGGGAGGGAATGTGCATGCTACAATCAGAATAACTGATTGGTAAACTAAATGGTACCGACAACTTCAATGTAACTGCAGAAAAAGTTAAGTATGATCTGATACAGGTGAAGGGGGCAAGAGTGGGACTTGAGATGGGTCTTAGAACGGAGGAAACCAAGGAAAGAACTCCAGAAAAAGAAAACAGCATCATCAAAAGTCGGAAGTTGGGTTAAATATGATGCTAGCCCGTCAGTAAAGGGAGCGATTTTGTGGGATATCTGAGTGGCCAGGTTCATCCTACTCTATACATCTATACATACACTCTGTACATCTCAATAATTACTCATTCAAAGAACATATATTAAGGGCCAACTGAAAGCCAGACACTATGCTATGGAGGGAATTGGCAACTAGAATTTGGTTAATGTTTGAGAAAGGCAAAAGAATTTGGACTTTCTGTTATGAATTTGAGCTAGGAATGGCATGATGAAAAGTTTATTTTAGGAAAATTAGTCAGACAACAGGATGGCTTGGAGTTTCAGGGACAGGTTTTGGGATGGTTACAGGAACACCTGTTAAAAATCCATTGCCTAGAGACCATGCTCTGCAACAAGAGAAGCCACCACAATGAGAAGCCTGCGCACCTCAACGAAGAATAGCACCCGCTCACCGCAACTAGAGAAAGCCCACACACAGCAACAAAGACCCATCACAGCCAAAAATAAATAAAGTTTTTAAAAAAATCCATTGCCATTATTCATATGTGAGATAATAAAGGTCTGGTATAAAAATGGAAAGAAACTGGTAAATATGAGAGTCATTTTGAAGGAATGAGCAGCAGAACTTGATGACATGCAGAGAGGATGAAGGAAAAAAAGGTTAAAAATAGAGATAAAGTTTTTGGTCTGGAAGACTGGTAGAAAAAAATTGCCTAAACAAACAGAAATGTGGGAGTTGAGTCCATTTGCAAAAAGATAATACAAAATCTGACTTGGGACATGCTGTATCTAGGGGACTGAGGAAAAAACTAAGTGAAAAAAACTAAGTTGAGCTCTTCTACAATCAAAACACAGGTGAGAGGGGGACAGAGTTTCAAGAATGAGAGGGGTAGTTAACATTGTCAACATCTAGAGAAAGATCAGGAGAG
Organism: Balaenoptera musculus; assembly: GCF_009873245.2. Taxonomy (NCBI): domain Eukaryota; kingdom Metazoa; phylum Chordata; class Mammalia; order Artiodactyla; family Balaenopteridae; genus Balaenoptera; species Balaenoptera musculus. The sequence continues at coordinate 106,206,855 of NC_045785.1, read as the reverse complement.
ATGAGGTCAGGCATACCATTTTCTACAACAGGGTAAACTTGTAAACTAAGGAGTTGTTACCTTTAACTCCTCAGAATCCTTCCCTATCAAGCCAAATGCTAAATTCTTTTTGACTGTTTCCGAACATCTCTAGTGTGTTCAGAAATGTTGTTTTGCATTTTCCCTACACTGTCCTTTTCAGGTTCTTAAAACCTGAAACCTGAATCATGTCACACAGCCTTAGAAGCTTACCCCTCTAGTCATCCTGCATACTATTTCTAGAACATTCATAGTAAAGATCCATAATTGTCCACTACCTATAGCATGAAGTCCAAAACTCTTAGTTTGGCATTTCAATATCTGTACAAAAAGATCCTAATCTACTTCTCTATCAGCTCATCTCACATTTCTTCTCTAACCAAATGGTGACAGGGTAAATTTTTGGATATAGATATGTTACTTGTATACCCCTACCTACCTCTTTCCTAGTCTGATGGTAAGGCCCTTAGCATTCCCTTGACTTGGGAGTTTTTGCAGAGCAAAGAGCCGAGATTGCCTGAAGTCAAATGCATTTCCTGACTTGGATAAAATTCTAAATGCACTGAGAAGATTAAGCCAGGTGTCCCAGTGGGGAAGAGAAGAGAGTAATGTCTTTGAGGTCAACAAAAGAGGAGAGGGTGAGATTTCACCCTAGTTGGGAAGAGACTGGGGAGGGGTCAAAGAGTAACAAGGACCCACCTCCATTATCAGTGCCCTGCAGAAGAAGCAGGACCTGTGGGGGAAAAGGCACTGGGTGACTTGGAGAGGCTAGACTCTAGGTCAAGGGGCTCCATAAAGAGTCCAATGTAGCAAGCAGTTAGGATTGGTAGAACTGTATGTGCTGGGGCAGGGGTGCTTCAGTGGTGGACCAATGATCAGAGTAGTCTCCTTGATGCTTTGACACCTGATAAAGCCCAGGGACCTTCACCTTCACATAACTGAGAGAGTGGGGAGGAGGAAGAACCAAATGAATGGAATTTAATTTCCCACCAGCCTGATTAGGATAGGGACTCAGGGTAACATTAAATTGATTTAAAGAAAGTAAATGTGATATTTCCTGCAAAACTAAATTCGTGAATTCAGAGTAAGAGTCATACCCACTATGAACTTTTTGTAGGTGTTCAATGAGGGTAAGTCCTAGGCCTTTTTCACCTCTATTCTCTTTCAATATCATCTCATCCTTTTCCACCTTTATATGAGTAACTTCCAATTTATATTTGTGATATTGTAATTTATAATAATATAAATTTGGTTTGTCCCCCTTTCTGGCATAGAATCCTAAAACCCTTGGAATTTCTTAAATGATGAGAGTGATAAAGGTCTTTTATTTTGTTAATAAGGTGACTTTTGGAATGCCCCTGTGGGGGGGGGGGGAGGCACGGCGGTAGTGGCCAGAGGAACCAACCATGTGATTAGAGGGTTGGAACTTTCATTCCCACACCCCAATCTCCAGGGAGGGGAAAGGGGCTGGAGGCTGAGTCAGTCGACAATGGCCAGTGATTCAATCATGCTTTTGTAATGAAGCCTCCATAAAATCCCAAGAGGACTGGGTTCAGAGAGCTTCTGGGTTGGTGAACCTGTGGAAATTCAGGGAGGTGCCTGGTGAGGGCTTGGGAGCTCCACACTCCTTCTCATATACCTTGCCCTAGGCATATCTCCCATCTCCGCTGTTCCTGGGTTATATCCTGTTACAATAAACCAGTGATCCAGTAAGTAAAATGTTTCTTTTAGTTCTGTGAGCTGCTCTAGCAAACTAATCTAACCCGAGGAAGGGGTCGTGTGAACCTCTAAATTTATAGCCAGTCGGTAGTATATGTAACATCTGGACTTGTGACTGGTGTCTGAAGTCCAAAGAGGGGTTGTTGGAACCTCTAATCTACTGCTGGTCAGAAGCACAGGTGATAAACTGGGATTGCAACTGTTGTCTGAAGCCCAGGGGTGGGAGGGAGGGGGAGGGAGGGGGTAGTGGGAGGGGTGTGGAGGCAGTCTTATAAGACTGAATCCTTAACCTGTGGCCTCTGATGCTATCTCCAGGTAGACAGTGTCAGAATTGAGTTGAATTCTTGGACACTCTGTGTCTAAGAATTGCTCGGTGCTGTGTGGGAAGTGTCCCTGCTCTCAACACACATGTTGGAATTGGTGTTCAGAACCAGTAAAAGAATATCTTTATTCCAGAATTCTCCTCTGAGTTCAACTCTCAAATGGCCAACTACCTATTTGTATCTGCACCTGTATGTGTTAGAGACATCTCAAAATTACCCCAGGAAAGATTGATTGACATCTTCCCCTTAACTATAGTGCCTGCCCCTCCTTCCTCCTAATTCTCTATTAAGGATCAGGGAACTATGGACTGTGGGCTCAATCCGACCCCCACCTGTTTTTGTAAATAAACTTTATTGGAACACAGCCATGCCGAGTCCTTCATGTATTGCATATGGCTGTTTTTGTGCTACAACAGCAGAAATCTTATGGCCTGCAAAATCTAAATTATTTACTCTCTGGCCTTTTATAGAAAAAGTTTGCTGATCCTTGCTCTTTGTTTTTTTTTCAATGTATTTATCACATTTTGCAATTATTTGTTTGATTACGTGGTTATTTAACTAGCTCCCTTATTAGAATGTAAGCTCCCTGAGGGGAAGGACTCTGCCATGTTTATTCTTACTGTTTCTCCAGCACTTAATTGCACCAGTGTCTGGCCATGGTAGGCACTTAATAAACAGTCATTGACTGGATTACATGAACGGATGAATGAATGAATGACTTATTATATCTTAAAATTTTATTTCGTTCTTTTGCCTTAGCACAAAACTTCCATTCTTGGTTACCCTCTAGTGACCTCATATCTTAATAGAGTTCCATAATAGTTAGTCCTCTCCCCTTCTTTCTCCTCTACTCACTCCTCCTTCCAGACTAATCTTCCTAAAACAGATCTCAGATATATCACTTTCCGGCATAGTAACCTGGAGACCTAATGACTTACCCACAATCATAAACTTCTTGACCTGCCATCCAAGGCCCTCTGACTCTAGTATCACCCTATCTTTCTAGCCTAAACTCATTGTCCCCCTGTATATCTCACTATTCCAACTACTGCTTCCTTACCTGGAACTTCCCTACCACTCTATTATCTACTTGTAATGTTCTTTCCCATTACTACCATCTCCTCTTGTCAAAATCCTAACCAACCTTCAAGTATTTTCTTTCAGCTGCCTTTCTTAATCCCCTCAAAAGACATCTTTCTCTTCTTTGACCTTCCAAAGCACTTTTTATACCTATAGTAATATGTGTGTCATTTTTCCATATTGCCTTCTTCCCTTTAGCTGGTAAACTCCTTAAGAAGAGGAACCACACTTTACTCATCTTGTTATCTTCTGAGGTACTTTTATCAGTATGTTCCTAGATCTAAGTAAATAATCATTGAATGAATAAATAAATTGATGCCTAATATTTTTAGCTCTTATTAAAATCCTACTCATTCCTTACAGACCAGAATCTTCACGGCCCACCCCAGTGCCTGATTTTTCCCTTTCTCTCCTGCCTTGTATTTTGTTTCCATCAGAGACTTTCTTACCTTCCAATTAGATTGTAATCCCTAGAAGTCAGAGACTAAACCTTATATGTCTTTGTCGTCCTCTTCCTTCACTTTACAGTATCTGTGCAATTGTAAGTGCTCAATAAATAAAGCTATGAAGAAGCCCCTCTTTTTTCCATCTGATAAAGTCTGTTTCTGAGACATGTTACCAATGAAGGTTTGCCTGGGAGACAGTGACGTTGAATGAGGATTTGTAAATGAGTCTCCAGTTTCAATATTCATCAGCTTAAGAAAGGGATATTGAAAAGCTGCTCTAAAAAAAAATTCTCCTTACGTGAAATTGGCTGGAGCTGCCTGAGCTGCTAATCCCTGCAAGGTTTTCAGTCTCTGCCTTGAGCATTTAGAGCGCATTCTTGCCTTAACCTTTACGTCAGATCTCTCCACGGTAACACTGGAATGTTTGCTATTTTAGGAAATCTGCCTCACTGCATGCAGTGCTATTTACATTAGGTTCCAGACAAGGCATAAATGCAATGGCTTGACTGTCTGCTGCTTTGTGTGAGTAGGAAGGTCCTGATGGCTTAATGGATGACTCTCCCTAATTCTGTTGTCCTGTTTCATTTTTTAGGCCAGCCACAGTATAATTACACATTAATAAATAGTGCTTATATAATACTGGGGTGAAAGATGGAGAGAAAAAAGAGGAAACAAAACAAGAATTCCTCCAGACATTTCCTTTGCAAGTACATTACCTCCGCGCCACGCCACCCCTCCCCCACCCCCCCACCCCCCCCCCCCCCCCCCCCCCCCGCGCCATTCCCCCCAGACCCGCCGCCTTCTTAACCTCCAGGTCTGGTTTCATTTAAAAAGTTCTTTGAGATAAAGCTTCCACCATTCTGTAGAGGGGAATAATACCAATAACTGGAATGATTGCCAGCTTTTCCCTGCAACTCTGAGGATTCCTTCAGTAAGGAAGAGAAAAACGCTTTGTAAACTGCACTTGATTAGATTTTCTGACTCCCTAGTAAGAAAGAGGTAGACAAGTTGCCGCAGCATGACAGCGCCATCACAAAGCTCCTGAGCGCTCTGGTCACCACATGCTGTCGATCCGAATGGCCACGGAGGATTGAGAGCATACATGGAGTGTTGTCAATCCGTGGCATGTCAAGTTTGTGGCATTTTTTGTTGTTCTATGAAGTTAATTATATAAAAGAAGTTCATAAGTATTCTACAGGTACACTCCAGCTAAAATGGATGCTGAACAATGTTTTGGTAGAATGGAAGAGGCAAACAACTAGAGGGATAATAAAATCAATTAAACCAAATAAGCTTTATCAAAACTGTCTCTCTTATTTGAGGAAGAAAGGCTCTGAAGTAAAACTTCCTGTACTCAGAGACTATTTCCCAGTCCAGACTTTCATACTGGGATCACGTGAGAAGTATTTGTCTCTGGGAGGTGGAGTGAGATGAGTGTTTTTCCTTTGGACAACTCAAACCTAGAAGTGTATGACTTGTGAGCTCTCTTTCTTCTAATGCCCAACTGTGGTGTTCCCAATTGTGAGCGGTTGGGGGGAGGTGGAGTTCAGGCCTCAGAACTCAAGCTCCTCCGTTCCCTAACATCTGTAAGGGGTTTCAGGGATGGCTTTGCTGGTGATGAGAGAATTCTTCAGCCTCTATGGAGCAGGCCCAGGGCTTAGAAATTGAACCCGTGCCTTCTGCATTGTAGAGGTATGGCTCCTGTGGTGAGAAGTGGCATGGCAGACTAAGGTTTGAGGATAATACAGTAGAACTAAGATGCTGCTACTGTTAGCAGACAAAGGTAACACCCACAGCAAGGACTTCAGGTGTCACAAATAGTAAGAGTCGTCACACATCACTGTTTAGACAAAGTGCTTTATAATTGGTTTTACAATATTCTTTACCTTTATCTAATTCACAGAATGGGCTAGTTGAAGCAGTTACTAGCTGCATCAAACCATGATTTGCTATCTCAAAAGGTGACATCAATTATCTGCTCATTCAGTCCTCTGTCTAAACAACCACCAGGATTGCCTTTGTATAATGCAACTCATAAGCTTTTATTCCCTTTGCTTAATTTTTAAATTTTTAGTTCTTCATTGCCTACAACATGAAGTCCTTGGCTTGACATTTATGGGACTTTCCAGCTATATATTGCATCATTCTCCAACACTTATCATATATTTGATAACACCAATTACTTCCAATTCCTTAAGTGTGTTCCACACCATTGTATATATTGTTCCCCTAACCTAGAATGCCCTTCTCCTACTTTCTGCCTGGTGTACTCAGCCTTTAAGTCCCCAGGGTCAAGGCTGACTTCCAAGTGAGGCTTTCTCTGACTTCCAAAGATAGAGTTAATCCCTCTCATCTCTGGGTCCTCTTAGCACTATGAGTATACTTCTCTCTCTTCATTTATCACACTGCATTTTAGTTCTTTGTTTACATGCCAATCTCTTATTGGGCTTTAAACCCTTTGAAGGCCAGGACCCCCTAGACCAGTGGTTCTTATCGAGCATCCATATCCTAGAGTGCATTTTGGCAATTTGCGGGGGCATTTCTTGTTTCAATGCTGAGTGGGGCTAGGGGTGCTACATAACTTGCAATGGGCAGGACAAAGCATTATTCCAAAATGTGAACGACTTTCAAATGTTCCACTGGGCAGTGATGCAGGTAATCAAACTGTTTATATAATCATCTGGACCTAGGACTTAATTCTGTTGTATATATGAACACAACGTTAATATACTCTGACTTTTCTATGAGTTAAACTGCTATGTAAATTAAAGGAATATTATTTAATTTATTTGTTTATTTGGAAATTTACCAAGAGTTTTTCACTTTGGCACTGCCACTGGATCATAACGAACGGCACTGCCCCTTGCCATTTTTGAATTGCCAATATAACATGCCTGCACCAGACTGCATGTGAAGCTGTGAATTCCCATACAAGCACCTGCCTATTTCTTTATATCCTTTAATATAGTTGTGCCCAAGAATTTACATATTAAAACAAACATTAGTTTATTATAAATTAATCTCTTTTTATGTTTCATGTAGTTCAGTATCTACTTCACTGGATTGCTTTGAGGCTTAAACTAATTTGAGTTAATTATTTAAGGTATTTAGAGCAGCACCTGGCACATAGACAATGCTACCATATTGTGCTGATGTTATTACTACAGAAATGTTGTTGAATATTCACTGATAAATATTTTAAATTATATTTGGAATATGTATTTAAGAAATCCTGTGACTTTACTTCTAGGTTTTATATTATAATAATCTGAACCATTTGAGTGTGACTACATGATCCCAAGATGTTATAGAATGTGCTTCAATATTTCTTTTTGTCTAGGGGACTAAAGTGAGATATAATTCTCATTGTGATCAATTTGCCCTGAATGATTCACACTCTGTTGTGGTCTTCCTGGGGAGCAATAACACAAATAGACAACTTTGAGTTCGGTCTTTGCCTATAAAACAGTATTTCTACGTGCAAGGCTAACAGGTCCAGAGGGAGAACTGTGACCATTAATCTCACTAATACTGCTACACTTAATAATTTTGTCATTGTCTTTTGTAAAACAAAGATAGTTACAATGTGAATGAAGTTTACAATATCTGACTCATTGACTATGTCTTTTTTAGCCACTACTCATTTTAAGAACAGCCTTCCTCTCTCTCAGGTTGTTAACACAGATAAGGACGACAGTAGTTACCGTGTTTTGAGCACTGTGCTAGGCACTTCACATATATTATTTCTAACCCTTACAAGTAGATGAACATTACAGAGGAAGAAATTGTACTTGGAAGGGTTATGTAACTTGTCCAAGGCCATACATCTAAAAAGTGTTGATGCTGACTGAGATCAAATTCCAAAACCTGAGCTCATTCTTTCATACCACTCTGCTTCCCCAGATAAAATCCAGGAGACTTCATACTAGAATCCGTTATTGAAGGACCAAGATTCTTTCTCTAAACTGGGACTTGACTGTTTCCTTCCGTTAAGTCAATCTGAACCACTTGAGCATGGCTAAATATTCCCAGGGTATTACAGAAATCATTTCAATCTTTCTTTCTGTCTAGGCCATAGAATATAAGATAGAAGCACAGTGACCAAAACCATTTCTTTTCTTTTGGAATCTGGGCACACATTGAGAGAAGGAAGTTTTCAGAGGATTATCTGAACACTCACTAGAAGGCTGACTCCCTGGCCAGGCTTCTTTGGGCTGTTTTAGAAATGATAATATAAAATAATTCTATGCACACTGAGCAGTACTTGGTGCCTAGTTTTTTGTTTTTTTCTTCATAAGGCACAGACCCAAAGGGAGAAACTAGAAAATGAGCTGTGGGAGGCTTTCTGTCCTCCACATTTGAGAGGACCTACTGTCAGAGGCCCCCCTGTGGCAGAGCTTTCTAGCTTGGGTATTCTGGCCAGTGTGCCTCAAAATGGCCCACCACTGTGCTGAGATGCCAGCCCCTCCGCTCTCAGGTGGTGGAGGCTCTGAAGGTGGACACAGGTAGTCACCTCCAACCATGACCAGCCTCAGTCGCTTTACTTCAGAGTAACACAGACACATAATCAGCTCCTATGAAACTGAACTTTCTCTGAAAAATGTTGGGAAACACTGATTGACAGAATTCACAGCATGATGTAATCAGCTTTATAAATGTACAAAGAGTTGGGCAATAACGATAATAATAAATTTTTATAGGTACCAGCAACATTAAAGAAGCATATCAATTTAGTACAATTTATGTGACGATGTATTTCTTTCTTCTACTCACCCAATGTTATTATCCTCTAGATGCTGTACTTAACCTTGTTCTAAGCATTCCTTTAGGATAGATTGTAAATAATTTAGTCTCTTTGTAATTATAATTTTTCTGTTCTTCAAGTCTGTTTTAAAAACTGATACCAACCCACTTCCCCTTATTAGCATTGCAAATATTGAACTACATATACCCATTTCAGTGCTTACCAAAGATACAAATGAAAATAAGTATGTGTACCTAAATATATGTTTCTATATGTCTGTAAATATAAAACTAGAACAATGAGAGTGATTTTATTTCAGAATTTACGTGAGTATTTTTCTTTCGAAGTGCTTACCTTGGGGACTATACACTTTCCCCAATGATGCTGGACTCATTAGAATAGAATGTCAAAATTGTAGGATACTTTGGAGATTATTTGGGCTAATTTTCCCATTTTACACATATGGAGGCTGAGAGTGATGTATCCATGGTCATACAGTTAATAAAGAAAGAATCAGGATAGAAAACTACTTCTCCTAATTCCCAGCCAAGTTATTCCTAATTAAAAAATGTTATGGGGGGCTTCCCTGGTGGTGCAGTGGTTGAGAATCTGCCTGCCAATGCAGGGGACACGGGTTCGAGCCCTGGTCTGGGAGGATCCCACATGCCGCGGAGCAACTGGGCCCGTGAGCCACAACTACTGAGCCTGCGCGTCTGGAGCCTGTGCTCCGCAACAAGAGAGGCCGCGATAGTGAGAGGCCCGCGCACCGCGATGAAGAATGGCCCCCGCATGCCGCAACTAGAGAAAGCCCTCGCACAGAAACGAAGACCCAACACAGCCAAAAATAAATTAAAAAAAAAAAAAATGTTATGGGGTCTTCTATACATTTCAATGTGTATCTTGCAAAAAGCCTATAAACTTTAATTTTTACTCATATCTATCAAATTATATGCATACACATCATTTCCTGAGTTTGTTATCCAGAGCTTTCCAACCAAAATGTATCCAGAGTCCAAGGGGTTTACAGTATAGCCAAGATATTGATTTCTTCTGCCCTCATTGTGGCCTAAGCACCCAGGATGGTCACTTTCAAGTGAGAAGCTCCATCCATTTACTGCTACACTTTATAAATATTATCATTCATTATTTTTTAAAATTATAATGAGTGAATTTATTGCAGGGGCTCAATTTAAAAAATGTACAAAATCATTGCCTTTCTTCTATACTTATCATAGCTATTGAAAACTGTAATTCTTTTTTTTTTTTTTTTTTTTTTTGCTTATTTGGATTTGCAGACTTTTATGTAATTGCTATTTATTACTTGAGTAATAAAAAAGAGCAGTGGATAATGAAAAAAATGAGAAAAAGTCACTGGTTCTAAGCAATTTGATTATGTTGTAAATCATGTCTTTTTCTACATGTTTCTTATTATCATTTGCTATTTTTGTCATGACACAGGAAAGGTGAGGAAACACTGCTTTATACTAATTTTTAGCACTGCTCTTTTTATCCTGATTCCAACCTTTGTATATGTGACCAATAAATTAAGCTGCACATGTTTTGCTTTATCATTGATCTAAGATTTGTAAGAATACCTAGCAATTGTGTATGTTGCTTGGGCACAGATAGATTCTAGGGTTCCTTCAGAAAGCATCTTTTTAGTAAATTAAAAGTTGAATGAAGGAGGGGAGTTCCCTCTGAGGTAACCTCCAAGAACAACAATACAGATTAATGCAATAATTTTCACAGCAGTGAGGGTTCTCTCTTCAACGTTAAAACCACGTTATACATTCTCTATAGTTACACATCACTAGGGTGGCAGGCAGAATCCTAAGATGGCCCCTGTGACCTCCACCTCCTCATATCCACACCTTTGTACATCCTTGAGTGTGGAGAAACCTGTAGCTTGCTTCTAACCAATAGAATACAGCAAAGGTGAGGGATATTGCTACATAGTTATGCACTGTTATATGGCAAAAGTGAAGGAGTGTTGCAGATGTAACTAAGGTCCCTACTCAGTTGACTTTAAGTTAACCAAAAGGTGTAGTACACTGAGGGGCTTGACTTAATCAGGTGAACCTCTTAAAAGAGTGTCTAGAAGGGAGAGAAGCAAGAGACTGTCTCTCTCCATGGCTGGCTGTGAAGAAGCAAGCTGCCATAACTTCTACAGTCACACAGAAATATTCTTCCAACAACCTGAGGGAGCTTAGAAGTGGAACCTTCCCTAAGTGAGCCTCTAGCTGAGAAAGCAGTCCAGCTGACAACTTGATTTCAGACTTGTGAGACCCTGAGTAGAAAACCCAACTAAACCATGCCTGGACTCTTGACCCACAGAAACTGGAATAATAAATGAATGTTGTTTTGAACCACTGAGTTTGTAGTAATTTCTTACACAGCAATAGAAAACTAATACATATAAATGTAAAGTAGGGCTCCTGAAAGCATGAAGCTTTGTGCCTCAGGAAGTACAGCCCAAACCTCACCTGCACTTCCATGTCAGCTGGCTCCTCCAACAGATGTAGCAGTTGTTGCTTCTCTTGAGATAGCTGTTCTGCAAGTTTCTCCTGTGCAGCCAGGCTCTGACTCAGTTCTTCAATTCTTCTGGAGCAAAGAAAAAGTAAGAACAATTATGGCCATGGTACTATTACTACCTTTATTTTTCAGCCCACTCCAAAGATAGCATGGTCCAGTACAGTAAGTTTTTACCTTTTTGAGTCATTGAACTCTTTGAAACTTTTCTTCAGTAAGCCATGTATTCTGTGCCCCAGCCCCCAAATATATACACAAACGATTTTTTGCTTACATTGTCACAGGTTCAGAGACCTCTTGAAGCCAATCCATGGACCTATAGACCATAGATATAAAATTCTTGGAATAGGGGCCAGAAGTTGTAGAGTTTTTTTAATTGTTATTGTTGTTCCATTCAAAAAAACAATTATTAGGTAACCGTTATGTATATAACTCAATGCACACTACTAAGTACTGGGAATATAAAGTTGGAAAACACACAATCTCTGCTCTATAGAAACTTAAGTTCTTTTGGTGTGTGTGCCAAGAGTTTGGGAAATGGGGAGGCACAGCTATATCAACAGATAGAATATAATAAGTGCTACCACACCAGAGGTATATACCAAATAGTACACTGAGTGTTGCCATGGAGCTATAGGAGGAAAGATAAAGAAGTAATTCATTTGACTTGGAGGAGTCTGGGGGGAAGCTCAGGAGAAGAGATTGTGAAGACTGGGTTATTTTCCAGGCTCAGAGGGAGGAGCTTAAATGAAAGAATGAAGGCATGAAGATATGAGGCATATGGGGAAGCATCACTGGAAAGGAAAAGGGGGAAAGGCTGGTGGGAAAAGACAACGGCTGGAGAAGAGACTGGAAATTCAGACTAGAATTCAGTTGTCAAAGACTATGCGTGCTGTGCTGATGTATATAAACCACAGGTTCAACTCGACAGTTATTCATCACCTACTACGTGCAGGGCATATCTTGCTGTTTCTCTGTGTGTAAGTCTTTGAGTACTAGAGATACCTGTCCTAGGAAATGTGCTGGTACTAGATGAAATGTTTCTGATTGTGATTATTATTCCTGTGTATGTAAGATAGTGGTAGCACCTTGGCAGGAAAATAGTTTGGCAGAAAGGTGAAGGGTGTCAGAAAGTCAAGTAGGAATCTCTTAAATTAAGGTATGAGGATCAGCTAAGATTTGGGGATCAGAAAGAACTTTAAAAACTTTATACAAATGCAAGCTATAATGATAATTATGATGATGAATGTGGACTCCATATCAACTTCCCCACGGTATCTGTGCTAGAATGTCTCTACTTTTCTCAAGCTCATACCTCATTCATCCCTTTGACCCTCAGTCTCTACAGATAACCTAGTCTCCTACTTTACAAAGCTATTCAAGGCCATCTGATATGAACTCCCTCAATTTACTTGTCAGGTATGCATTTGTTTCGTTTTTTTTTTTTTTTTTTTTTTGGTTTGACAGCATTTATTGCACTGAGACAGTCTCAGGGAACCTAGCAGGGAAGATCTGAAGAAAATACAACACCACACAGAGAACTGTACACTAATGGATGTGCATATAAAAGAAAACAATATAAAGACTTAATTCTGCTGTCACAAAAGCCTTCACAGAAGTAACCATTGATGCCTTAGTGAGTTCTGAAGAACGAATTAGGAATTCACCAGGAAGGGAAAACATACGTTTCCCACAGAAGGAAGCGCATGAGCAAAATTCTGGGGACCTGACATAGCACAGTATGCTTCTGGAGGCGCTGTGCCTTTAGGGTTTTGATTCCAGCAATGCCTGAAGCCATGTTACATAACTCTCTATATGCCAATTTCTTCATTTATAAAGTATAATAATCCCTATCTCATGGGATTGTTAACTTTATGAGAGAATTAAACTTTATGGGAGAATTAAACAAGAATGTAAAGTACTCAGCTCAGCTGTACAGTAAGAGCCCAACAAACCTTAGTCGTCATTATTATTACTAGTCCGGCACCAGTGATACATGAAGGGGGTCACGGTAGGGGATGAGTCTGGGGGAGATCAGGGGTCAGATCATAACAGGCTTTGATGGCCACACTAAGAACAGATTTTATCTCCTAAAGATGTTGGAGAACTTTCTAAATGGCTGTGCAATGATATGATCAGATTTGTGTCTCAAAAAGATCACACTGGTCACTGTGCGTACCTTGTGTGTTTTTCACCTATTCAGTTAAAAACCACTTAAGGCTTTTTATGCCACCATAGTATCATGCATTGAGGAGGCTAAATTATTTGTCAATTTCATATTGTTGAATTTCCCACTTCAAAACTGCTCTGAATTGTTAGATTGGGATGGAATGCAGAGGGTAGAACCAGAAGTAAAGAGAACAGTTAGGAAGTTGCTGCAGTAACCAAGACACAGTGGTGGCCTCAACAAATGCCCACTTACTTTATGAGAAAATTCAAGTTCCTTACTATATAAAAAAGCCAGCACAATCAGACCCCCTATTCCCAATACAGCTTATCTCTCATTAGTCTTCCCCAGACCCTCTGCTCTGGTTACATAGCACTAATTACACGTCTTGAAATATGCCCTTCCCTGTATCTCCCCTCAATGGTGTCTCCTCCTGTACAGGACAATCCCCCTCCCCACTCACCTCCTACACTCTTTCTTCTAACTCCTATTCACTCATCAAAACTCACCTCAGATTTCACCTCCTTCAGGACACTTTCAATGGCACCTTGCTCTTTTAGTCTGGAATAGATGACAATTCTATACACCCCAGAGCATCCCATGTTACTTCTATCAGAGAACTTATTAAAATTGTGTAACGTGTGTCTTGATGACAGGAAGTGGGTCTTTCATCTCTGTAACCTGAGTGCTTAGCCCAGTGTCTGATATATAGCTGATGCTCAGTAAATGTGAATAAGTGAATCCATGTCTCTTGTTTGCTACCATTTGACCACTGTTCTACTTATACCTACCTAAGTCTCCTGATTGCCAACTACTCAGTTCTGTTAATGGATACTATTAAAGACGCAGCCCTAAAAAGAGATTTCTTTACTTGTGGGAACCATAAAGTCTTGGTAATGGTGAAGGTCCACCGTAAATCCTTCAAAGGGAACAGTGCAGCTGCTATATACTCACACAGGCTCGAGAACAGGCAAAAGACAAATGGCAAATAGAGCACCAAAAGCACCTACTTGTCCCTTTGGGCCAGGGCCTCAGTGTATTGGTTGGGCTTGACCCGGTTTCCTGGTACATCTTCCCTGTCCTTGGTGACTCCCTTCAGTTTCTCTGAGAGCTCCAGGTTACACTCTTTCTCTGCTTCCACCAGAGCCGCCATCCGTGCGGCTTCATTTTTTGCTAGCCTGGATTCCTGCAAAAAGAACGAGAAAAGAACAAAACCTGAAAGGCTGCAAACATAGGTACTTTAGGGAGGGAAAAGGTGAATGCCGGGAGGCAGAGCAGTCGGAAAAGAGGTAAAAGGGGACCCTTAGCCGTGGATACTCACCTCCTGCAGAAGCTGGATCTTATTCTCCAGGAGCTCGTAAACATGCTCCGTCTCCTGCTGTCTCTCCTCAAACTGGCGCCGGAGCTCAGCTTCATTATGGCTGTTGAGATTCTCCACATCAGTGCTAAAACCACAGAGCATTAGCCAGTCAGAGCCAGTCATATAATTTAGCAAGTGGACCCATTAAGGCTGTTTCAGTAATTCCGAGTCCCATTGATGAAAATAAAAATGGAGTATTTTTTTCCTCTGCAATTATTTGTGGAACTGCTCTTTCCAACTTTTCAGGTAATCTTTTAGGAACTCTAATTTGTGTTGCTTGTCAATCAGACTATACCTGACTCCCTAGAGGCTTCATTACTGCTATAGCTTCAAGAGAAGGATCTTGCATTTGAAAGGCAGGTAGTCATCAAATGGTTTAGAACTCAGCATCCAAGTTCACCATCATCTGTCCCCAGACTTTCCCATTAAGACTGCTCTCCCAGAGTGCTTTGCTAGTTCCTTGCCTGTCTTGCTATTTGAATTCAGACTGTTCCTTCCATTTAGGTTGCTGAAATAGAATATCCATTTGGACAGCCACAGAAATGCTTTTCTCCTTTACAGCCAGTAACCCATAGACTGTCCTGAATCTGGGCTACCTACCCAGAGTTCTATCCAGTTTTCCCACAGTCCCATGCAGAAAGCAGACATTTAATCTATGGAAGCTCAGGGTTCTGGCCCAGCTTTGCTTCTCTGATGTCCTTAGGAATGAATGCCCAGGCGCTAGCATGAAGCGGGTAAGGTGTCACCAGCTTATTTATAGCTAACAACAGCTGCCTTTGGATGTCTGAGGATTAGAAATTTGGGGGCAGTATCAGGTGCTGAATGATCTTAATTCCGGTTTGGTTTTATTCTTGTTTTAAGCCATTTGTTGAGAACCATGGACAATCTTCTTGTTCTCAGGGCAGAGAACAATATTGAACCTTCATAGGCTCATGATAAATCAAAGTTGCTCTATCCAAGCCCAGTAGTATTTTAATATTTGGCCCAGAAGGTTGTGTCCACGGTGACCAAATGGAACTTCCCTAAAGATTATAGAATTCCTTGGTCGATAGTGGACACTACTCAGCACTGTCCCAGAGACTATATTTATCTTGAGTTCCCATGTCATTATGCAGCCTTTTGGCGGTAGAAGGGTCTTTGTTGTACAAGGGACACAAGTCAAGAGAATAACCTAAGACCCTTAAATAGACCTCAGGAATCATCAACTTTGACTCCATATTCCTTGATAAATGCAATAGACAACAGCTAACTACAATGTCTTGAGATTGGAAGTTATACATTTTCTGAGTAAGACAGCCAGGAATGCCTGATTTAATAGGCTACAGCTGTTGTGAAGTCAGAAGAGCCTTGGACTTGATGCCAGAAGATGTGGGCTCTGCCACTCATTTGAGAAGACTTTAACACTCTGTACCTTAGTTTTCTCATTGCTAAAAATAGGATAATGCCTCCTAATTAAAAGCTGAAATGACATAATTTTTTTTTAAAAGCACTACACAAATCTGAAAACTTGTAACTCAACTGTTATTATAAGTTTTCCTAAAATCTATTAGTTCACTTAATGCCTTAGTAAGTATTGAGTAATTCCAGCATACTGTGTATAGCTGAGTCTGGTTTGAGTATTCTGATACTGCTGGACTATCATTCTAAGCATCAAGAAATACTGTGGAGGGGCTTCCCTGGTGGTGCAGTGGTTGAGAGTCTGCCTGCCGGTGCAGGGGACACAGGTTCGAGCCCTGGTCTGGGAGGATCCCACATGCTGCGGAGCAGCTGGGCCCGTGCGCCACAACTACTGAGCCTGCGCTCTAGAGCCTGTGGGCCACAACTCCTGAGCCTGCACGTCTGGAGCCTGTGCTCTGCAATGGGAGAGGCTGCGGCGGTGAGAGGCCCACGCATCGTGGTGAGGAGTGGCCCCCGCTTGCCGTAACTGGAGAGGGCCCTCGCACAGAAGTGGGGACCCAACACAGCCAAAAATAAATAAATTAATAAAAAAAAAAAAGAAGGATAATCAGGAAGATTTAAAAAAAAGAAAAAAGAAAAAAGAAATACTATGGAGATAGAAGGAACGCCAGATCATATTGAATGTATACTGATTCTAGGATATAATCTGAAAATTATTTTTAGTAACAATTTCAATAGTACTTGTCATTTAAAACTAAGGGTTGGGGCTTCCCTGGTGGCGCAGTGGGTGAGAATCTGCCTGCCAATGCAGGGGACACGGGTTCGAGCCCCGGTCTGGGAAGATCCCACATCGCGCGGAGCAACTAGGCCCGTGAGCCACAACTACTGAGCCTGCGTGTCTGGAGCCTGTGCTCCGCAACAAGAGAGGCCGCGAGAGTGAGAGGCCCGTGCACCGCGATGAAGAGTGGCCTCCGCTTGCCACAACTAGAGAAAGCCCTCGCTCGCACAGAAACGAAGACCCAACACAGCCAAAAATAAATAAATAAATAAATAAATTTTAAAAAGAAAAAAAAAAAAACTAAGGGTTTTTTAATTATAAAAACTGTAAATTATAAAAGTAACCATCCTAACAATACAGACGGTATAAAGAAAAAAAATTCAAGTCTTCTCCCCATCACAAACTCCACTCTCACTCCTCTGACACAGGCAATGTTAAAGAGTTTGGTATGTAACCCTGCAGTTTTTTTTCTATTCATATTCAAGCAAACACATGTACACATAGATTGTCTTTACACAAAGGGGCTTATACTCTAAATATCACTCAGCACTTTTCCCCCTTACTTAGTCTATCAGGGACTTCCCACCAGGACAATAATATAGAGCTAACTCATTCGTTTTAATGACTACATAATATTCCACAGTATGTTTATATCAAAATGTTTTCAACCATTGCCCTATTGATGTATAGTTGTTTCTAGTTTTTTTTTGCCATTACAAATAATGATGCAGTTAATATCCTTATACATTTATCCTTTCATACTCTTGCTTTTATTTATAAGGAATAGATTCCTTTTAGGAATTATTTGATCAAGGGAAGTGTTAATATTTTATTTTGATAGGTAGTACCCATTCCAAAAATGTTATCACAATTCACACTCTCATCAGCACTATATGAGAGTGCCCATTTCCGCCAAACTCTATGTCAGCCCTGGATGTTACCAGTAGATTACTGACTGGGAAGTTTATAAACTTAGGTCTGATGAATTTACCAATCTATGTCAACATCTCTCAGACTTATTGGCGCCCAAGGAAAGAAAAGCACATTGTTTCCGTTTCTGAATTGGATGCAGCATTCAAATGCCAGAGTTAAGGTTAAGGAATTCTATTGCTCTCAGTTAATGAGCCAGACTGGAAAGGACCAAGAGCTCAACTAGTTCAAACTGCAACTCACCATGTTTTATCCAGATGCTGTTTCTTGTCCTGGAGTTCTCGTTTCAGGCTCTCTACTTCAACCTTCAACTCGATGTTCTGAAAAGTACACAGGCATTAATCGTCATTAACTGCCACAGACCCTCTATCAGACAGAGAAAGACAAATATTATCACTTTTATGTAGACACTAAAATATGATACAAATGAAATTATTTACAAAACAGAAACAGACTCACAGATGTAGAAAACTTATGGTTACCAGAGGGGAAAGGTGGGGGGGGGGGGCAGGGAGAGAAAAATTGAGTATGGGATTAACAAATACACACCACTGTATATAAAATAGATAAACAACAAGGATTTACTGTATAGCACAGGGAACTATATTCAATATCTTGTAATAACCTGTAATGGAAAAGAATCTGAAAAAGAACATATATATATATATATATATATATACACACCTGAATCACTTTATACCTGAAACTTATGCAATATTGTAAATCAACTACAGTTCAATTTTTTTAAGTGTTCACTGTTATTACTTATAAGAACAACAGTTTTCCCTCCCTGACTAGGATAGCTGAAGTTCTCAGTCATAATCACATATTACATTAATCATATGTCATAGAAAGGAAAGAAAATTATTACACCAAAGGTGGGATATCCTAGGCAATCTGATCTGAACATTCTTCACGTTAGCTTTATTCTTCTACATAAGTAGAAAAGAGAAATGAAAAGGACAGAAAGAAAAAAAAAGAGAAAAGAGAAAAAATATAGTTCCTTCTCTAGGCTTTAGCACTATGTCTATTCAAGCAAATAGACAATAAAGTTTACAAGTCTCACAGAGAACTGCTAAAACAGTTTCATCCCACAAGGTTAGATCCTAAATCTCATGATCAATTATTCTGGTGGATCAAGGTAATTTCATGGGCATTACGAAATCTACCACATGGAAATGCAAGTACATTCCAATTTACAGCATTAAATTCTAACCCTCTGTACCCTCTTTCTGTAGAAAAATGACTGCATAGTTAATCACGTTTCTCCATTCTCCGTTAGTAAATATATAAATTGTTAAATTCCAAAAATAGCTGAAGTGGATCCAAAATTAACTGCAGTTGCTTATCATATCACCAAATCTTATCAGCTCTTTGTCAAGATATCCAAGGAAATGCATATACTCAAGAGAGGGTGGCTGGCGGGGGGGGGGGGGGGGCGGGGGGGGGTGGTGGGGGGAGCACCTTTCTCTCCTTCTACTCTCCAGAAGAATATCCACCTACCTAACCCAAGGAAAAGTTTCAATGATGAAGCTGAACTTAAATGATAAGAAATACAATAAACTTTCATTATGATATTAGTACCTAGAACTAGAGGACTGGGCTAACAATGAGTTTATAGATTAATTGTGTTTAATCAGATTTTCTCTGTGTTGGTAGCTTGTTTTGTTTCAGGACACATCACTTGAACAGTCTTAACGCCAATCCATGTTAAATACAGGATTCTCCTGAATTGATTTCCACCCTGGTATGTACTGCAAAGTTCAATATAGAATTGGGTTAAAAGAAACCAGTAACCAATGACCTGATTCCTTTCCAAGGATTCTTTTTTTTTTTTTAAGACTCTATCCTTTTATTTAACATGCCATAACTTTTTCCCCCCTTCCAGTTTTATTGGGATATAACTGACATACAGCACTGTATAAGTTTAAAGTGTTCAGCATAATGATTTGACTTACGTACATCATGAAATGATGACCATAAGTTTAGTGAACCTCCATCATCCCATATAAATACAACATGAAGGAAATAGAAAAAAAATTTTTTTCCAAGGCTTCAATTTTAACTCTGTATATTGATCTACTGCTCGTATAATCCACAATGTGCCTATCCCTTTTAAAAATAGAGATTTTCAAAATTTTGCCCCAGCAGAAGCTGTGACACCAGGAATCGTAAAAAAAGCGAAACAAAACAAAACTGCTTTTTTAAAAATCAAAAGAGAAACGGTTTTGCCTGACCACCTTAAGAAAAAAAAAAGATCTTAATGCAAAATGTATCAGTCCTTTCATCATTAGATTAGAAGCATTATTACCCATTATATTAACTAGGTCAATAGTTTGCATACTGTGTTCCACCAGTATTCCACAAGACACTTCTAGGAATGGGAGAGGGAGAAGTTTAAATTAAAGAAGTGTGGTCACAGCCAGGGAGTGTTAAAGGGTCTGCTCTGACTCTTGCAGACCCCTCTCCTCCACTGTTAACAGCACTCTTAATGTGGAAAGGGACTTATCAGGTCTTGTGGGGAATAATGAAGATGTCTGACACTTGTTTCTTATACTCAGTATGCCTGCAGTCCAGTTGAGAGGAGCAAAATTCTGAGGTATGGATTTAAAATGCTAAAGGTGATCACTGATGAGGAAGTTTAGGATATAGCCTAACCCAGGGAAGGTTTAATGTGTAAGATATACAAGGGTAGAGAAGGTCACTGTAGATAAGGAAATATGGTATTAAGCTAGAAATTTCTCTACAGTCCATTCAGTAGCTCACTTATTTCAAGCACAGATATGTGATACAGCAAAATTCTAGAATAATTTTTAAAATTTCATCCATGGATTGATAAACAGATAAACAAAATGGAATGTTATTTGGCCATAAAAAGGAATGATAGATGCTACAACATGGCTGAACCTTGAAAACACTATGATAAGTAAAAGAAGTCAGTCACAGAAACCATACATTGTATGATTCCATTTATATGAAATGTCCAGAATAGGCAAATCCAGAGAAACAAAGTAGATAGGTGGTTGACTAGGGCTGGGGGGATAGGGGAACTGGGAAGTGATGGTTAATGGGTTGGGGGTTTCTTTGTGGAGTGATGAAAATGTTCTAAAACGGATTGCTATGATATTTGCACAACTCTGTGAATATTCTAGAAACACTGATGTGTACATTGTACACTTTAAATGAGTGGGCTGTATTGGTATGTGAATTTTATTTCAATTAAATTATAAAAAATGTTTCAAAAAGCCCTAGGAAATTATAGTGGTTATAATTAAATGATAATAATGATTACATATTGCATATCACACAGGCAGTTAGAGCAGTGTCCAGCACCTAGGGAACATCATTATTATATCTGAACTAAAGAGCAAAACTATACATTGCCTTCAAGCATCTCTAACAGAAGTTAGCACTGGGTATTTCAAAATCTCTTTCCAATCTTGCCCCTCCTCTCCAGCACCCATGGTTACCACCCTATGAGGTACTCCTTCCTTATCACTGGGATCAGAGTGAATAGTCTCAAAACTGATCTCCCCAACCTCAGCCTCTCCACCATTTAAATTTTTCCTAAAGCATATCTCTGATTAGTTTACTCCCTTTACTCAGAAAGCTTCTCATGGTTTTTAATTGCATAGCAATTAAATTTTACACTACTCAGCTTGAGAATGGAGTCTACTCAAAATTTGACCTCAACTTACCTAACCGGCCTTATCTGCCATCACACTCCACCAATCTCCCCCACTAAAAGCCATTTCTTATGCCTCTGATTTTTCATAACTATCATTCCTTTTGTACTTCAATATTGACACACCAAATAATGCTATGTCTTTCTACCTGCGCTTTTACACTTTTGAATTACAGATTCCCTTGGGACAGAGAAAAATGACGGTGTGGTGGAACTAGCCAGGTGTGCTGGTTGTCAGCTTGTGCCTTTTGGCTTTGCGATGTTGGGACATGGGTTTCAGGACAGCAGACCTAGAAAGGCAGAAATCCATTTCTGCCACTTACTAACTGGATGACCTTTTTTGTGTAAGTTATTTAACCTCTTAGAACATAATTTCCTCATCAATAAAAAGGGGTTACAAAAATTACCTTGAGCGGTGTAGTGAGGGGTAAATGAAATAACGTAAGTACCCAGCACAATGCCTGACTCAAATATCTAGCAGCTGTGACTAACTTGAGGCCCTCAGTGTTTTGCAACTTCGTGTGTAGTAAATGCACTGAATGAGTGAACCAACCAACCGACAGGAACAGATACACCTAGGCAGAAGTGGAATGACAATATGTTTGTTGAAGAAAAAAGGGATTGGCTAATGCTGTGTGATTGTACAGAAAAACTTTTTATCTGAAGCCTTTAAAAGACCTTCTCTGTTTTAAATCGTGAATATTCCCTAAGAGGTATATTATTAACCCATTGAAGATAAAAGGTTGCTAAATCTGAGGCAGGAAAAGGAAAAATAACTTGCCGCAGGGCAACTCAAGTCACCAGTAGAATTCCAAATACAGCTAAGAATTCCAGCCTCCTCTCCTACCTTTCATCCTCCCCCATAAAAGGGCCATTCTACTCTTGGGCCTAGTCTACTCTGAGACTCAGAGTTACTAATTAAGATCTCCAGACCTTAAAATGGACATTTTAGAGAGAAAGGTGAGCACGGACCAAGCATTAGATGGTGTTAAGAAATTATCTTAAATT
The DNA here is from genome assembly GCF_009873245.2 of Balaenoptera musculus. Classification (NCBI taxonomy): domain Eukaryota; kingdom Metazoa; phylum Chordata; class Mammalia; order Artiodactyla; family Balaenopteridae; genus Balaenoptera; species Balaenoptera musculus. The sequence continues at coordinate 106,184,670 of NC_045785.1, read as the reverse complement.
GGTACAGCCACTATGGAGAACAGTATGGAGGTTCCTTAAAAAACAAAAAATAGAGCTACCATATGATCCAGCAACCCCACTCCTGGGCATATATCTGGAGAAAACCATACTTCAAAAAGAAACACACACCCCATTGTTCACAGCAGCACTATTTACAATAACCAAGACATGGAAGCAACCTAAATGTCCATCAACACAGGACTGGATAAAGATGTGGTATATATATATACAATGGAATATTATTTAGCCATTAAAAAGAATGAAATAATGCCATTTGCAGCAACATGGATGGATCTAGAGATTATCATACTAAGTAGTCAAAGACAAATATCATATGATATCACTTATATGTGGAATCTAAAAAATGATAGAAATGGGATTAACATATACACACTACTATATATAAAATAGATAATCAACAAGGACCTACTGTATAGCACAGGGAACTCTACTCAATACTCTGTAATAACCTATATGGGAAAAGAATATGTATATGTATGACTAAATAACTTTGCTGTACACCTGACACTAACACAACATTGTAAATTAACTATACTCCAATATGAAATAAAAATTTTTTTAAATAAAAAAAGACTATTATTACATTTAAAAAAAGAAATTATCTTTAAGTTTTTGGGTACGATAATGGTATTGTGGTTATGGTTAAAAACAAAGACCTTATTGGTTAGCGGTGCATTCTGATGTCTGTCCAGATGCAGTTCTGTGGTGTCTGAGAGTTGCTGTGAGGAGCAGGGAGGACAGAGACAGCAGAATGTTGGTAACTGTTGAAGCGGGTGACAGGTACACAGGTCCCCAGTACTCGGGACAGGTACATGGGAGGCACTGTTCTCTTTATCTTTGTCTACTTTTGAAAAATTTCCTAATGAAAAGTTAGAAAGGGCATTTTCATCACAAAAAGGTAGATATCCACATTCTTTTTAAATTTTTTCCTTTTCACCTCTGTAATTCCCTAAACTATGGTCACAGATAGCAAAGAATGTTTGGCTCCCTATAGCAGCTCCTTTCAGCCACCAGACTTATAAAACAGTGGTGCTGAGTCCATTTCCCAATACTGAGGGATAAAGAAAATAAACCTGCCTCTTAAACCTGGGGGACTCAGAATACAACTGGGTCATAAGGAGGAAGGAAGATCTGCAGAAATAAACTACAAACAAGATTCTTTTAGAGAGGAATCTGCGACTTCTTTAACTGGGCAGTCGGAGCTAATAAAATCACAATTCTCTCACTTCACCTCCTACCCTCTTCCAGTCTCCTTCAACTCTCACATTGCCTCACACTCCCTCTTCTTCTCCCTCCCCTCCCTGCTCACTTTACCCAGCTGGAACTGCACCCTTCTGGTCTGACACTGCATCGCGATGACATCAGTCATTATCCAGTGGCTATCTTTTCTGAAAACCAGAGTTCTGGGTGATAGTAGTTTATGGCAAGATAGTTTCCAAGACACCGCTGGCCTTTGGTGGGGCCACGCTCTTCACCTCTAAACTAAGGGCTTCTGCTGATTGAGAAATCAATCATGTATGTGCCCTTGGATGTCACCAAGGCTTTGCCTGCGTTGCTCTTAGCCTCTGACGCCTGTGATGCCTTCTCTCTTCTTTCTTTTTATTATTATTATTATTTTTTTGGCTGCGTTGGGTCTTCGTTGCTGTGCACAGGCTTTCTCTAATTGGCTTCAGTAGTTGTGGCACGAGGGCTCAGTAGTTGTGGCTCGCGGGCTCTAGAGCACAGGCTCAGTAGTTGTGGCGCACGGGCTTAGTTGCTCTGCAGTATGTGGGATCCTCCCGGACGAGGGATCGAACCCATGTCCCCTGCATTGGCAGGTGGATTCTTAACCACTACGCCACCAGGGAAGTCCCTCTCTTCTTTCTAAAACTGTTCTTCATTAGGGTTCAGTTCAAACACCCCCCACTCCCCCTTCCAGGAAACCTTCCCTAATCCCCTAGTCAGAACTTAATAATTTATTTCTCTTCACTTCCACTGTTTACAACTAAGATGACTATAATTTAGCATCCATACTGGGACTCTTCTGAAAGTGAAAAGAGGCACTATCACAATTATACCAGGACAACTGGCAAAATCAGGACTGTCCTGAGTAAACCAGGATTCGGTCATCTGACACCTATCTCTAGTATAGCACTCAACTCACTCTGCTTTGATTAGTTATTTAAAATGTCTGGCTTCCCTTCTAGGTTTTAATATCTGGAAAAGTACTTTGCCCTCATTAGCTCTCCATATATGTTTATGGAATAAACACTTTACCATCTGTCTTGAATTGCTAACTTACATTTTTGTTTTTGTATTTAACTTCGTGTGTGTGTGTGTGTTTCAACTGATCTTCAAGCACTTTTGATGACAAGGATTATGTCTTACTTTATACCTCAGAGTTTGCTGCTGGGGGAAGAGTACTCAAAAAAAAAAAAAAAAAACCTTGACAGCATACCAATATACATTCATTGATAACATCAGCAAGTAACTATGCATTGGAGATTAAAGCTTGCCAGAACCAAAGTGCTTTTCAGTGTGATAAGACGTGAATTAGGGTCAGTGAGTGAAGGAAATGGGTACTGCACCTTTGTAAGACAGTACGAAAACAAGCCAGAGAAAAGCAGGCCTTCCATGGAAGAGTTTTTTTTTTTTAACTTTTCCTTTTATATTGGAGTATAGCTGATTAACAAGGTTATAATAGTATCAGGTACATATCAAAGGGACTCAGCCATACATATATATGTCTCCACTCTCCCCCAAACTCCCCTCCCATCCAGGCTGCCATATAACATTGAGCAGAGTTCCCTGTGCTATACAGTAGGTCCTTGTTAGTTATCATGGAAGAGTTTTTACTTGGGACAAAAATAAATATGGCCAGATCTTACTCTGAATCAATTCTGTAGACTAAAGGAATTCAAAAAGAAATAGTTTAATAGGAGAAAGAGTCTCAAACTCTTGTGAGGAGATCCTCTTATAATTCCTGATTATTAACCCAAAGTGAAAAGTCACTCTAGTGGATGGGTTTTATTTTAAAATGTTTTCTTTTCTTTTTAGAACCATATCCCTTCTAGGAAAAGTGTAGTTCAGAAATATTTTTGTTCACAGTGAATTTCTTTTCCAGACTTCTCTGAAACCACTAGAGCAAAGCATTAGCTCTATAAAACAGGGTGAAGTTCTGAATATTTTCATAAGGGGTTCTTCTATCTGTCCTGAACAAGGGGCAAGGGTTTGGTTGCTATATAATCCCTAGAAACACATTTTAGTAGCTTCCAAGTGAGTTGTTTTGTAGATGAGATTTCTTTTCATTCACCTAGTTTTAAAGCAAAAATAAGACCCTAGAGGGTCTAACTATTTGGCTCTGTCATTAACTGTGTGACCTTAGACTAGTCACTCCCAGAGCTTTATGTTTTTATACAGTCAATTAATTTGAATCACAGCCTCTCCCTCTTGCCCCTAAGAATTCTTATACCACCTGCATTGCTCATCTTCTCTGTTGATGTAAGACGCCTAGCCAGAAGGTGTTCAAATGCAAATCATAAAAGTCCTCAGACCCTCAGGTGGAGGAAAGACCTTATTCAGAGGTGCAACCCCTGCCTTTCTACAGATTCCAGGTTCATTGTCATCCACTAGTGCAATTTATTTATTTATTTATTTATTTATTTTATTTATTTATTTTTGGCTGTGTTGGGTCTTCGTTTCTGTGCAAGGGCTTTCTCTAGTTGCGGCAAGCGGGGGCCACTCTTCATCGCGGTGCGCGGGCCTCTCACTATCGCGGCCTCTCTTGTTGCGGAGCACAAGCTCCAGATGCGCAGGCTCAGTAGTTGTGGCTCACGGGCCCAGTTGCTCCTTGGCATGTGGGATCTTCCCAGACCAGGGCTCGAACCCGTGTCCCCTGCATTAGCAGGCAGATTCTCAACCACTGCGCCACCAGGGAAGCCCCACTAGTGCAATTAAGCTCCAAATTAGACACATAGGTTGCCCCAACATGTGACAAGAATAGTTCATTGCCAGGGAAAGGACAGCAGGGCAGTGTCCCCAGCCTCAGTAAGCAGAAGACTACAAGGCCAGGCATTCTCCTGCCAGAGACTGCTTTAGTGTCCAGCTCCCCAAAGAAATGGAAAATAACCAAGTGGAAAGTTTCAGTTTGTACAATACAAAGTACCAGGATCTACATCCGGATGGCAGAACTACTCTGTTCAGGTCACTCTTTCAAGCCCAAAGCACGTTAGTCCTTAGTAGAGGCCTGAAAACAATACCAATTCCTTCCCAGCTCAGTTTACCTTGATTAGACAAACACAGACACCCACCTCTGAGTAAGCACTGAGGCTGTGGATGAGTTCTAAGGTGGCTAGGTATTTGGACAGACACAGCCAGGGCTCACGTATGTGTGTGTGAGAGAGACAGAGACAGAGACAGACAGAAAGAGTACTCACTAGGCAGAAGACAGGTAGCTAACTTGTGAGACGGTAGCATTTATTTATTCACTTTTTTTAAATCAAATATTTATTGAGCATCTCCTTTGGATGTGTAAGGCACTCTAATAAGTATTAAAAAGAGCAAGGCAGACACAATCACAGTCCTCAGGGAATTTACAGCCTATGGGGGCAATTAAGCAGATAATTATAGTAGAATGTGATAAACAAAAGAGACCCAGAATCAAATAGCTGCATGGAAATACACACAGGTGGCAGATATAAATAGTTACAGATGCATAAATCAATGCAAGTCCATCCTATAACTCCTGGCTTTAGCCTCCAAAGAAACATTCCTAGACCCAACTCAACATGTGTTATACCTTGGGTTGCCCTTCCTCTCAGCTCCCTGGTTCTAATCTTTTAAGGGAGGAGGAATATAAATCTGAAACTACAGAGCTGCCAAGGGAAAATAAAGAATCTTGTACTTAGGGCAGCAGTATGGTGAAGAGTATAGACTTTAGAACTAAACTGGTCTGGGTTCAAATACTTACTATCACATTCTGTTAGGTTGAATCATATGAAAGTGCAGATATTCAACCATTTTTCACAGTTCCACATAGTTCATCCTCTATTTTCTAGAAGTAAGTCACTTAACCTAAGTTGTAGTTCCTTCAGGTGTTTACAATCACTACCTTTCAAGGATACTGTGAAAATTAAATGAAAGGATGTAAATGAAAATACCTGACATATAGTAGGTGTTCAATAAACATTAGTTTCCCCAAAGGTAGTAAGATGTATGAATCATAAGCAGAGATCGGTATTTCTGGTCAACCTTGAGTTTAGGAACCCAAGAAAGATAGATTAAAATGAGGTTAAATGATAAAACGATTAACTAAAAGCTTTGGGTTTTGATGGTGGGGGAGGCTGTGATTTGGGAGGGGGGCAGGGGACATACGAGAATTTTCTGTACCTTCTGTTCAATTTTGCTGCAAACCTAAAACTACCCTAAAAAATAAAGTCCATTTAAAAATATGGGGAAAAATATGAGTTGTCTGGGACATTTTTTATTTACACTCTGAGCTCAGAGGTCCCAATATACGCACTGCCTTGGTGTTCACAATGATCAGCTTAAACCCTTATTAGTCACTCTGTTAAAATCTTGGTCGAGTCCCAAAAGCCTCTGTTGATCTGGCTCAACTGAGCTGGCAAGTGAGAAAACATCCATATAAATACCAGTGATCTCAGTGATTCTCTCCCTGTCCCCAGCACATTCCTCAGCAGGACGAATCTCTCTCACTTGGCTGGAGCCTCTCTGTTCATAAATAGGACTGGCTGGGCTTAATTTAGAAAAGTGCAGGCCTCTTGTGAAAGTCAGGGGTGAGGCTGGAGCCCCTACAATCCCAGGACACCTTGTGTGGAGACAGGAACCCGACCCCACTGAAGGGGCTATAAAAGGGATGCTCAGAATGATTTGTTTCCCTCAGCTATTTAGAAACTGGAGTTCAGGGGAACCATCCTGTGCTTTCCTTAACTTCCCTTTGGGTAGCAGGCACAGAATTAGGAGTTATAAAGTATAAAAATTATATTAATTTTTCTACAGATAAATTGGTACATAGGAAACCTAAGGCCATCTAAACATTTTTAAATTATCTGTGGCATCTAACATGATCTGACATTTATCCCCAAATTCAGCTCTCCATTCTGGATCGACACTTGCTTTGATCTACTCTCCAAAATGAATAAAGCCACTCATTGGTATTCTGCAACGTCCAGGACAGTTTTTCTTGCATTGAAACTTACACTACAAAATGGAACCTAAGTTCCAACACCTGGCAGTCACTCCTCCCTTGGAAGCCTGTCTGTGTCCTGAAGCCAGGTCCTATGATCAGGCAACTCCTCTGAAATTATACCTGTGCTTGAGACCAGGGGCAGCACTTAGACTGTAGACTCTTAAGTTGTGCCATTCAGGATGGCAGCCACAAGCCACACGAAGCTATTGAACCCTTAAGGTATGACTAGTCCAAAATGAGATGTGCTGTAAGGATTTCAAAGACCTAATACACACTGAATGGAAAAGACTAGCTGCAACAAAAGAACATAAAATCCTAATGATTTTTTAAATGTTGATTTCATGTTGAAATGATATTTTAAATACATTATTAACATTAATATACTTTTCTTTTAATGTGGTCACTATAAAATTTTAAATTACATCTGTGGGGACTTCCCTGGTGGTCCGGCGATTAAGACTCCTTGCTCCAGGGAACTAGACCCCGCATGCCACAACTAAGATCCCACGTGCCTCAACTAAGACCCGGTGTAGATAGATAGATAGATTACACCTGTGGCTTACATTAAATTTCTGTTGGACAGTGCTGTTCTACAAAATGTTAGAAAAAAGATGTACTAGTTTTAAGTACACTACATGAAGACGTGTCCTGACCTGCATCACAATTAACCCCATGGTCTAAGAGCACCTGTAAGAGTTTTATGGGGTTATGGTATTCATCAACCAACAAAATACAGAAGTGACTCTAGCTAATTATAAGTGAAGCAAAATTATCTAGGGGGTGATAGGCACCACACTGAAGAAGTAAGGTCACAGTACTACTCAAACTATGTTCAGACACTAAACTGCAAGTGTCAGGAGGGCAGGGACTCCCTCTATCTCCTTACCATTGCATCCCTATTGCTAGCACAGTGCCCATACACAGAAGTGCCCACACATGGAAGATGATTATTTATCCAATGAATGGGTGCTGTTAAAAATAAAAACACAACCCTCTTTAAACCATTCTCACTGTCAAGAATTTCCTCTTCCTATACTGTTTCTTTTCTCAAGTCGTTTGCTTCCTACTTCTGCTAACCCTTCTCTTGGAGAGACTTCTTCGTTCCAGGAAGAGTTGGAGGTTCACCTGCAGTGCTCCAAAGCCAGCTTGTGGGCTCTCAGGTGGAGGGGACATCAAAGGATGGAAAAGTGGCCTCCTCTTTCACATGTACAGATGAGCCTCACCTGCAACTTCCAGGGTGTTTGCAATCAATCAACACCAACTTTCTGAGTTTCTATTATGGGCTCAACAATGTTGAAGAGAATGTTAAAGGCAATAGAGTAAGTTTGAGATCAATCCAACCCACAAAGTGCTTATAATCTAGAAGGAGAAATAAGCAAGGTATACATTGGAAAGATAATTGCCAGCCAGGGATTAAACATGTGCCAAATAATATGTCTGAACTATAACTGCTGGAAGAGCACAGAGCGTAAAAGATGGTTTCAGGGAGTGGTTATGATGAAAGGCCCACCTGAGCAGGTAGAATCTAAGTTGGACTTTGAAACCTGAGTAGGGTTTGGAATAAGCAGAGAAAAAGGATACAGGTATTCCAGGCATGAACAAGGATGTGTCAGCAGGATTTAGCACACATGAGGGAGACTGACTCACTCTAGGAATATATTTGAAAATACATAGTGAGAAAAAGAAAAAAAACATAGTGAGAGAATAAAGCTTGCTTCCTACTTCATTAAGAATACTGAAGTAACTAGAAGAAAACCCCTACAGTCTCCTCCCACCATATCTATCCATCATCTACTAGCATCTGTGCTCACAAACTGTCTTTCCGTGTGTGACCACAGATAACTATCCATGCTCCCATCTAAAGCCAAACCTTCCACTTAGGCATTAGGTCCCATTCTCTCTACTTCTCAAAAGTAGCATCCAGAAAGTCTCCTTAATCAATATTTCACTTTCTACTGGAAAATTCTACTGGTACACAAGCATACTATTATTTATCTATCTTTTAAAAAGTCTTCTATGGACTCCTTACCTTTACCAGTTACTGTTCCATTTCTTTGCTCTCCTTTGCAACAAAACTCCTCAACGTAATCAGTCCAATTCCTCTCCTCCCATTTTTTGTTAAACCTACTGCAATCAGACTTTTGCCTCTACCACTACCAAAACTACTCTAATCAAGATCACTAATGACATTCATGTTGTCAAATCCAAAGGTCAATTCTTAGTCATCATATACTTGAGCAATCAGCAGCATTTCACAAGGTTGATCCCTCTCTCTTCCATTGTATGTTTTCTTTACTTGGCTTCCAGAATCCAGATTCTCTTGGTTTTCTTCCCACTTCACTGGTTGTATCTTCTCCATCTCCTTTGCTGGTTCTTCCTCCTTTCCCCAAACTATTAATGTTAGAGTGACCCAGGGCTTAGTCTTTGGTCCTTTTATCTTCCACCTTGGTAGGACTAACTCCCTTGGTGATCTGTACAGTCTCATGGCTTTTTTTTTTTTTTTTGGCTGCATTGGGTCTTCGTTGCTGTGCATGGGCTTTCTCTAGTTGCAGCGAGCGGAGACTACTCTTCATTGTGGTGCATGGGCTTCTCATTGCGGTGGCTTCTCTTGTAGCAGAGCATGGGTTCTAGGCACCTGGGCTTCAGTAGTTGTGGAGCATGGACTCAGTAGTTGTGGCTTGCAGGCTCTAGAGCGTGGGCTCAGTAGTTGTGGTGCATGGGCTTAGTTGCTTCGCAGCATGTGGGATCTTCCCAGACCAGGGCTGGAACCCGTGTCCCCTGCATTGGCAGGTGGATTCTTTTTTTTTTTTTTATTTACTTTTTGAATTTTTGAATTTTATCTATTTTTTTATACAGCAGGTTCTTATTAGTCACCCATTTTATACATATTAGTGTATACATGTCAATCCCAATCTCCCAATTCATCCCACCACCACCCCCCCGCCGCTTCCCCCCTTGGTGTCCATACGTTTGTTCTCTACATCTGTGTCTCTATTTGGCAGGTGGATTCTTAACTACTGCGCCACCAGGGAAGTCCAGTCTCATGACTTTAAATACTATCTATATGCTGATGACTCCCAAATTTATATCTCCAGCCCAACCCTTTCTCCAAAACTTCAGATTTATACACTCAACCACTTACATGATATTGCCACTGGAAATGTCCAACAAATATCTGAAACATAAAATGTCCAAAACTGAACTCCTACTCTCCACCCTCAAACCTGCTCTATACATACCCTTCCCTATCTCAATTATGGCAACTCCATCCTTCCAGTTGCTTAGGCCAAAACCCCTGATGACGTCATTGATTCCTTTCTTTCTCTCACATTCCATATCCAATCCATCAGCAATCTTGTTGGTGTTACCTTCACCACTTCTCCCCACATTAACTGCTGTTACCTTAGTCTGATCACCATCTCTTATGTGGACAACTGCAATGGCTTCCTAATAGCCCTTCTGGCTTCTACCCTTGCCTTTCTATAGGCTATTCTCAATACTGTAACTACAACAATCTTTCAAAAGTCAGATAGGACTGTCACTGGCTGAGTGTCATCTTGTCACTCAGAGTAAATGCTGAAGTCTTTAAAATTATCTACCAGGGCCTATCTGATGTGCACCATCTCCATTACCTCTGGGGTCTCATCTCCCAACATCCTCGCCCATTCTCATGCTGTTTCAGCCTCCATGGCTCTCCTGCTCTTTCTCTACCTGGAATGGTCTCCTCCCAGTTATCTGTTTGGCTAACTTCCTCATCTCCTTTAGGTTGTTGCTTAAAAACTATTTTCTATTGCATAGCCACTCTGGAAAACAGTTTGGTAGTATCTTATAAATTGAAATACATGATTATTATATGACCTAACAATTCTACTACTGGGTATGTATCCAAGAGAAATACAACAAAGACTTGTACATGAATATGCACAGCACCTTTAGTCATAATAGCCAATCACAGGACACAATCCATATGTTCATCAACAGGTGAATGGATAAACAAATTGCATTCTATTCATACAATGGAATACTACTCAGCAATAAAAAAGAGTAAACTACTGATACAAACAACGTAGATGACTTCAAAATCATTGTGCTAAGCAAAAGAAGCCTATCACCAGAATCTATACTCCCTGATTCCATTTATATGAAATTCTAGAATAGACAGAATGAAACTATAGACTGAAAGCAGATCAATGGTTTCCAGCAGTCAGAGATGTAAAAGGACTGGCACCAGTGGGACACACAGCAACTTTTTTGGGTGATGGAAGTGTTTTATATCTCAATTGTGGGGTGGCTATTGCATAGGTAGATATATATATTTGTTAAAATTCATCAAACTGTACACTTAATACAGTTAAATTAAACAAAAAAAAAAAAAAAGAGAGAGAGAGGAAAACAGAAACAGCAAAGGAAATGGCAACACAAACAGCCAAGTACAAAGGGTGAGTAAGGAGCTCAGCATAGAGACCACCAATCTGGGATGGCTTTATTGCCTCAGGTCAGCCTTACAGGCTATAAATTCTGTGACGGTAAACCCATGAATAAATCTTCCTCCATCCACTGGTCATTCTCATGTTTATTGACTTCCCTTCCCATCTCATATCTGTATAATAAAGTTACAGGAAAATCATGTGGTGGACAGTCTCTAACAGGGCTCCCCATAATCCCTGCCTTCCAGTGTTCATGTCTTTGTGTAATCCCCACCTTGAGTACAGCAGGATGTGTAACTGGCTTCCAAACAATAGTATATGGCAAAGGTGATGTACTGTCATTCCTGTGACTATGTTAAGTATTAAGAATATCTTACTAGCTGACTTGCTCTAGAGCTTCTCCTTGCTGCCTTGATGACGTGAATGTGTGGGGAAAGTCCACATGGCAAGGAACAGTAGGTGGCTTCAAAGAACTATGGGCAGTCTCTAGCCAACATTCAGCAAGAAGTCTGGGCCCTTAGTCCTACAAGGAAATAAATTCTGCCAACAACTCAAGCGAGCTCAGAAGCAGATTCATCCCCAGTCAAGCCTCCAGATAAGAATTCAGCCTGGCCATTACTTTGGTTGTAGCCTAGTAAAACTCTAAGCAGAGAACTCAGCTAAGCTGTGCCTGGACTGCTGACTCACGTAAACTGTGAGATAATGTGTTTTAAAAACCACTTTCTAAATGTAGCCTGCCCTGACCACTCTTGAATGCTGCAACCTGCCCTCCATTCTTATACTTTTTGACCCCCTTACCCTACTCTACTATTTTTTTCCCCATTAGGACTTATCACTTGCCAACATTCTACATATGTTATTTAATATCTATTTATTGTCTGCCCCCTCATAATAGAATATAAATTTCATGAGGGTAGGAATGCTCATCTGTTTTGTTCATTTATATTATTATTATAACCACCTCCAATAGCACCTGGAACATAGTCGGTACTATCAATATAGTAGGTGAATGAATATAGTAGGTACAACGAATATAACATAGTAGGTGTTATTGAATATTCAATAAATATTTTTAAATGAACGAGGCCTAATGCTTAGATTTCAACTAGGATCAACCTGTTTTTATTCTTGCAGAGACAGAGCATAGCTAATCACTGTCTGTCACATACTGAGACTTCTAAACTTTATTATTAGGTCACCTCTGAGTTTGTTCTTCCCCAAATTAAAAATCCCAATTCCACTGCCCTTTTCTCATTAGCCTCATTTGCTAATTTTTAAGTTCTAATTTTTAAGTTTGAATATTTCTCAATTTCCTCTGAATTTCTGGAGTTCTACACCAGACAGCACTAGTCTGACAGGGCAATGTACGGGGATAAGGACAGCCTGGTTTCTATCACATTCCACACGGCAATTGCACCTGTTTCACAAGTAAAAATAAGGTCAATGCCACCTTTTAGGGCAGATACATCAATGAGACAATGCCACCTCTTCCTGCCACAATCTTGGTAAAAACCACCCTGAAAATGGATATCATTTTACTGGAGCTCCTTCTTTTCTTTTTAGTCTGACCTTAACACAATGTAGAGTTATTCACTAAAAAACATCATTTGCATTTGAACAGTGACTAACTTTAGTTTCTAAAGAATGTGCCAAGACCTTGCTTATTAACTGAAGAATTAGGCCATGTTGCTGCTAGGATACCAGGTATACACCCTGAGGCTATTAATGGCAAATCTGGTTCTGTGAAAAATGGGGACAACCAACTTCATAGGGTTATTACGTGGTTGGGATTAAATATATGTAAAATGCATAGCACAGTGCCTAGCACGTAGTAAACACTAAATGGATCCCCTCCTCCATAGGGTTTAAATGTGAAGCATTTAGCATATATTCTCCATGTGTATGCACAAATTTGGGAATGGAGGAGAGAGGATACGAGACAAAGAAGGACAGAATACTGATACCAAAAGGTGGGACAAGACCTGGGCCTAGAAACCTCTCCTGGAGATAAGTAGCCTAGAAATAGATAGAGAAGGAGTCCTCAGGCTATTTTCCTCATGACCATTAATTGCCCTCCATCTTATATCAAGACCCTTAGGCACCGGTGACATACTTTGACACCTCGAAGAAGTAGGGAGAACAGGAGAGGAAAGAGGGGAGAGAGAAATTAGGAAGTTAGCACTGAGGGCCAAAGGAGGGTAGAGAAGGCCTGAGGCGGAGTTCTGGTTCTAGTTGACATCACCACCCTCTACCTGCAGCAATTCGGGCAAGCCCCCTGATGCGCCCGACACAACGAAGCTTTCCACAGCTGAAGGGACCTCTCTGCTCTCACCCCCAGCTTTGTAGAGACTGGCAGGGACCAGTTACCACCCTCCTGACTCTGAGTTCTCTGAGGCTTCAAATGGTTTGGCAGCAACCCGGGCTTCTCCATAATCCCACAAGCCTGGAAGCGATCGGAGAGAAAGAACAAGACTTCAGATGGAGACTGCTCCCCACCTCTAGAGGACCTTCTCGTCTGAGACCCAGAGGTCCACTACCTTCATCTGATTTCTGTGCCAGGAAGACCCTAGGATCCAGCTCTGGACTCAGGAGCTCCTGACTTTGCAGCAGAGTGATGACAACACACCATGTCATCAACTGAGTTGTGTTAGGTGGGCAGGACAAGGTTTATGCTTGTACTGAGCACACACTCAGCTTGACTAGAGAGAATCTGGATTTGGAGGGGGGGGGTGTCTGATGGAGTATTTCTAGGAGGGGCAGTCACCTCTGTGGCCTCAGAAAGAAGCTCTGAAACCTACCAAGAAAAAGTGACCTGGAAGGATTTGCTTACTTCTGGCCCTCAGCCAGGGCCCAGACTCTCCTTTTGCAGCTCTGGGTCACGGCCTGCATGCTGGCGGCCTCTGTCCACCCAGGGGCCTCAGAGGAGGGCTTCCTCCTCAAGCCTCCATGTGGGCTAAGGCTCTCTGTGTGTATAAAGAGGCAGCTTCCTCCGGCACGCCGGTGGGGCCTTATGTGAGGTTGGGAGGTAAAAAGCTGGCAGGACAAGGCAGTCGGTGCCTTTCATTCACTCCCAACCTCTTTGAGCCAAGTTTCCAAATAACAGGGATGATAACTGCCCAGGGCGGCCCAAAGTCTGTTCTCAAGTTGCTTGGCAGAAAGCCACCTGACTGTCACTTAGCTCCCCACAGAACGGCATGTACCAAGTCAGATCACTCTCTTTTGGTGTGTGGGTGGATTAGCTGCTACTTAACATGATAGGGTGGGCCCCTTTCCAGTCTGCACCAGCCCCCTGCTCTGTACCTTCTCCATGTATAACACAGCCTCATTTTTCTGGGAAGTTGAACTTGCTTAGATGAGATGGCAAAGGCCAGAGGAGGAAGAAACCACCCCCCCCAGCCACCCCCTCCCCCCCACAAAAAAAAAGATCCCCATGGCTTTTGGAAACATATAATGATGAAACTCCTAGGGAAGGGGTATGTAGGCTGAGGAACTAAATATTTGGCAGCAGGCACAGGGTACAGAATCATTTATCTGTGAAGTACTCTAGCTTCTGCTGTGTTTACTCTATTTTAGCCCAGGATTATCAATACAAAGAAGAAGAAAGTCTAAACTTCTGACAAGCATATAAATTCCTTGAACTTTTTTTGAAGACCCAGGAAGTCACTGCAAGTGTCTGGAAAGGAAGCAAGGCCTCCTGGATTCTAGTTTCAACATGACCATTAATTCGCGGTGTGACCTTAGGCGAGTTACTTTACCACTCTGGATCTCCGTCTCTTTATCTTTAAAATAAAGGTTTTACTCATTAGGGAAAGCTGAGTGAATGGTACATAGGAACTCTCTACTTTTGCAACTATTCTGTATATCTAAAGTTCCTTTAAAATGAAAAGCTTTCTTAAAAAGTGAAGTGAGGGGAACTTCCCTGGTGGCACAGTGGTTAAGAATCTGCCTGCCAATGCAGGGGACACGGGTTCAAGCGCTGGTCTGGGAAGATCCCACATGCCATGGAGCAACTAATCCCCTGTGCTGCAACTACTGGGCCCGTGAGCCACGACTACTGAGCCCGCATGCCACAACTACTGAAGCCCACGTGCCTAGAGCCCATGCTTCACAACAAGAGAAGCCACCGCAATGAGAAGCCCACAAACTGCAACGAAGAGTAGCCCCTGCTCACCGCAACTAGAGAAAGCCTGCGCACAGCAATGAAGACCCAACGCAGCCAAAAATAAAATAAATAAATAAATAAATTTATTTTTTAAAAAAAGTGAAGGGGGCATACAGATTATCTCCAGGATCTTTTGTAACTCTAAACTGTGATTCTATGTTCTTATTTATCTCCTTTCAAGTGAAAGTAAGTCATTTTCCAGCTACCCAAATATATATCAAAGCAGAATTTTCAGATCCACTCCTCCTACCGCAGACAAGATGTTGAGTAGCCCAAGCACAAACCTATTTTTTGCTTTTAACATCCTTTTTTTTTTTTGCATTTTTTTAAAATTCAAAGTCACAAAAATTATAATCATCCTCATCAGTTCACTCAGTCCCATGTAATTAATTTTTTTTATCTTGATCTTTTGTTAGCACTTTTATGAGTTCATCAGTTTTTCATTAGAATTCTGAAAATGCTTATTCATTCAGTTCAGCAGTACAATCAGTTACCGGAAACCTGTACTTGTCAGAGTCTTTTCCATGAATTCCTTGAAGATGAAACCCTTTTATAGGAACATATTTGCAAAAGCATCAGAGTACACCCAGAACTGTCTGTAAATGACAAAAGACTTAAAAATGACCACGGTTAAAGATTTGATGCATATCCTGTACCCTGGGCAAAAGTTGAATTCTCCAAAAACACATTAAAAACATTCCATCCATATCCTCTTTGTTCTCGTAAACAAATAAATTCATCCAGTTGGAAAAAGCTCTTTCTGGCAGCCCGTGCTTACAGAATCTCAGTTTTTCCCTAGCAACTGGGCTAATTATAACTCCAGCTACCTGGTAACAGCACTAGATTTTCCTGACATTGACTGGCAGTTTTAAAACCATCTCAGCTCTGCTGGCACGTGCCTTCCTGAGAAGGCATCAGAGGAGCTGTGAGACTGGGAGAAGGGAAGCAACTACCTTAGTTAAGGGGAGAGTATCCAAAGAGGCTGCTCAGAATCACGGAACTTCAGAGCTGGGAGAGATGTTAGTGTCAATCCCAGTTCAGCCCACACATTTTATACCTAAAGAACCAGAGGCCCAGAAAAAGTGACTTGTCTTAGCCAGGATCCTGGCAGTCTTCTTGATTCCTTTCCGTCCACCCTCCCATCCCATCAATCACCAAGTCCTACAGATAGTTTACCTCCCAAATATTTCGCAAATCAGCTCCCTCTCCTCCACTCCTATTGCCATGGGCCTCATTTAGGCCCTCATCATCTCTTGGTTGGCCTATCTGTTCTCCTGACTTCCTGTCTTATCTTCCTTGAATCCATCTTCCCCACCTATCAGAAGGATCTAGCGTGTTCCCTGCTGCTTAAAGCCTACCAGTGGCTTCCTATCCTCCCTAGGATAAAGTCTACACTCTTTAAAATGGCACAAAGGATTACGCCCTGCAGACCCTTCAGCCTCATTCTATGCCTAGAACTTAAATTTAGCAACACAAAACCACTTACAATTCTCCACACTTACAATGTGGTTTCTTGTCTCTAAGCTTTTGCTTCTTTCTTTTAACCCTCCCCCCCCTTCCCATTGACTAACCAATGCTTACTCTCCTTTGAAGACAAAGCTCAGGGGTCATCTCCTCAAAGACTCCTTTGTAGATTTTCCTTCCATCTCCTCTATTCAATTGGGTTAGAGATGCCTCATTTGAGTTCCCTTATACTTCATAGGATCTCTATTACTGACTCCTACCATACTCTATATCACTTGTGTCTCATGCATCTTTGAAGCCTCAACTTCCCAGCATAGTACTTGGAATATACTAGGCGCCCAATTAATGTTTATTAATGCATGAATGGCTAAATCCAAAGTTCTCCATGATCTGTCCCCTGCTTACCTTTCCATCCACCACCACCAGTCCTCAATATCATGTGTTCCAGTCATACTGAAAGATCTGAAGTGTATCAAGCACGCAATGCTTTTTCCTGTTTCTATGCCCTTGTAAATACTATTTCTTCTGCCTGAAATGCTTTACCCCGTTCCTTGTTCTATTTTTATTTTTTAAGATTCAATTCAAACTTCACATGCTTGGCAAGGCCTTTTCTGGTGCATTTTACTGTTCTCCTTAGTACTATAGAGCAATCTGTACATACCTCTATAGTAGCCCTTATTATACCATTTTTATTTATTTGTTGATAACTTTCTCCACCAGCATCTAGCACAGTAGCTGGCATACAGTAGTCAACAGATGTTTGAGTTAATGAATGCATGTGTAGAGACATGAGTAAATGAATGGCCAAGGTGATAATGTAAATAAGGTAAACACTTGAGACAGGGACTTACGATGCCTAGTCTTTCAACTATATTACGCTTCTTTTATCAGTGTGTAAACCTGGATGTACATAAGTAATAGGAAGAAGTGGCTTTGTGATAGGTTCATGAAGAAGTACAAATTATGTAGACATAGTTAAGGAATTAGTTGAAAGTGGTTTAAAATTAAATCAGGCTCCAGGATTTAGTTTTAGATTTGTTTCCTAGTGACTGAAAGAAAAGATCTTAAGTATTCAAAGGAAAAAAATTTCCTCTTCCGAACAGGTAAGTATTATGACATCTAATTAAGAGCTCTTAAAAATGAGAAGAGTTGGGTTAAGCAAAAACAAAACAAAGCCAAAAGTTGTATTTGTTAAGGATTTCACAAAATTTTAAAGTAACTATGACCGTTATGGGAAAGTTGCTTTAAAAAATTTTTAGTGGTAAAATATACATAATATAAAGTTTACCATTTTAACCATTTTTAAGTATACAGGTCAGTGGCATTAAGTACATTAACATTGTGCAACCATCCACCTGCAGAACTTTTTCCCCAATTGAGTCTATATCCATTAAACAATAACTCCCCATTCCCTACCTCCCCACAGCCCCTGGCAACCACCATTCTACTCTCTGTCTTTATGAATTTGATTGCTCTAGGTACTTCCTGTAAGTGGAATCATATAATATTTGTCCTTTTGTGACTGGTTTATTTCACTTAGTATAACATCCTTAAAGTTCATCCATGTTGTAACATGTGTCAGAATCTCCTTCCTTTTTAAGGCTTAATAATATTCCATTGTATGTATATACCACATTTTGTTTATCCATTTATCTGTCAATGGACACTTAGTTTGCTTCTACCTTTTGGCTAAGTGAATAATGCTGCTATGAATGTGGGTGTACAAATATCTGTTAGAGTTCCTGCTTTCACTTATTTTGGGTATATACCTAGAATTTGAATTGCTGGATCATATAATAATTCTATGTTCAATTTTTTTAAGAATTGTCATACTGTTTTCCACAGTGGCGAAACCATTTTACATTCTCAACCAGCTATACACAGGGTTCCCACTTTCTCCACATCCTGGCCAACATATGCTATTTTCTGTTTTTGTTTTGTTTTTATCATAGCCATCCTAATGGGTGTGAAGTTTAAAAAAATTTTTTTAACCAAAAACACAACTATTGGTTACAACTATTTAATGAATGAAATCTCCCTACTTTCTTCCTACTTCTACTCCCCAAAAGAAGAGGAAATGCACAAGCAAGGCTTCAAGAACCTCAGAAAGCAGAGAATGAGGTGTCAGCACACACATTATGTACAGACATGGGCACACGAGACTATGTGACTTCCACAGAAATGTTTAAAAATAGTTTGGCCAAATTCGCCCTTATTTCTTTCTCTTTATTTACATTTCCCCCTTCCTTACTGTACACATTTCTTAAAGTTCACATAAGTAAAACATAGGGGAAAAAAACTTAGCAGCTGACTAAACAAGGTCTCCAACTATAAAAAGAAAACAGTCAACTCTGTTAAATATAAGAAAACCACTTATTCTGCAACAGCAGCTGCAACAGTTACTTTAGACAGTAATCTGAGAAGGTGCACATTCTCTAGTATGTGTCTCCAGGTACGAAGGACGGTCATAATCCTTTACATTTATTTAACATCTAACACATTAAACATGTTTACATATAGGGAGGAGGGCAGGGCGGGAATTCATGCCTCCATTTCAGGAAACTAAGGTTCAAAGAAGTTAAGGACCAGGCCAAGGATATGTAGTAGGAAAAGGTAAATTCAGAATTCAAGTTTTCTGGAAATTCCCTGGCAGTTCAGTAGGTTAAGACTTGACGCTTTCACCGCGGTGGCCCAGGTTCAATCCCTGGTCGGAGAACTAAGATCCCGCAAGTCATGTGGCACAGCCAAAATAAAAAAAGAAAGGAACACAGAATTCAAGTTTTCTGACTGAGTTCAAAACTTGTGTCCCTACATTTTTGATATCCCCCAAAGATACTTGTTTTTCTGTAATTGCCTCCATTGGTTCAAGTCAAGGCTCCTAAATTATATGGCCTGATGGAGTTCCTTGGGGCTTCACTGAACTTTTGGGTGCTTAGCACAGTAAGTCTGCATGTACCCTGTTACTCATCATATTTCCCAAAGCCTAAAGAAATCAGGTTAGGACTAAAGAAAATCAGTCATTGAGCCAAAAAGAAATTCAATGAAGAGAGCAGATCTTGAAAGTTCTCATACAAGGAAAAAAAAATTGTAACCATGTGTGGTGATGGATGTGAACTAGACTTACTGTGGTGATCATCTCGTGACATATACATATAGAGTCATTATGTTGTACACCTGAAATTAATACAATATGTTAATTATATCTCCATTAAAAAGAAAGCTAGGTCTTAAAAATTAAATAATTTAGAACCAGGCCAAGCTACAAGGTATTAAACCAAGATGATAAAAAATTTTGAATCATAACCAATCATAGTCATAATAATTTTTGTGAAAGCAAAGGACTTTGTATTATTACTAAATAAAATATTTTATTAAAAAATTTAACAAATCTAGCCTTTCTTGTTTTTTTTTTTGAAGAAACATTTGTATGTGAGGGTGACAGTAATTGTGCTGTAATAGGGACACTTGGATTATATTATGTTATTTATACATGGGCAAACTAAAATGGAGAATTGAGACAAATAGGACAAATTGTCCCAAATCCACTACTGAAGAAGAAGAAACTGATTTGGAATTCAAAAGTGGCCCAAATTGGATGGGTCCAGTAACTGGACTTATCCAGATAATTCTGCCATCTCCCAGTTTGTCACAACAGGGGCAAATATTGTTTGAGGGCTTACTACTATGTGAGAGGCATTGTGCTGATTTCAACGGATTGGCTCACTTGATCCTGCTCCAGACCCTGTAAGATAGAAATTACTACAAGACCTACTTCAGCTCAGAGAAATTATAGTATTTGCCCAAGTTAACCCAGGTAGCAAGTAGTAGAACCAAGATTCCATTTCAGGCCTGTCTTATTCCTAACTCTTAACTACTATGCCCAGTGATAGCAGAACAGTAGAAATGATAAAAATTTGGTAGGCAAGTAAAGTCAGTGGGCTGTCTATCATGATTTTAAAAACCTAGCTGCAAAAACCAAAAAACCAAAAAACAAACAAACCTAGCTGCAGAAATAAGCTACGTATAAACTTCAAAGATTGTTCAGGAAAAATATCCAGTCTCAAAGATGAGAAACCACAGCTCAAAAAAGTCAGGCAGTTTAAAGGCCATAAAACAATGGAACACAACTCTTTCAACTCCTGTCTAAAGGCCAAATCGACTTTAACCGTCCAACATCAGTTATGTCATATTTAAACATTGACTCTGTCTGGTCCAGGATGACAACATTCAGTTTCTCCTGTCGCTTTTGTTATTGGATCTGACTCTGTCAGATTTTAAATTCCATTCTTAGAATGGAAGCTTAAATCTTTTTCAAAGCAACCTTGAATAATAATATATTCACACAAGCTTAGCAAGTAAGCAGTCATCGTGTGGCAAAACACAGTGGATGGTGGTTTTGTGTGCTGCTTGGGGATTGGGTGTTTATCACACAGCAGTGGATTTCATAAATTCCAGGGTTGGGCATATTTCTAGTGGGGGCACGCTCAGCTATCATGAGAAGATGCAGGATTAGATAATCAACAACAACGAGGAAGTCAGCCAAGTTGCCGCCCAGAAATTATTTACCAGAGCAGCTGCAGTTCAGAAATGCTAACAAGCCAGTCTTCCTGGGAGTGGGCCATGCTCAGCTGTAGACCACTTACAGCGTTTTCTCACTTTACTTTGCTCCAGAATCAGGAGCTCTGTGTATTGCAACGGTTTCTCCCCTTCCTTGCTTTATATATTGTCTTGCCCCAAAACTGAACCTACAATTAATATTTGCTATCAAGAGGGGGCAGTGGTACCTAATCATGTAGGTATATGCCCTAGTTGTTCTGTGCTGAGGGTAATCAGCCGCCTCCTGTGTGTTTAAATATTAACAGAAGCTGAAGCTTAAAGGGTAGTTTAACTTAAACACTCAACCAAAAATAGCCAGTCTCACAGAACCAATTCTTATGTATAATTTAATATTATTTTATTTCTGAATTCTCTGAGCATCTTGAAAGAGAGAAACCCTTAACTCCTTTTTTATTTACTTGCTCTGAAGTTGATACTTTTAGGTTTTTATATAACTCTCTAACTCTTACAACTTCTCTTAAAATTAAATAGCCTTGTAGCTTCCTTTACAATCAAGAATTATATATATCTACTTTAGTCTCTCCCTCAATCAGCTACATAAAGGAGGACTTGCCACTTGGAAAGAAAAAGACAGAACCCACGCTCCAGTCCTTTTCTCCATATTTCCCTTCCCTGTAGTCATTATGGTGAAATGCTTGATTGCCTCTCACTAAGACAGTAACTTTTTACTCTTCAGTACAAATATCTCAACAAAAGTCTGCAGTAGTAAAAATATGTGAAATGATAAAATAATTACTATTCATAACAGAATTTTATTACATATGTTTCACAAATACTGGTTTTCTTTAAGAGAATCCATGTATACAGCACCCAAATTATTGCAGATTCTCAGTTGGGCATGATTTAATGCTTTTACTATATTTAAAGAGTCCTTCCAATGCTAAAGAAAAATCAAGCTAAGTTTAGTCACAGAACAGGGCTCTAAATTCTTATCTGAACTACCTGACTTACCATGTGATGCACTGCACACCACTCTCCCTGTCTCTGCCAACATGGCTGCTAATTAATTGTCCTAACCTTGTGGAGTCACAAAGGGACTAACATGGATGAACGTAAAACACATTCATGGGAATGTCTGAGGGTGAGATTAAAGGAACCAAATTGCTTCCTCATTTTTAAATATCATAATAACTATTACTACTAGTAGGCATACAACTACTGCCCTCTCATACATGTAGGATGCTATGAAGTTTACAAAGTGCTTTGATTATGTCTTCTTATTTAATCTTTAGGGCTGCTATTTATTCATACTCTCAACAAATAATTTTCAGGGCCTATGGTGCTGTGCATTATTCTTAATGCCAGTTCTACAGGGACTGGAACGGGCTCAGAGAGGCTAAGTAACTTGCCCAGGTCTCCGATTGTCCAAGGCCACTGTCTCCGATTGTCCAAGATCTGTGGTTTTCTAATCCCGATTGTCCAGGTCTCCGATTGTCCAAGATCTGTGGTTTTCTAATCCCTTGTCCTTCCATCAAAATGCAACTGCCCTGATTTCTATAAATCCCTCATCACTACATAGTGTGATAAACTAACTTCAACTATGATGTTAATGATTGATAATGGCTTTATGTGTTCTGCTTCCCAAATAAGGTCATTTTAACCTAAGCTGTTGGTGCTTCCCAAATAATCACAGCCAAACGGGATGAGCAATGTGACAGGCGAATGCAACAAAAGTATGGTGAGAAGGGAAAGGAGGGGACACAGTAGTTTGAGATTCCCCATACTATAGTATTCCTGTAGCTGCCTGACTACTCTGCTCTTAGACCAGGAAGAGACAGGGCCGTTTCTACTTCCTGAGTGGGACTAGTGGCAATACGGGAGTCTTACAAAGGGTTGTCACCTCTGCATGTGACAATGTCCTGTGGCCCACTTACCCCCACCATACCCCGGTGCAGCTCCTATAATCCTCTCAGTCACACTTCTCCCGAACAGCAACGGTGCCCCCTCACACTTACCCAGAGTGTCCCCTTAGTCAGTGCAGAGCAGAGGGTGAGACCAACTGACTCAAGCGGTCATTTGATTCAAGCTAAAAAAATCCTTTCCCTCAAATTATCTAAGAAATTGCCCCTTTCTTCTGCCTTGCTTTGGAGACAGTTAATGGGAAAATGTCCCTCCCTCTGCACAGTGAACAAATTCATTCACTATTCCTACTCCGAGGCAAATACTGCACTCACACTCCCCTTCTCCCTCTCCCTGAGTTACCAACCCTCACTTGGCAATATCCTCTTCGACCCCTGGCAGCTCCCTTGAGGCACATTCACTATATAGCCACATAAAAGACAAAAGATGAGTCTGGATCAATTTCAGGAAAATTCAGGTTAAAACATGGAAATCCAGGAAAGTCAGAAAATAGGGCTAAATCCCTCAGATTTAGCTGTTCATCTTAGTTGAATTTACCAAACAGTGGTTTGGGTCTCAGAGACACCAGTTATTCCTCTGATCTAAAGTATTATCTAGCAGCCTGTAATGCTTCCCAAACTCCTTCTCGACAGGACAGGGCACACACAGATACTGATAATATTGGTATAGTCCTCTGGTGCCAACAGCTGGAGATTTAGAAACTGATAAAGTCAGAGGCCACCAGCTCCAGGTCGCTCAGGCCACTTCAGGTCCTGCTAGCCCAGACGCTAAGAAAGCTAAGGAAACCAACATTGTGGCAACCAGTTAGGAAGCTTAATCCTTGTAAACCATAGCCTAATGTCCTCTTAACCAAGGTGCTGTCTCATCTCACCCTCAACTCAGCCAGTCCCCTCTGTCTTCCTTCCCAACCCCACTCCCCCATCAATCAAGACAGCCCTCCCTTTCAGGGAAGCCGCCCTCTCCCACCCCACCCAAGGCCAACGGCTGTTCATTCCATCAATACCCTTTCTTCATTCTAAGGTGAACTATTCCTAAAGATGAAAATGCCTAAGACCCTGTCCTAAGAGCTCATCTGCATAATCGTCTTCAAAAACAAACACGAATTTCTCAAGGAACAGAAATGTCCTCAGCCCCTGCCCTGTTCCCCATGGCATCATTCCCTGCCCCCATGTGCCAGAGCTAGAAGGGTCCCTTCTCTAAGCAGAGCGTGTGACTTGAAAACTACCAGCTTCAGTCACCTCTGGGGCTTGTTTAAAAATGCAGATTTCTAAGCTCCCCCTCCCTTACTAAATCAGAATCCCTGGGGGTAAGGCAGTAATGGACACTTTAAACCAGCCCCCCAAGGTGTTTGTTCTACACAGTTCCAAACCAGAGTTCGAGAGCCTCTGATTTAATACAGCTCGCTCTCTTTACAGAGTAGGAAAGTAGGAAACAGGCACAGATGAGGTGAAATGGGCTTGTCCAAGGTCACACTGGCGTTAAGGTGACCAGACCAGGCCCGGAACCCGCCTACCCCACTGATTCGCACAGCACCAGCTAGGAAGAGCTCGGGATCTGGATGTGTCCACCATCAACCCCTGCCCCCCCCCCCCCGCCCCGAGCCGCAGGCCCCCGCACTCACCCTCTTGTAGATGTCCTCCCTGCTGGCCTCATACTTCTGCTGCATGCGCTCCTCCAGGAAGTAGATGCGCAGCTTGAGGCTGAAGTTCTCCTTCTTCAGGTCATTGAGGTGCTGGGACAGAGTGCGATATCCATTAGACATGGTGGGCAACCCATGGGGAGGAGCACATGCCCAACCGCCCCCTCAGCCCAGGAACGTGGTGCAGCTGCACCGCGGCATGAAGCGAGCCGGCGGCGACGCTGCGAGGCTACGGCGACATGCCCCTGATAGCTGGCGCTCCCTCCCGCACTTGGGCCTGGGCTCGCTGCTCTGGGTGCTGGAGCGCAGCGCGCTTTCCTTTTTTACCTCGGGAGATATTTGCGGAATCCCTGACAGAGGAACATGCTGCGTGAACTCAGACACAAGTGGTGTAACCCGACTCCAAGCTAGGACTCGGCTCTCACCCTCCCTCAGCCTCTCGGGCCCAACTGTAGGCAGTTAACAGTTTCTCAGAAAAGAGAGGGGGCTGACCCTCAGAAGCTTCCAGGAAATGGGGAATGGGAGTAATTCAAGGTGATGGTTGGGTTGCAAGGACACAGAATGACCCACAAAATGGTGACCACGTATCAGATATCCCCCTTCTGTCAGGTGCAAATCTTAAAGAACGACTAATCAGAGGGGTTTCTAATTTCCTTGGATGATCCAGAAGCTCACCTCTCATCAGTTCCTTCCCAGTTTTTCTCCCTGGACCTTTCAAGCCCTGAGGCAGTTAAAGAAATAGCCTTTATTACCATGCCCCTCCCCCCATACACACCTGAGCCACCTCCAAAGAAAGGGCCAATCTTCTAGTTCAGTGGAATCTTTGCAAAATCTGTCTACCAGTTACACAAGCTCCAAGAGGCAGGGTCAAAGGTTCCTCCCTCTAAGGGATGAGGGCGAAAAGAGGGTGGGAGGTGATGGAGGGAGGCGTCAGGCTGGAGCCCAGAGATTTTACCCAGTCACTACTTCTTAACTCCGGCACCTGCCAAGTGGAGCTAGGCACTCATTACCAGATCCTGCTCCTAAAGCAATTTAAGATCCTTGAATGACAGCTGCAACATTAGCAGGAAGTATTATTTATACCACACCACACGGGACACTGAAGGTGACTGGGAGACAACCCCACAGCACAGATACCAAACACGAGTTCTTGGTTGCAGTAACACTAGCTTGAAAACAAAATTAATATTAACATCCAAAGTAAAGGAAACAAAAACTTTATACTTAATTCAAGTATAAGGTTCCTCCCCAACCTACCTGCTCTTCATCCTTCTAATTCTTTCTTCACTCTTCATAATAATTCCAATCAACCTCCCTTTTTGTACACAGCAGGTAGTATGTTGGGCATGAGGAATACAAAGATGAAGACAGTCCCAGCCCTCCAAGAGACAGGTGGCCATAGAGATGTAGGTGCATATGTTTTACACTATAGTCCTCCAGGCCTGTGTCATTCAAACATTTTACATTTCACACTGCAATCCAGTGCATGCACACACACACACAACTGAAGTAAAAGTTCCCCAAAGTAATGTTAACCGTCACTATGTAGGATGCACTCTGATATTTCCTATTCCATTTCTCTTTTTGGGAGTGACCCACTGAATTGATTCCATGACCCACTAATAAGTTTTGTCCTAAAGTTTGAAAAATACTGAATCTGTGGGAACCCAGAAGAAAGAGTGATTCATTCTCGTTGGGATGGTGAGAGAAAGAAAGCTTCGACAAGGAGTTGCACTTGCACTTTGCCTTGAAAGACAGAAAAAATTTGAGTGAATAAAGTGGCCTCAGGAGGGCATAATTAGAACTGAGCATTCTCTCAACTAGAGCTGGATTATAAGTAGGCAACACATTTCTTACCTAAACCACTGGTAACTTAAGACAATATATTCTTCATTTTTAAAAAATGCACACATTTAAAATGCATTTAGCTAATTTCATTAAATCTGTGCTCTTAGAATAAATGAATTTCACCTAGGCTTAGTTAGAGACAGTGAGGAAGAGAAAAGTCTAAGATAAGACTCAAGAAGATTCTTTTCTGGTCCCAGCTGTGTTACTAAATAGCCATATGACTTTGGGAGTACACATCTCCAGAGGCCTAACTGTCCTCATTTATAAAATGAAGTGGTTGGAAACGGTGATTTTAAGGCCCTTTCCTGGTCTAAGCTCCTAGAGGAATAACCTGGTTATTATTACCTCCATTTTGCACAGGGGGGAACCAGGTGCCAGATTCTAGATTAGTGTTTAATCATGCTTTTGATGTCTACTTGGATTCTTTCATCATGTACGATAATTTAATAGAAGCTTTATGGAAAGTAAAATTGCATATGAATGCAGGTGTTCTTATCCAACCTATATATTTCTTTCTTCACATTAAGCCTATTTTCTCTTATGCCCTGTGATCCCTTGTTCTTTTCCTATCTCTCTAGCCTCTTCTCTGTGTTGTTTTTTTTCTTTTTTTTCTTTTTTTCCTGGCTCTTTAAAGCTACTACTTAAATGATAATTAGTCATTAGCCTTCTGATTTTTTTCTCTTCACACTTTCTCCCTTAGAGATTTTATCCACTTTTAGGGCTTTGACTTTTGCCTCCCAAACAGTCCCCAAACCTCCAACTGAGTTGTCTCACCCAAGATCTAGCCCTACATATCCAGCTCTTTGCTAAATAGTTCAACTTGAATGTGCCATTCTCACGACAAACCTCATGGCAAAAACTTTTGCAACAGTGTCTATCATGTCTGCCAGAACTCATCCAGCTAGTTCTTCTCCTTATTAAAGCTAAAAAAACCCATTATTTTAAAAACATTATTTTCAAAACTCAAATCTTATCCTGTCATCTCCCTTACTTAAAACTCCTTCACAGGCATCTCATCACTCCTAGTATAAAAGAAAAAGAAATCACACCCTCTCAAGATACCCTGCCTCTTCTTTCAAGTCACTTTCTCACGTTTGAATTCCACCCAAACAAAGCTTTCCCTGCTACGCCAGACTGGAAAAACTTTTTCCTCTTGAGCTCCTAAGGCAAATACTAACGTTTGGCAAGTGCTCATATACTGCCTCATGGTACTGCTTTTCTGTTGTCCTGCAGGGTTATTTACACATTTTAGAGCTTTTAACTTTTTCATGTGTCTACCTCTCCAACTAGTCTGTAAGCTGCCCAAGGGTCAATGACTTATATGTCTCTCTATATTCCTTCAGCTTCCACAATTGCCAGAAGACCTCTCCAGTTAATTCTTCCCACTGTGCAGTATACAATCACTTCAATCAGACTAGAGTGTTTTGAGGGCTGGGAAGGCATATTTTGTGTCTTTGTATTCTCATTGCAGAATATTTAGGACGCACTCCCTAAATATTTGTTAAATTAATGAATAGATAATTATTGCATATATATTTCATTTTTTGCTGATTTGATCTGTTAAATATGGGCTAGCTTGCTTGTTAGGTTGGCCAAAAAGTTTGTTCGGCTGAGATCTTATGAAAAAACCCAAACAAACTTTTTGGCCAGCCCAATATTATTCTCATAACTTTCCAATGATATAGAAAAGTTTGTTTTAATGGTTCCAAAGAAACTACATCTGCTAGAATGGTGACTAGAAAAATATTGTTTTGTTCACTTAAATTTCTAAGTTTATATGCCCATCTTGACTTTTCTCCTGAACTCCAATCTACACCTAACTTCCTAGTAGAAATCTCTGCTTGGATATAGACAGTTCATACTCGTGATATATAAAACTGGATTCCTAATTTTTCCCAGCACATATGTTCCTTCCTCTTTGGACCCCATTTCAGTTTGTAACCACCAATATTTGCAGTTGTTTGGGCCAAAACCTTTGAATTATTCTTGACCCTTCTTTCTCATGCACATCATCTCATCTGTCTGTAAATCCGTCTATCAAGATTTCTATTTTCAACACATATAGAGAAGCTATCTACCACCACTGCCACTCGTACCTTTGCCACTCTGGCCCAAGATACTGTGATCTCTCCTCTGAGTTATTTGAATAGCCCCTTAACTGGTCTCCCCACTCCCACCCTTGCTCCCCTATAGTCGATTCTTAGTGCGGCAGCCATATCTCTATGAGGGATACAAGATGTCAGATTGCTCCTCTGCTGGAAACCCCCAATGGCTTCCCATCTAATTGAGAGTGAAAGGCTAAGTCAGTCATTTTGTTAGCCCATAAGTCCCAAGGCCCTGCATAATCTGGAGCCTCTCCCCTACCCTCTCTTCTACATTTTTCCTACTGCTCTTCCCCTACGTACTCTGCCCCAGCCACACTGTTTCTCTTTGCTGTTTCTCAAAAACACCAAGCACCCTCCCTCCTCAAGGCCTTTCAGCTTATTGATCCTTCTGAATAGTATGCTCTTTCTTTGGTTATCTGCATTCTCTTCCTCACCCTCTTCAAGTCTCTGATCAAATGTCACTTTCTCTATGAGGTGACCACCCTATTTAAAACTGTAACTCACCCTATGCCTCACCCCAGCTCTCCATGTCTCCCTTCATTGTTTTTTTTAATCCCATAGCACTATCATCTTCTAAAATATTATATTTACTTATTTATTTTGTTTCTTGTCTGTCTCTCCCTGCTAGCATGTGAACTCCATGAGAAAGCCAGGATATAGGCCTGTTTTGTTCACTGCTATATCACCTGTACCCAGAATGGTGCCTGGCACATAGTCGGTGCTCAAGAAATACTTAATAAAAGAATGGATGAATAACTAACCTGCTGACTTTGACTTCATTGGATTTAATCCTAATAGAATTCAATCTGTATACAAGATTATGCAGATCTTGTAGGAGGCAGAGCATATCTAAAGGTAATTTTATAAGTAAAATTAATTCTTCTAACAGACTAATTTTAATGCACAATGCAGAATCTGAACTACGTACAAGAGTTCTGAATAAATGGGGAATAATATATGATAAATAACAATCAAAGGGCAGTATGAACTGTACAAATAGTAAAAACTATAGAAATTAGGAAAGAGAGGCTACCAGAGAAGGTTCCAGAGAGAAGTGACATTTTTGCTCTCCTTAAAGGATGAATCAAGTTTGTATAGGCTGGAGGGAGAATACAAGGCAATCTAGGCAGGCAGAACATAAGCAAAGGTGCAGAGGACCAAGTGGACTGAAACAAAGGGCACATGCTGTCCTGTAGTGGGTGAACAGAGAGGACAGGAAGTGAAGAACCGTTTTAGAAAGATCTTGAAAGTCAGGATGAGAAGCCTGAGTTTGTTCCTTTAGCAGATCCTGGTTCTCAGTTTGAACAAAGGGTGAGGAACTACTTACTACTTACTTTACTTGCTTATTGCTTATGTTTTGTTCTACTTGTTTGTGTTTTGTAGCTTTAGCAAACAAAACCACGCACACCTGGGCTGCTCACTAGACCTCCTAAATCAGGGCCTTTCAGAGCTTTGGATAAGCTCTGCACTGCTTAGGAAATAAACACTGCAGGTTCTTGAGCAAGGGGCAGTGCTTCTATCTTTGTTCTTCCTTTTTAATGTAGTATATAGAAAATCTTTACTCTTCTCTGAAAATATTTTTTCCAAACGTTAACAGTTCTCCCCTGCTCATTTCTTAATTTCTTCTTCCCACTGCTTCTTAATGTATTAGTCCAGACTGGAAATAAGACTTTAATAAGAACTCAATCAATGCCAACAATAGTAGGAGATTACAACCCAGCTGTTGTATGTCATGCCCCATTAACATAACCGATTGTCAAGTCAGCCTTTAAAAAAAACTCAGCCTCAATTTGCTTAATCATATTCAGACCCCCCAGATAGTTCTTACAATGGAAATGCTTGAAAACATATTAATCTCTTACCAATCCCTCTCCTAAAAATACAGTTCCACTCCACTAAAAATGATTAATCATCTTAATTGACACATTCTTTTCAAATGTAATGAAACTTTTGCAACTTAACTCCACTAATTTGATATCTGTGATAACTCATAATTTTACATTTCATGAAAATAAAAATATTCTTAAATAACTTAATATGGTAAGCAGAGGAACAGGAGAATAGTGTTTTAAGCAACCCTTGACATTTTACTCTCCACTTACAAATTGGCAATAAATATTATCACTATTATATGTATTTATCTAGGTGGGATAGCACAGAATTGTGGAAAGGGCAATAGCTTTTGAACCAAGGAGATCTGGGTTCAAATCTCAGCTCTGCTATTTTCTAATTGTGTGACTTTCGGAAAAATATTTAATAGTAATTAACTGTAGGAAAGGAGTCAGGAGGTCGGATTGGGGTAGGCTATTAAGAGTGTTGCAATTGCATCTGTAATGTGAACTTTTATTTTTCAATATGAGGCAAATAGAGTGAAAATAATATTTGTTAAAATTTAGATATTGGGGGGGACTTCCCTGGCCGTCCAGTGGTTAAGACTTCGCCTTCCAATGCAGGAGCTGTGGGTTCAATTCCTGGTCAGAGAGCTAAGATCCCACATGCCTTGTGGCCAAAAAACCAAAAAAACATAAAACAGAAGCAATATTGTAACAAATTCAATAAGGACTTTAAAAAAATGGTCTAAATCAAAAAAATCTTTAAAAAAAAATTTAGATATTGGATACATGGACAAGTGTTTTATTGTTCTTTGTATGCTCTTGTCTGTGAAATAGTTTATTATTTAAAAAAACTATTTTAAATGGAATGAAACTAGGAATTACAGGAAGGCAGCTTTCAATTAAATATAAGAATAAATTCTCTAGTAGAGTTGGATGTAATGAACTTATTGCCACACTCCATCCATACATTCATACATCAAATATTTACTTAGCACTTACATTATGAGAGATAGTAAATTTCCTGGCACAAAAAGGAATCAACTGAAACTAAAGAACCACTTGTCAGGGATATTGTTAAGAATCTTCACACATCCACTAGGAGTTAGTTCTGGAGAACTTTTAAGGTCTTTAGCCATCCTGAGATTCTATGTTTGAAACATACTTTCTCATAGAAACAATATTACCAAAGGCAGCACCAATGAGAGAGCTGTCACTTTTTGAAAGATCTCTGAGCACCCCACCAGCTCTCTTATGGTAGAGCCCTAAAAGGTAGTGGGAGTCTACCTGTTCAAACTGAGTGCTCTGGTTGCCTTGCGCAGGAAGAGGAAGAGGAGATAAGTGAGCATAAAGGATACGATATTCCAAGACAAAAGCAGCAGCAACGACTGGGGACCTAAGGATGACCCTCAACAGGCTTTGCTAACTGTTACATTTTCAAAACAGACCTGTGGGAAAGTCACACCAATGGCTGGAGAGTGCTTCCCGCTCTTTAGCACCCAGGAACCCTACTTGTTTTGGATTAGACGGCAGGGATAGACACGAAGGGATGGGGCAAGGAGAAGGAGGAGGATGGTTTGTTTCACATATAAATATTTTATTTGTGATACATCTATGTGTCTGGGAGTCCCTATGCTTTTCTGATAAAATCTAAGTTGGAGAAATACAAAAGTTTAATTACTGGCTGTTTTGAATGACTTTTACCTGTATTACAAAATTAATTAGATATAATTACACTATCTTCACAACAACAATCACTTGTATAGGATTTGACAATATACAAAGCACTTCCATATATGTATTATTTCATTTTATCTTCATTACAACACTGTGAAGTAAGTGGATTGGATATTATTATCCCCATTTTATACTCCAGGAAAGTAAGACATCAGGAAGTTAGCCGATTTGCTTAGCTAGAAAGTGGAGGAGCACAGACTACAGCTTCCAGCAGTGTGACCCATATTTCATACTCATCAGGGCCTTAATCATGACACTAGATGACCCCTGTGAACCTAAGATTCCCCTGTGACTAATAAGGTACTTCCATTTCTACCTCAGGTCCCTGCATCTTTTCAAAAAGTATCCTTCATTATAAATAATATTGCTTGTGACCTCAGAGGATCTGACCACCTGAACCTATATAAAACATAGTTTTCTCCATTTTCAAGGTGACTAAACCAAAGCTAGTCCTCAAAAGATTAAACATAGGGTTACTATATGACCTAGCAATTCCACTCCTAGGTATACACCCAAGAGAAGTGATACATATGTCCACACAAAACAGAAGCATCATTCGCATAGTCAAAAAGCAGAAACATCCCAAATATCCAAAAACAGAAGATTGAATACACAGAGTTTAGCATATCCATATAATGGAATACTACTCAGTCATAAAAAGGAATGAAGTACTGACACATGCTACAACACGAATGAACCTTGAAAACATTATATAATGTGAAATAAGCCAGGCACAAAAAGTCATATATTACATGATTCTATTTATATGAAATTTTCAGACTAGACAAATCCATAGGGAAATTAGATGAGTGGTTTCCAGGGCCTGGGGGAAGAGGGAACAGGAAATGACTACTAATGGGTGTGATGGGTTTTTGGGCGGTGATGAAAATGTCCTGGAACTAGATAGTGGTAATTGTTGCACAACTCATTGAATATACAAAAAACATGGAATTGTACACTTTAAAAGGGTGAATTTTATGGTATGTAAATTACATTTCAAAAAAGCTGTTATTTAAAAAAGAAGAAAGAAACCAAAGCTGGGAGAAGTAACATGTCCAGTCCTTTGCCTTTTACAAAGGATTTTTTTATGATAAAGATTCAATTCAAGTTCAATTCAATTCAGTTCTGTTAAAAGCAAATGGTTTAGAACTGACCATTTCTAAATGTATATTAATCCTACTTAGATTATGGGGCCCTAACATAAAGGCTAGATAAAGTATACTTTACATGGCCCTCAATATTAAATACTCATGGATTACTATGTTCTATCAAAAGTTAAAGTTTTGTTACAATCCTTAAATAAAACAGAAAGAAAACATGATCCACCCTATATTTCGACAGGAAAAACATACTCATTAGGCTGCCCTGAAGAATATGCATAACTTCTGCCGAACATTCTAATAAGGAAAATGTCAATCGAAGTCAATCAACTTGGTCTTCCACACATCAACCCTTTCACTTCCACACAGGGTTTGTGTCTAGTGTTCCAGAAGTCAGTTGTTGATGCCTGCCTCAGAAAGCAGACTGAGAACTCTACAAACATCTGGCTTTTCTTCTTTTGGGTTGCACAATAAACAAATCTTTCTTCTGAAACTCTGTTTCTGAAATTTCAACATAATCCCTGAAGTTTCAGTCTTTTAAATGCTAAAATATTAACAATATCATTCAATTTTTTCCCCTTCAACTCAGAAGCATACTGATACCCATCCTCTACACAGCCTTTTCTTGAAATAAGTGGCCTGATGGCAAGACAGCTAACAACAGAGCTATTATATCAGGTCAATAAATAAACGCTGTCTTAGGCAGCATCATTGTGTAGATAAATGGCAGGGGTTCCAGTGATGTTCCTGCTGCCTTCCCCCACCATAGATACACACCCACACCACCCCCAGTGACCCTGGAATAACAGGGTGTTGTCATCATCATACTGGAGCACTACGAACTATATAAAAACAAAACAAAACAAATAACAACTTCCCTGGTCACCAAAAATAAATGGCCCAGCCAGAAATAGCACTGTCAGAGACAGTTAAATGAGTTCCATGGCAAAACGACAGTTGAGCTGCACTGATGCTGGGAGCTCCCAAGGATTCCTAGGCTCCAAACTAGATTCTCCTACAGTTTGGCCCGACCAACAAGAGCAGGACTTGGTGTTGTTTGTTCACAACTGGTTCAACCCAGGAAGATTATTTGCTGAGCTTTTAGTATTCAGAAGGGAACGTGTCAATTTATGGCCTCACCTATTTTTCTAGATTTTCATTAATTCTTTCTCCATCCTTCTCTAGGAAAGAAGGTGATTTCATAGGCACAATTAGGACTTTGTCTAGGCATAAGAGCTGAGTTCACAGTGATACCATGAATAACCATGGTAGTAACAATAAGGCTTTGACCGAGAGTAGCAGGTGGTAGGGGGAGATAAAACCAGCTTGAACCCCATTCTATACTCTAGTGCTCCAGCCATGACAAAAAGCCTCCTGTTGCTGAACTTGCTCTCTGTTGCCTCTAGGACTTTTCACGGGTAGCAGTGTCAGCCTGGAAAGTCATTCCTCTTCAATTTCCATTCAGCTCTGACTTCACTATCTCCAACTAGCCTGTACGGATTTGAATTAGATATTACCTACTAAAGGAAGCCCATCTGACCCTAAAGCCTGGGTAAGGGCCCCTCCTGAGTGCCTCCACAGCATTGTAATGATTACATTCTGTTGTAATTGGCTAATCTGTAAACTCCATGAGGGCAGGAACCATGTTTGCCTATCCATTATTGTATGTGCAGTGCTTAAGACATTATGTTGTATACAGTAAGCACTTTAGAAATATTTGTTGAATGATTAGATAAATAAAAGGAATGCACATTATTAAAAATTCAGGTAATACAAAAAGTTATAAAGAAGGTAAAAATCATGGCTAATCCTATCACCCAGACCTAATCACTTTAAATATTTTGGTGTATATCCTTCCAGACATTTCTAGTTTTTCTCCCTCAAAAATGAGATCTTATAAATACTATGATATCGCTTATATGTGGAATCTAAAAAATACAACAAACTAGTGAATATGACATAAAAGAAGCAGACTCACAGACATAGAGAACAAACTAGTGGTTACCAGTGGGGATGGAGGGGCAGTATAGGGGTGGGGGAGTGAAGGTACAAACTGTTGGGTGTAAGATAGGCTCAAGGATGTGCTGTATAACAAATAGCCAATACTTTTAATAATGGAAATGGAAAGGAATCTTTAAAAATTGTGTAAAAATAAAATTTTTTAAAAGGGATCTTATTTTATGTAATATTCAAATTGTTGTTGTTGTTCTGTTGTTTAATCTTAAATTTGTTATTATTATTACAGACATCCTTCCAAGTCAGGACATTGCTCTGTGATGCTCTGTTGTATGTGTATCATGGCTGAAATAATCAATCCTTGCCTTGATGAGTAATAGATTGTTTCTAATATTTTATTAGTATAAAAACACTGAGACATTCATCCTTCAACACACACCTTTTCATACTTGATCACTGTGCATGTAAAAGCTAGAACAGGCCTGGCACATAGATTGTACCCATATACTGAGTAGATGAACAAACAAATGAATAAGGGGAGCAGCTGTACATAGAGTGGCATAATGAAATTGTGGCTAAGAGTTCAGGTTCTGGAATCGGTACACTTCTGTTAAAATCCCAGCTCTAGCATTTTCTAGCAATCACTAGTCTTTTCCTAGCTTCAGTGTCCCTTCCTATACAAATGAAAATAATGGTTGTACCAACCTCAGAAGACTGTTTTCAGAACTGAATAAGATAATGCAAGTCAGGTGCATTCACAGAGGTCTGCACACTGTAGTACTCAATAAATATTAATTGGTATCATTATTTTTGTTATTTTAATATTTTATCATTGGAATGGAAATTCCTCAAGTCCATAGGAAGAAAGACAGAGCTTCTCTTCATACAGTGAAGAGGAGAAGACAACAAGTTCTAATGAGGACACAGAGAGGAGATAACAAAAAATAAGAAGGATTATTCTCATTGAAGTGCCATTTTCTCTGTGGAAGTGATTGCTCTTTTCTGTGTTGGTAACCATACCTTCCAGAACTTTCAGGGTTGTTCAATTTTTGTAATTTCATTCTTTTTGATAAAGTTACTTTGTTAATTGTGTAACCAAATGTGAGCCAATATTTATAACTTTGTAAAGTTTAACTATATGTATGAATACAAACTAGAAAAAATGTTTTGTCCTAACATCTAGGTTTTAAAGACATACATTTGATTGGCAATTACTCTCATCTTGTGATCTCTTCCACTGGTGCCTTAGATGTTATTTAAATTAAATTTCGTGTAATTTAAATTTCTTATGTCCCTAATCAGAGTGTATGTTCTCTGAGAATGGTAACTCATATACATCTCTGCATCCTCTACAGCACTCAGAATCATTCCTTTAATTCATAGTTCTTAAGAAAAATGTGATTGATTTGATGCTTATTTTTGGCAGTGTTGCTTAGTAATGAAAATGTTGCCGAAGTTCTGTGGAATGACTGTGTGGAATCCCTCTGAAAAGTCATGTTTAACAAGAAAGAAAAAATCCTGTCCTTATGATTGCTGAAAGTTTCAGATTTATCCCCCCTTCCCTTCTCATCTAATAACTTTTTGAAAGTCTCAAGACACTAGTGAAACCAAAACCAGTATGCTTGGGGCACTGTGGTTTGAGGAACATAAATGCCATTTTCAAAAAAAAAAAAGAAAGAAAGAAAATGTACTTCACCAGTAGCTTTCATTTTCCAAGGCTGTAATTAAAGAGAAACTCAAGAAGCACTTGAAATGGCTGGACCTAAAGGCAGAAGTGACATGACCCAGACTCACCTAAACTAGAACAGGAAACCCAGGCCGTGATAACTCAGATCTCCATAAAGGTAGAAAAGTCTCTTTTAGGACTCACTCCCCGCAAACCCCCGCCCCCCCCCCCCCCCCCGACTTCAAGACCCAAGTGGAAAAATGTGCCAGGATGGGTGGGGCCTCAACAGGCTGACTCACTGTGGTTGGATTCAGACTGCCCAGAAAAGCTAGCTTCAGACTATAATTAAGCAAACATTGCAGCTGGTCTTGTTGGCATTTTCATGTGAAAGACAACATTATTAGAAAATGTGTAAACAGGGGAGGGCAGTGGAGGCCTCCTCTAGACCTTAAAGCCACAGACCCCTACCCTCTCCATGGCTTTTCTATATATAGCATTTGCCATTTTGATTCTCTGCATAAAACCAAATTGCACACATTGCACTAATGTAACCTCTCCTTCTCTGAATGGTCCTCTCATTCCCCCAAGAACCTTGACTCTTGGAATTATCTTGGCTCTGCCACTTTATACCTGTAATAGTTTTCATCAAGTTCTTTGAGTCTTGGTCTCTTCACTCATATAATGGATGTAATATAATATCTAATATCTATCTCATAAGTTAGGAAAATGAACTGAAAAAGAGCTGAAATAAAATGTGTTAAATGTCTAAAAAGTGCCTAGTGTTTAATAAACACTCAATAAATATTATTATTAGCTATTATTATGATCTTCTTAATAAATCTTGTCAAATATTTCAAAAGGTCTCTGCTTTCTTTCTCTTACTTTACATTTATAATTTTATGATCCCAGTTTAGGTAGACAGTTATCTCCCTTTAAACTCACCATTAAAAATAAACGTACTTTTCCCACCTGGCTCTGTAGTACAATGGATAGCGCATTGGACTTCTAAAAGTATATGTATTTTTCCTGACTTCTCAGTTTCCTATCCTAACCAATTAATTAATATACCAATACCCTCTTTAGAATCATTTTACTTACTGTGAATACACTCAGTGAATACTGAAGTAGAGGCCAGGGGGAATATAAATCCAATATAACACCTAATCTTCAACACTTTTCAACAAACTTAGTTTAATTGATGAACATCTACTGAGCACTTACTATGTACCAGCATTTATGCTAGGTTCTAGAGACTAGAAAAAGGTGAACAAGAGGCTTTCTGCCTCTGAATTGCCTAGAGTCTGAGTATATATTTTGAGACTGGAGAATGAGCGGAGGCATCCTAAAAAGAAAAACAAATAAACAAAAAACTGAACCTGAACTGAAACTTGAAGGATGAGTAGGCTTTAACCAGGTAAAGAACAGGAGAGAAAAATTATTCTAGGCAGCGGGAACAGCCAGAACAAAGGCTTGGAAGTATGAAACAACTTTGAATTGCAAGCAGTTCAGAATTAATGGAATAGAAAGCATGTGATGGAGAATACTGGGAGATAAAAGTGGATTTACAGTTTACCTAGGGAAGATAGAACTGTACTCTGTGCCCATCTAAATAGGAGGAGCTCATGATTCCAGGCCTATAGGAGTCAGCACTTTTATTACCACCAACATAGAAAGTACTATTTTAGGTCACAAAAATGACGAGTATTCTCAGCACATTATGAGATGCTTGGTAAGTTCCTTTGTTACTCTTTGTGCCTTTGTTTCCTGATTTATAAACTGGTGTAATAATCATGCTTTCTTCACAGGGTTTCCATGGGCATTAAATGAGATGATACTGCACATACTTAGCACACTACTTGACACACAGAAAGTGATCAACACACGCTAGCTAGTGTTATCTATGTGCTGCTCAGGTCTCACTCACCCCAGAGATGCTGGAGGTGGGGTGGGTGCTGTGATCAGTGAGAAAACATATAGGAAAGAATTTTTCTCAACATATGACTATGGCCATTTGACATATGACTATGTAAAATGACCCAACAACCTGTCAGGATTTGTAATCATGGTACCTAAACTCCATGATCCTGAAAAAGTCACAATCTCTATGAGTTCTGGTTCCCTCACTTGAAAATAGGAACAGTGATGCTTGTTTCATGCAGGTTTATAAAGACAAAATAAGACAATTTATGAGAAGCACTTAACCCACTTCTCAAGTCTATAGTTCTGGAAAGAACAGAGATCACTCCATCAATGTATCTTTGGGGGGCAGGGGGAAGCGCCTTTAAAACAAAGCTGACAAGGTTTAAAAATTAATTAAATCATTCACTCATTCAAAATGTACAAATGAAGCATACATACTAAGCAAAACTCTTTTATCATGGGGAACAACACCTATTAATTTACTTCTACCAGTGTAAAGTTGAGTAGGCTCATCTGTGTCACTATTTCTGACCCCTTCCCCCTGCCTATCCTTCCCTAGCCCCACTCATACTGTTGGTCAGGGATACAGAACGCAGAAAAAGAAAAGGAAAGAAAACTATATCTTCAAAGCTCTGTTCCCTTTGCCCCTTCCTCCTGCACCAATACAGTGAAGAAAGATGCTGTCACTTTCACTTGTTAATTGACCAATGATGTATTTTCCATAATGTGCCAGTATTTACATTTTTAGTCTATTATCACTTACTCTGGAATCAAAGGCTCTTTTCCCTAGAATTTCCTACATCAACAAATATTTCAGAAGCAATCACATTAACTGATCAATTAATTTTTACTGATTAAGTATCTTTAATATTACTTCTCTCCTTGTTCTAAGTCTCCCTCCTTACCTCTCTTGACTAAGTCTGTTCAGGCTGCTTTAAGAAAATATCACAGACTGGGTAGCTTATAAACAACTGAAGTTTATTTCTCACAGTTCTGGAGGGTGGAAGTCAAAGAGCATGGTGCCAGCCTGGTCAGGTGAGGGCTCTCTTCTGGGTCACAGAATTCTTGTATCCTCCATGGTGGAAGGGGCTAGGAATCTCTCTGGAGCCTCTTTCATAAGGCACTAATCTCATCCATGAGGGCTCCACCCTCATGACTTAAGCACCTTCCAAAGGCCCCACCTCCCAATGTCATCACCTTTAGGGGTTAGTATCTCAACATATGAATTTTGAGGGAACACAAACATTCAGACCATAGCATCCCTCTAGCCCAGTCTCTTATCAGATCTATACATGAACATACTTCTCTTCCTTTCACCCAAATTTCCCCTTTGTCTGGAATATTATAATCTCCTTCTCTAACCGGTAAAATCTAACTCAACTTTGAAGATCTCACTCAATGTGCAGCCCCATGAGAGGTGTTCTCTTGTAGGAGGCCCTTCTCTGTCCTTTAATAAAATTAAACATTCTCTCCCAAGATCTCAGAGTACACTGTCCTTATCTTTACCATAAGGACACATTATATTGTAAGTAATGCAATGTCTGTACTTCCCAATAGACTATTACTAAGGATAGGAATAGCATCTTATTTGAAGTGATCAAGTATTTGTTGCAGGGATAAGTGAAGTAAGGATGCCACCATGGTCTGAATGTGTCCCCCTCGCCCCCATTCATATGTTGAAATCCTAATCCTCAAAGATTATGGTACTGTATTAGGAGATGGGCCTTTGGGTTTCATGTCTTATAAAAGAAGCTTCAGAGAGATCCCTAGCCCCTTCTGCCATGTGAGAACATAGTGAAAAGGCATCAGCTATGAACCAGTAAGAGGGCCTTCACCAGAAGGTAACCCTGCTGGTGCCCTGATCTTGGACTTCCAGCCTCCAGCACTGTGAGAAATAAATTTCTGTTGTTTATAAGCTACCCAGTCTGGGTTATAGTAGCCTGAATGGACTAAGACAGATGGATTCCTGGCTGCCCAGCCCAGGCCTGTATCTCTTTGACATCTGCTTCATGCCCTGGAGGAGCCGACCTTTCTCTGGCACAAACCTTTAATATGTCCCTTTCCCCTTTCTGAGTACAGATCTCATCCTTCATCCCAAGGAATGCATGATTTAAACTTTAGAGAAAATATCATGTTATTTAGTGTTTTACCAGTTTTTAGGGTGGGACATTGGAATGTGTCACTCTCCCTCCTACATTTTTTTTTCTAACTAATGTTTCCTCTAATTTTCAAATCCTTTCATGGAGCTTCTTCATACAGCAGGTGCTATCATTCAAAGTCTACAGAATGGATGGATGGATGAATGGATGTAAGAATGAACACACCTGTGAGCAGGTCACAGCTTGGTTTACTGACAATGACCATTCTGACAAATGCATGTGCTGTAGTCTCATTGTTATTTATATATCGCTTGACACATAGGGGAGAGACATGTAAAATATCTCTTATTGGCCTTTTCTCTGCATCCTACCTTGGTTTCTGTCAGTGGTTCCCAGCATCGAGGAGTAAGGACTAACCAGCGATATTAGACCTTATTGCTCAGAGAAAAAGACTTAGGACTCCACAGTTGAAAGTCAGCTGACCCCTGC
Organism: Balaenoptera musculus; assembly: GCF_009873245.2. Taxonomy (NCBI): domain Eukaryota; kingdom Metazoa; phylum Chordata; class Mammalia; order Artiodactyla; family Balaenopteridae; genus Balaenoptera; species Balaenoptera musculus. The sequence continues at coordinate 106,143,541 of NC_045785.1, read as the reverse complement.
TCATCACCCAGCTCAGCCCATTATTTTCCCTCTCCCACAGCACCTGGGCATTCATCTGAGCAGTGGAGGTGACACCCTTCATTTTTATGATCCAAATCAGCTCTCCACCAAAAGGAACATGCAGGCAGACTGCCTTTCAGAGAGCACCCTCACAGCTTTGGGGAGTGCCGCAGCTCTGCTCACCCTTTCTGCACTGCAGTAGATGCAAAAGGGGGAACAGAGGAAGGGGTTGGGTGGTACTGCCCCCACTCCTACCACCAGCACCACAGCTGTTCAGAGGGTTAGTCTTCAAAACCGCTTAATATTCCTGCAAACTCTTTGTCTTTTTTTTTAAAAACGGTATCCATGACAACTCTGAGCACAAAAACCAAGAGTAGGCTGTTTAAATTCTCAGGCACACATTATATGGAACATATTCTTTGTCCACAGGAATGTCTGGTAGGATGTACATTAAGTCCTAGTGAAACATTTCTATTTACAAATTGAAAGAAGACAGGGTAAACGCATGTCAACACTGCTTTATTAACCTTTTTTTGAAAATGGAATTTTTATTTTATATAACAAAAGCTATCAATTCAAGAATGAAAGAAACCCACACATCTCAGGGCATTTTTACACAGTATTCATGTGTGTCCTGATTCCTGGGCAACCCCCAGGGGGCACCAAAGAGCTGTTTCCTTTTTTAGCACACAGGGATGTAAGAAATCCTGGGTGCTCTTTCCAGGCCGTAGATAGGTTCCAGTAGGTAGGTTCCAGTAGATAGGTTCTATTGTGCAGACTTCCTTGGATCAAACCAGGGCACAGGGAGCTGGGGGCCTGTATTACATTGTCAGTAATTTGGCTTTTGGCCAAATCTAAGGATAAACCTATCAAGATGCAGAGCACTTCAAGAGTTAAATCAGGAGTTTCAAGCAACAATGCCGGATTCTTGTTGAGAAGCAAATGGCTGTGGCTGAGCCACCTCATGCTGCAGACGGTATCCAGATATCCAGAGTGGTCCAAGCCAGCAGCAGAGCATATAATGCCAGCCGACTGACTAGGTCTCCTGGGCTCACTATGGCCCACCTACAGATTCCCGGGGTGCCATTTAAACTTCCTAAATTTATCTGAGAAGTAAACCAGGGGTAAAAATGTTAAGCAGAAATAGTGGTACAGGCAATTGCCCATGAACCACAGTGCTCAGCATATAGTTAACAGTGCATAAGCTTATTGGGATAAATGCTATTGAAAGAGACAACATTTTGATAAGAATACCCATAATCCAAGCTAAACTATGGGTCATATTTTTATAAGACACCACTATCCCCTGATACTCCTTCTAACTGGGATAACAATTATCCACCCATGTGACTTACCCTCTCAAAGTCTCGAAGAGCCTGGGTCTGCACCTGAAGGGGTCTTTCAAATGATCTCAAGGAATGCCCAAAGGGGACCTTCTCACCACTTCTCCAGGTCTGTGACTGCGCTGGAGGGCCTCGATCTTTGGTGTCACTAAGAAAAGCTGCCAGTGAAACAGAACAACAGAAAATTTTATAAAATAGTGGTATTATGATCATCCCAACCTGCATGTTCCAGCAGAATTTGGTTTCTGCAAAATATGAACCAATTCTAGGCCACAGAGAAGCAGTTCACATACAGTAGCCTGTGGTAGATCATATTAGTAGTGGTCCCCAGCGCAGCACACTAGGTTATGTCCACACGCCTTTGTCATGTGATGTTCCTTCTCCTGACATCAAGAAGTGGGGTCTATTTCTCTACCCCTTGAATCTGGGTTGGCTTAGTGACTTGCTTTGACCTAGAGAATGTGATAAAATGCTGCTGTTGGATGCGTTCAGGAGACTAGGCCTTGAGAGGCCTTGCATTTCTGTCCTTGCTTTCCTAAAACCCCAAGGCCACCTTGCTGTGAAGAAGCCCAGACTACCTTCCTGGGGGAGGAAAGGCCAAGTACAGGGGGAATGAAGATGCCAGTCACCACTGCTAGACACTTGAGAAAGGCTGTCTTGGACCCTCAGTCCCAGTCAAGCTGTCAGATTGTAGAAACAATAAACGTTGGAGAGGGTGTGGAGAAAAGGGAACCCTCTTGCACTGTTGGTGGGAATGTAAATTGATAGAGCCACTGTGGAGAACAGTATGGAAGTTCCTTAAAAAACTAAAAATAGAACTACCATATGACCCAGAAATCCCACTACTGGGCATATACCCTGAGAAAACCATAATTCAAAAAGATACATGTACCACAATATTCATTGCAGCACTATTTACAATAGTCAGGACATGGAAGCAACCTAAGTGTCCACTGACAGATGAATGGACAAAGAAGATGTGGCACATATATACAATGGAATATTACTCAGCCATAAAAAGGAACAAAACTGAGTTATTTGTAATGAGGTGGATGGACCTAGAGTCTGTCATACAGAATGAAGTAAGTCAGAAAGAGAAAAACAAATACCATGTGCTAACGCATATGTACGGAATCTAAAAAAGGTACTGATGAAGCTAGGGGCAGGGCAGGAATAAAGACGCAGACGTAGAGAATGGACTTGAGGACACGGGGGTGGGGCGGGGAAGGGGAAGCTGGGATGAAGTGAGAGAGTAGCATTGACGTATATACACCACCAAAGGTAAAATGGATGGCTAGTGAGAAGCAGCCGCATAGCACAGGGAGATCAGCTCGGTGCTTTGTGACGACCTAGAGGGGTGGGATAGGGAGGGTGGGAGGGAGGCTCAAGAGGGAGGGGATATGGGGATATATGTATACGTATAGCTGATTCACTTTGTTATACAGCAGAAGCTAACAAACCATTGTAAAGCAATTATACTCCAATAAAGACATAAAAAAAAAGCTGTCAGATTATTTGAGTGATGGCAGTTATTTGAGTGATCCCAAGTGAGACCAACAGAAGAAATGCCCAGTTTGCTAACATCCAGGATTGTGAGAAATAATAAACCATTGTTGTTTTAAGCCTTGAGTGGGCAATCTTTTTCTTAAAGGGCCAGATAGTAAATATTTTAGGCTCATGGGCATCAACTCTGTCACAGCTACTCAACTCTGACCTGATAGCTCAAAGAAGATGCAGAAAAATATGTTAGTGAATGAGCATGACTGTGCTTTTATAAAACTTTGTTTACAAATACTGGCAATTGGGCCTATGGGCTGCAGTTTGCTGACCCCTGTTTTAAGCCACTAAGTTTTATTAATTAATTAATTAATTAATTAATTAATTTTAATCATCTTTATTGGGTATAATTGCTTAACATTGTTGTGTTAGTTGCTGCTGTATAACAAAGTGAATCAGCTATATGTATTTAAGCCACTACGTTTTAGAGTGGTGTGTCACATGACCAAAGATAACTGAAATAGCTTTATTTGAAATAAAAAATCAAGTTACTAGCTAAGAAGTATTTCTACAAAATCTCTCTACAGAGAATCTTTTAGGTTATTGTATAGGAATAATTTCATTTATAGTTACTGCAACCAGTGAAATAGACTGATGTGATTATTACACTCATTTAACTAATGAGTAAATAAAGGTTCAGCAAGTTTGTTTGCCCAAGATTACATTGCAAAAAGTGGCAGAACCAATCCCACGTTCCTTCCGTTCAAACTTCTTAGCAGTATGCTAATACTGTGTTATTTTAGCAGGGAAGGGGATTGTAACAGGCCTGAGAGTCAGGGAAAAACAGGCAAAGGGGAAGAGACACAGTCTTTCCATTAACCAAAGGAAGCACTGCCCTGGGAGAAGCTAGTGAAGGCTAAGCTGCTACTCACCCTAGGCCTGCCTTGGAGAAGTAACACTGTGAAAGAATAAGAAATCAGAGCTTCCTTCAAGCATGGTACGCAAATGACCTCCGATTGAGGTGGGCTTGGGGTTGTAGACTCAGGCAGAAGACATAGAAAAATACATCTTTCTTGGCTGACAGTAAGAAGCAATGCACCTTTATTACTGAACAAATTTTTTTTTTTTAAATCAGAAAGAATGACAGGCATAGCAACACACTGAGATCCATAGACAGTGTCAGTGCAAGTGAGAGTGAAATGGGCTCTAGGTGACTCTGTGCCCCACTGAGGAAAAGTTAACTAGACATAGACACATGGGCAAAGGCGATCTGAAAGGGCCAAGAAGAAAAATATCATAATATGCTCTTTTTCTGTCCTTTGTTTTTCTCTTCTTTTTTCCCCCTTTTTCTTTTCTCTTTCCTTCCTTCCTCCCTTGTATATTCTTATCTCCTTTGTCGAAAATTAATGGACCACATAGGCATGGGCACCAAAAGCAAAGGCAACAAAAGCAAAAATAAACAAGTGGGACTACATCAAACTAAAAAGCTTCTGTTCAGCAAAGGAAACCATCAATAGAATGAAAGGCCAACCTATGGGATGGGAGAATATATGCCTCCCTCCCTCCTTCCCTCTTTTCTCTTTCTTTCTACAGACTTTCCAGAAGGAATGCAAGAAAAAGTCCCCAGATGCTTCAATCAACTTCTCAGAATTTTTTTTTAAATGCTTATTGCTGGGGTTCAATCCCTGGTCAGGGAACTAAGATCCCACAAGCCACAGCGCACGGCCAAAAAAAAAAAAAAAAAACAGAAGAGCATTCCCTGTTTAAAAAAAAAAAAGAAGAAAGACAAAAGGGTCAAGAAGATGATGACAAGGAGAAATATGAAGAAGATGAAGATTAAAAAAAAAATAATGATGATAAATAGCGTGGTTCCAGGGCAGGTTTTTTCTTGTCTGGAAGTATTTAACTACTCATTACATAACCAATTTTAAAGAAAAAAAAAGGGGGGGGGGAATGTAAGGCCATATGATTTATATGATTTGTTTTTAAACTGGACACTGTACAGTGTCTATTCGTGTTTGTAAAAATAACATACTATCAAGTGTGTCTTTAGATAGCCCTATCCTTAATGGTATTTTCAATAGCCACTAACCTTGCCTGATTGAGTACAGGGGTTTAAATTAGCACAGAAATTTAAAGCAGGTTTTATTGGTACACAGCACAAATTAATTATAGATAGAGTTGGGTATTTTCCCATTTTCAATTGTCTTTGATTCAGCTTGTTCAAAATAATTGTTGTTCTGTTACTTGTATACCACACTGTGATTGCAAATTAATAATAATAATAGTAGTAATAGTAATGGTTTTGTTGATAACTTGATATTTCTAAGTAAATGCAAATGTTTTAATTAAAATAAGTTAGAAAAAAATGATTTCTTCCACATTTACGTGAAATTAAATAGGCGATTAAATGGAAGAAAATTTGAGAAAACAACAATACATTACAGTTAGATTCATAGGATATGGTACAAAGATAAGAGCCTTTGAAGACTGGATATGGACACAACGAAAATGTTAAAGAAAAAAAAGATTGGTTATGAATCCTGACCACTTGCTAATTGTGGGAATTTAGGCAAATCTCTTAATTTTGCTGAGCATCATTGCCTCTGTAAAAATGGGTATAATAATGCTTACCTCACAGAGCATTTATATGGATTAAATGAAATAATCAGTGAAAGTACCCAACCTAATATCTTGCGTATAGTAGGCATTTTCTTCATTCCCCTTCCATTTTGCCCTAGTCCTTCAATTTTTACCTCAAAATGGAGACTCTTGATGCTCAAAATGAGTATGGTAGGCCCGTAGAATTTATAGATTTCACATACACAATTACAAAGGCTAATTTTAATTAAGAATCTGCCTGCCAATGCAGGGGACACGGGTTTGGGAAGATCCCACATGCCACGGAGCAACCAAGCCCGCAAGCCACAACTGCTGAAGCCTGCATGCCACAACTACTGAAGCTCGTGCGCCTAGAGCCCGTGCTCCACAACAGGAGAAGCCACAGCAATGAGAAGCCTGAGCACCACAGCAAAGAGTAGCCCCCGCCTGACGCAACTAGAGAAAGCCCACGCATAGCAATGAAGACCCAATGCAGCGAAAAATAAATAAATAAATATTTAAAAAATTTAAAAATTAAAAAAAAAGTATGAAGAGTTCACATAAGTATTTCAGTTATGATTTACTGCACTGTGCTGGGAAGGAGGGGAATTATATACTACATGCCATGGTGACATTAAAGGGTCTATAATTTAAGGGAATTATGATCAGCAGGAGACCAAGAATTTAGCAAAGCAAGGCCCAAAACCTCCTTACCTGCTGCATGACTTGTTCTAGGTACCATCTCCCCATCATCTTCTGCAAAATAATCTCTGTGGAGAGAAACACATCGTTAATTAATGAGATACCACCCCACACAGTGTCCAATCCCTGGGTGGCAAGACATCTATTTTTATTTATTTCTCCACAATCATTAAGCTAGTACTATGTATCAGGGACAGTGTTAAGTGCTGGAAAGACAAAGACAAACCCCACAGGAAGGGTTTCTATCCTCAGTAGGTATTTGTAGAGACAGCCATTGGACAAACAGTTCCACAAGCACTGAATTACTATTGTAGCAAGTGCTATGAAGGAATATGCAGAGTAACTTAACTAGTAGAGAGACTCAGAGAAACTCAGAGAAAAGAGCATTTAAATTGAGATGAAGAGAATGTCAGCCAGATGAAAAATGGGAACAGCAGAGTGTTCCATCATGAGGGAACAGCAAGGACCCTGAGTCAGGGAGGAACTTGGCCTGTTAGAGGAACAGAGAAAGCCAATGTTGCAACCAGACCATGCAGGGCCCTGAGGGATGGGGTAAGGATATGAGTTTTATGTGCAGGTCAATGGGAAACCACTGAAGGATTTTAAATGAGGGAATGAATGGTAAGTGACCAGATTTAGACTTTAGATCATTCTGGCTGTTGAGTGACACTGTGTAGAGGGAACAAAAGTAGATGGGGATAGCAAGAAGTTGTGATAGTTTTAACTAAGGGATAGGATAGGAGAAATGGAGAGAAGCAACAACAACAACAACAAAAAAATCAAGATATGTTTAGGAAGTAGAATTGACCTAGAAAACTTGGAAAACAGACAGAGTCTATTAATGGAAATGTTAAAAACACCACGATGCAGTAGCCAGAGGTGTATCTGGTGTGTCCAGCACAGTGAAGGCCACCATTCCTAGCACAGAAGGGGAAAAAAAGTCTCAAAATGTATTAACAAATACTTGTGAAGCACCTACTATGTTTTTAGGCACCAGTTTTAAGCTCCACAAATGTAGCAGTGAACAAAACAGACCAAAATGCCTGCACTCATGGAACTAATATTACAGTAAAAGGAAGCAAAAAAGCAAAATGTACAGTAGCAATTGGGGAGAGATACTATAAAAAATTAATGTAGGGAATAGAGGTAGGGAATCCTGGAGCTATGGGGAGGAGGAGGGGATTGCAATTTTCAGGAGGCAAAGTTTCTCTGAGAAGCAATAATATGAGTATTTGGGCAGAGTCTTCTAAGCAGGGGACATCAAATGCAAAGGCTCTTAGGAGGGAGCATGCCAGAGCAATTTTTGAACAACAAGGAGGCCAGTGTGGCTGGGCAGACTGAGCAGCAGGAGGTGTGGTGAAGGAAATAATAGGAAAGTTGGGCAGAGGGCAGATTGTATAAAGCCTTTGGGACACTGAGAGAAATTTAGTCACTGGAGTCTTGTGAGTCAAAAAAAGAGGTGAACTGAGTGACGAATGTTTTAAAAGGTCTGGCTAATGCTTTGACAACAGACTCTCTGGGTGGGGAAGCCAGAAACAGAGAGGTGATTGCAATAATCCTACAGAGAGATGCTTTCAACATTTAGCTTATTCCTTAAACCCTTGGGTACTCCCAGTTAGTTGTTCTAAAAATAATTATATTGCCAGAGATTTAGAGGGCTTCTCTTTTTAAAAGCCAGAAGACATTCACAGAGAGGCGGAAGAGAGCCTGGCATTTATTTAGAAACTGTTGGTGTTCTTTCTTCTCTGCCTCAGGGCTGGATCTTGGCATAAATCTTCACTTTGTTAAGTTCCAGATGGACATGAAAGTACCAGACAGGGCACGCTGGACTATACCCACCACCTGGTGATTCTTTATTATTCAAAAGCAGATCACCAGCTTGGGGTTCTTCCAGGCCCTCTGTCTCTTCCCCTTCTCCACTTCTCATTAAAAACTTTCCCTGAGAGTGAAGAAGGAAAGAGATGAATGTACTACTTATGGATTTCCCTCTGTTGAGAAAAAGTAGGGCAAGGATTTTGAAACTATCAGCTAGAACAATATCTTGAAAAATTTGTGGGGAAAAAACTTATAATTAGCTGCTGCTATTCATGCATTGGATGGATTCCTTTGTGCTCAGCCCACAGACCTGGGTAACTGTGTATCTGCTGTCAGGAGCAAAGCCATTCCTCAGGCCAAATTCAGCCCATCCAACATGTTTGATTTGGTCAATACAAGGTTGATCCATTTCTAACTTCTCTTGCAAAATGAATGGGTCTGGCAGTACTGGGCCTGCCTTCCCACACAGAGGGATAACCTGCTGCCTTTAAACAGAAGAGACTTGTTCTCCAGTTTGCCACAGTTCCCGTCACTCCCTCTTCTTGTAATCCCAGCTCATGCACTCATTTATGATACTAGCCTGGCTCCTTATAGATCTCTGAGGCTGTCACCCTGGTATATATCAAATGCAGACAAAATTTTCATTTCTGCTTTAAGACACTGTCTTGGGTTACCTATTGGCTTCAGTACACAATTCATTAATTTGCGATGGTAAGCTACTAAGGGGCTTATAAGTCACTTTTACCTCTGGGCTTCAGCTTCCTTAAGTATGTGTAAAAGACATGCATGAATTTCTAAGGTTCCTTGCAGTAATTACACAATTCTATTCTCCTAGATGCTAATAGTATTAAAACCCATTTTAATACTTTCCAAGGATGGGGGAACTTTCCAGACATGATCTCATTCAATTCTCCTTGCTCCGAAGAGTCCACATTCTAGACCAGGAGCAAGTTACAACAAGGCGATACATATGCCACAAGATACTTCACCTTCTCCCCAACCCCACACTCACCCTGAGCTGGCTGCCTGCCTATGAAGCAATAACCAGAAGGGTAGAGAGGTCACTTTGGATGAGTACTGAGTTAATGGGCTTTCTGTAGTCTCAGGAGATATTTAAAAAATCACTTTAACTCTGCTAACAGCTCAAGTTCCCTCTCATATTGCCAGAGAGTGGGGCTCACTCAGCTGCTCCGAAAGGTTGGTAAGGAATTTGATGCTCCCCCAGAGAAGGGGCACATGGTGAAGAAACACAGGGTATAATATGTCTAGGGGATTGCAATTTGTGACAATATCTGATAAACCAAAGTGCAAAGAGAATTGGGGTATGCTAGAGACAAACTCCAAGCCTGGCCACACACACACACACACACACACACACACACACAGAGCAGTAACAGATGTTGGTAAATTTTTCTCTATTACCCAAGCCCAGAAAAAATTGTATACCCTTGTCCTAGTTTCTCAAATTCAAGTGTTTCTAGTTTTTGTTTTTTGTTTTTTTTTTATAAAAAACATCAGTCAATGAATGACTCATGCTCAGCTAGCATGTGGTTCACCAGGGCACTTACAGCTCTCCTGCATAGATGTACATATATAATCTTTCCCCAAAGATATGCCTATCTTATCAATACATGTTACCTGCATGTTTTACCTTACATGCTTTTCTTGTATAAATGAACTAAACTCTCCCTCAGTGAGCCTTATCTTTTTGCTCGCTACCTCACCAATGTGTCAATACTGATACCAATTCCACTAAAATCATACTTACTAATTTTTTTTTTTTTGGCTGCACTGCACAGTACGCGGGATCTTAGTTCCCCGATCAGGGATTGAACCTGCACCCCCCGTAGTAGAAGCTCGGAGTCTTAACCACTGGACCGCCAGGGAATTCCCCATACTTACTAATTTTTGCTGAGACACTCTCCTGCTTAATTTGAAGAACCAAACATTTTCCAAGTACCACCCACCTACCAGCTGTTCACCCACTTAATTTCTGCCTGGTGTATTACCCACATTTTCCTGACTTGCTGATAAGGAGCTCTGAAGATACTGGACCCAAACAATACATCAACATTCAATATCCCACAGTACTAGCTTTTCCTACAGTTTTCCAGGGTGATTAGGTTGAGGATGATCAGAAAACAAGTGCTCCTCTCAGAGCTATCTGCTACATTCTGATACTCTGATGCTGTCAAACTCTGCTCTGGTGATTTCTTCCAGTAGTTTTCTAAGTATGGTAGTTTCAATTACATTAGGACTAGCCAAGCACTCAATTTTGCTTTTCTTGAAAATGGCCATTCATATGGCTCCTTTCCAAGATGTGAGCGGCTCACTGGTCCCACTAGTCTGGTCTCTCATAACATTGGGAGGAGGGGTCGAAACTTGGGTCCTTCCTTACCAAAGGGTAACACCAAGATGCAGTCTGCAGAGGGATATTTTCTATAAGGCAGCCACAGACCACCCTTTGCAAACTGCGTATTTGGTGTTATTGCCTTGTATTTTGGTCTGTTTAGTTTGTGGACTGAGAAAAACAATGGATTGTGTTAATGGACCATATTATTCATGAGCAAGGGCAAGATGGCAATCATACAACTTCAACATTACAAAGCAGGTCTGCAACAAGTCTTTGAACACTACGAGATACTAGTATCGCAGACCAAAACCACCCCAAACTGTATCTAAGGAGCTGTTGTCTGTCGAGGCCCCATTAATTTCTTTTCCTTGGTCAGCCTATTAAGATGACTAACCTAGGGCTACTTCTTCCCATAAGAGTGTCCAAACCCCCAAAGGGGCAGTTGCTTTTTCAGGCTGCCTCCCCAAGGCAATCACATACACTCAGGTCATCAGGGCACCACACAGTCTGGCCCCCACCCTCGCTTTATCGAGCGCCGCCACCCTTCCTTCACGGTGAGGCTGAGGGACAAAGACCATCTCCCAAAGGCACTTTCTGTCTCTCAAACTCCTTCTTATATGGCTTTCTTGTTATGAACAAAAGTTCAGGAGGAGGAAAAGCAATCTGCCATACCAGCACTTAGAGCAAAAAACTGGGCCTTGGTTGCTATTTTTAGAGTTTTTCGTTCCATTTCATAAACGTTTATTGAGAAGTTGCTTGTATGACAAGCACTGAAAACATAAAGGTGAAAAAGAAATGCCCTGAAATCAAGGTGCTCAGAGTTGTCTACTGGGGGAGGTGGACAGGATTCAAAGAGAGAATGAGTAGAAGGATGAGACTGGAAACAGAAATCTCAGAACATAAATGAGACAGCAATTAATTTTGTCCCGATGAGGAGAGGGGGGTCTAGGAAACCTACAGAAAACAGAGAACACTGAATTCAGACCTTGGAGGATAGGTATGAATACATAAGGAAACATGACAAAGGCCCCAAAATAGGAAAATAAAGGGTGTGTTCAGGGCTTTATTTTGCTCCCCCCCCCCAACCTGAGTAAGTATTAACTGCTCCTCAGGACCCCTTCCAACTTCCTTTTTACCTTTCCCCTCCTCAAGCCTTCCTCCCCCAAACTCTAACTCTGAGGCAAGAGTATTAGGGGGAGCCAAAGGGAAAACCAGTTCTTCATCTACACTTCCCTCCTCAAACACTACATCTCCATCTAACTACTTAGAATCCCTAAAGGTGATCTAAAATAACGTCAGCAAGAAAGGTTTAGGACTAGGATTTATACTAGAGTAAAAATGTGTACAGATACAGGCTATACAGAGTAGCAGAGAATCCAGAGGAGTGAAAAGGCTGGGGGTTTACGATGGTAGAAAATACGAGTGAATATCTTCCTTTTTAAAAATTTCTTACTATTTTTATACTAAAAGGTTAATTCTTCTTTAAAAAGTTAAGGAACATATTCTGATCTATTTACACTGGTCTTCTTTTAAGGCCCTTGATAGAAGATAAAATATGTAAGGGATTAGTCTCAGTGTGGCCGTCTCAGATAGTGGGGGACAGGAAGATTGCTCAAGTTTGCTGTTTACTGGGGCCCAAACACACACTCTGTTTTAATTCCATATTTTTAAAGCTCGTTTGTCATGAATTTCCAGATTCGGATTCAAATAAAAGAAATCTTTCTAATGTTCAAGCATCTCTTTTTCATGTTTTAAATTTATATCCACAATCAACCCTTGCAGATATAAAAGGGCCAGAAGGACAAGGAGAACTGTGGCCTACTTTCTTTAATACGTGATTTTTGAATGGTAGGGTTTCACAAGCAGTGCCAACTTAGAAACAAAGACATCCACAGGTAATAGTCTTCAGACTGCCTGTGCGTAACTTTACAGTTCAACGTGTTTTCTTACACTGGAATTTTCCTCAGCACTCATCTTGAATTAAACGACCGTTATCATTATATTGTGGACAACCATCACCACCCACCACCATTTATTGACTGACTGATACTTTCCAGGCATTATCTCGTTCAATTCTCACAAAATTCAGTAGGTACTGTTACCCCTATTTTACAGATGAGGAAACAAGAGGCCTAGAATGATGAAGTAATTTGCCCAAGATTATCCAGCTAGTTGGTGGTAAGCCTGAACTTGAAAGCTGTATCAGTCTGACTCCAAACTTTTACTCGTCCAATATGCCCTATTTCTACCCACACTTTTGCCAGGAGCCTCCTTTGTACCCGCCTTGACTCCAGGGAAATGACCCCTGAGAAAGTAAGGTGAAGGGAAATGTGGGCAGTGTTGCTGTGGGGAGGAGATGCAATTTAGACTCAAATCCTGACACAGATTTGTTTCTTGGGACACCAACTCATCCCCAATACATACAGAGCTCACAATGGAGTATTTGAGTACTGGTATAACAGACGCCATGTGACAAATGAATTAAAATCCTAAAAGGGAAGTGGCAAGTATGACTTTTTACATAGGTTCTATCCTGAAAAGTGAGTCATCCACTATTTTATACTTCCCTATCTCTACCCACATTCCTCCAAATATTCACGCCTCCCCTGAATCCTTTCTGTGATAACACTTGGCATTGTCCCTAAAAGACAAAGGGAATAAGCTGACAGCCAGGAGAGGCGATGGAAATAGACACAATCAAAATTGGGAAGGCCATTAGTGAACAAGCTCTGAGACTTCTCAGATCTCTTTTTCTCTTGCCAAGAGAGACACTGAATATATCTTCTCCGCTCCAAATATTGCCAATATCCCCCATTTGGCAACAGAATTGCAAAAACACACATTCAAATGCAAATAGGGTAGAAGTCACAGATGCAGAGCACAAGACGGGTGTATAATAAATACAGCGAGATTATAATTTTTTTTCTCATCTCAAGACCTATCATTATAACCTCTGCAAGCTAGAATGCTTAACTGGCAAAGCCCCTCAGAACAGAGAAAGCATCACTTGTGAGTCTCCCTCTGCATGCTGACTAAGTGTGAGCTGACTTGGCATGGATACAGTAACATCCACTTTTCTCCAGTACAGGCTGCAATTACACCCTTCACTCAACAGGATCTATTCACCGAGCATGGCCGTGGCCAGATGGAACTCTGGGAGGCAGTTTTCTGTAGTGCTAAGTCCTCAATAGCTACCAGGAGCTACAAGCATCACTGTGCATCTGCAACAACGTTGAGTTTTATGACTTATTTTCCTCCTGCACTGTCTTTATCCTAAAAGGAACTAACATTTTTCATGCTGCTATTCCTCAAGGTTCAGAGAAACCTCTTAATACTGTAAACAGATAAAAGGCAGTTCAAATAATTATTTTCCTCACTTTGCCTTATGAGGTTATTAGACATGCAAATATCTAATAAATTCTCTTCCCTGTCCCCTGAATCAGCCAAGACACTGACATCACGCTTTCAAAAGAGATGTGAAAATAGTCTTCTCTGAATTCAGCCACATCACTCAGGGATGGTATACGGTCCCTCCACCTACTTCTAAAACTTAGCTTGTGCTTTTTACTCTTGGTCCTGGCAATGCAGTTTTCATTAACAACCACTATTCACAATGCACTGGGGAATGCCGAGGCTGTGGCTCAGTCTATCTCAGAGCCCCTGACCAAACATCAAGAGATAGATGATTTTTTTTCTGTTTTCACCTAATCTTTTATTCACATAATCTTTTACTTTTTCCTTCCTTTATAGTGCCTGGTTTTAATGATTTTTAAAGAATTATGTGTTCTTTCCAGAAATTTTGGAAAGGAGAAAAGTGTACAGGAAAAAAAAAATAATAAAAAATGCTACCACTTAAAGGCAACATTGAGAAAGATTTTCATGTATTTCTTTTTAGCTGTTCTTCAGTTTATATGCCTGTGTGAAGTCCACAAAATAGAAATACCACCGAACATGCAATTTTGCATCTTGATTTTATTCCTATTATTGAAATCAGAGGTTTTGAGGATTGCACTTTTAGGGGAAGAGGAAGAGTCAGGGGAGGAGAAGGGCTGCCCATTAACCTGCCTGAAATTAGAAAGAATGAATCTAGAGTCTTCCTTCTGAGTGTGGTTTTACAATGTACTGGAACAAAGCTTATAGAATCCCAGAGGATAATAAAATTAACTGAGGGTTACCAAGGGTGGGGGACTGTTAAGGCAGTAAGAGGTTCTAAAGCAGTGCTGAAAATGATTCGAATAGCTGACCCTGAGGTCTCGGGTCAGTAGGGAGATGAATGAAGAGCAGATGGCCTGGAAGATATGAAGGAGTAAGTGATAAGGTAAACTGAATATTCAGAAAGAATGAAGAGATGGAGGACTTGACCTTGTGGTCAGGGAATATAATTTCAGTGTTAAGGATCCTAAGGATAGAGAACTTGGAGTGAAGATGAGCTACAAAGGATGGCTGTGTTCATGGTGTGCTGAAGTGAATTAGAGTTAAGGAACTGTGAGGTCAAGTTACAGCAGTAATATATACTTGTGCATTGTGACCTGTCTAGAATGTCAGCACCCTGAAGGCAGGGTTTTTATATCATTCGCTATCAGGTACCCAGCATTTAAGAAGTCTAGATCGTAACAGGAATTTGATGTATATTTCTTAAACAACGAATAAATACAATTTGAATGTACAATGGCATCAAGATTTGATAACCTGCTGTATCCATTCCATAGGAAAGAGACACCTACCAAACAGATATTCACATAAGCCTTGCAGGGAATGTTCTCTAGAAAGTTCTTAACTGAGGATCTGCTATATGCTAGAAATATTGTAAGATACTGAAGATTTAGAGACAAAAGATGGTCCCTTCTTCCAATAAACTTATAGAGTATGTAAAATACCAAGTAAACTAACTAGCCACATGCAATAACAGAGAAGGCAGGGTGTGCTCTGGCTATAGAGAACATCCAGAAGTAGGTTCCAAAAATAATTCCAAAAGGAGATAATGCTGAAACTAACCTCTAAAGAATAAACAAAGTTATCCTAGCAAAGGCAAGGCTAGGTGTGTAGGCGGGAACAACTGGCATATTAAGGCCCACTCATAATAATTTTAGCTCAGGACGAGTAAAGAGACACCAGCTCCCTAGGTCTGCTGGCAATAACTCTGCCCCCAAGGCACCAATAATCTGGAAATCTATAAATAATGCGCAGAAGAATCTTTTCTAAGACCAACTCAGTTCCAAACTTTACGTGTTGTCACTTGGTAAAATAAATGTAAATTTCTTTCTGCTATAAAAACATATACTGACTTAGCTCTAAAGCAGCATATAAGCGGTATTATCCATAATCCCATAACCAAATACAGCATCTATTTTTTCCTCTCCTTGCAATAGACATCCTAATATGTATGCAGAGTTTTGAAGTAATTTATATCCACTTTTACTTTCTTATATTGAAATTTTCTGTTTATCATTTCAGGAAACACTTTAGGATAGTAACAGAGATTAATAGCAATAGTGAAGCATTTTACTCTGGAGAGGCTAAAAGTTGAGAATGTTGCTACTGATTCACCTGGGATTATCCTAGGATATGCCATTTTATGTCAGTGTGCCTCCACTTCCCCTTCTGCAATATAGGGACTCAGGTCTTGAAAAAGATATTTAAATGGAATGAAATATCCTTCATTTTAATATGAGTTATATGAGTCTAAACTCTGAGCAATTTGCAATGTATTTTCAAGAACTAGAAGTGTTTGACACAGTTATTCTACTTCTGAACATCTATCATTCAAAAATAATCCCATGGAAGAAGATGCCTTATGCACCTAGAGTTTATCAAGAATTACTTATAATAGTTAAAAACTGGAAACCTAAAGGACTCACTATAGGGTAATGATTAAGTAAAGTATTATAATATGACATGACATGTTATTCCACATCATGAATAATAATGTTCCACATTATGAAGTGGAAAATATATTCTCAAATTGTATGAAGTGCTAGAAATTACTCAATTTTCTTTGTCAGTCAATGCTTTCTATATATCAGCAGTTATTGCTTCTTTACACTCTTCTACCTTGGCCAGGATAAGTAGACACCAGGTGCAGGTTACCTCTTCCCTAGTTGGCCTTGGAAAAGCAAAGGGAGAAAGAAGTTTCTGCAGAATGGAACACGCAGAAAAGGAGATAATGAGATAATGGAGATAATGAGACAGATTAAGGGAAAATGTATTAGAAACTACTAAAATGCTATGAAAAATACAAGTTGTTGTTGTTATAATAAATAGTCTATGACTAGTGAAGTGCTTCAGCCATGAAAAAAAAAGAAAATTCAGATCATACTTGTCTTGATGATCATAGAGCTCAGAAGATGTCCTGAGACAGAGGAAAACAAGTCCTCAGTGCTTCTGGATGTTTTAAAATAGAATTGGATAGAGCTACCTTGGGTCACCATGACATCTCTTTTATTCTGGACTTTTTCTTCTAACTTTAAATGCTATTTGAATTTTTGCCAGGGACAACTTGTGGAATGTTCTGAGCCCAGTTTGGAATTTTATTTATAGAATAAAATTTCAATTTCTCTGCCCATTTCAATAGGAGCAGTGTCCCAGTGCATCTACTGAATGGATGGATACTCCACACAGCCTTGTATAAATTACCCCTGAGCCACCCAGAATGCAGAGGGCCCTGTGATGAGGGTCAGTGAACTTATCCTTTCAGAGACAGAAATAACCATTTCCCAGACTTCTGGTATTTTACATCCAGCCTTAGCATGTAAGCTGCAAGAAGAAGAAGGGGGTCCAGTCTGATCTAGTGTATAGGAAATAAGAAAGTGGGAGTGAAAGCACTGATTGAGATAAATTTCTCAAGCCTAAATCCAAGTATAGGCCTATTTAAAAGCAGATCAGAGTTGCAAAGGCAGAGATTTTCCTACCCCAAATGCAGAAAATCAATCACTAGAAGTGCTGAATGTTAAGTAGGAAATCCAATATCCAAACATGTTTCAATTATAGAATTACGAAAAGGAGCATTTTCCTAATAAAAAGCACTGTATGCAAAGCTGCAGCACCGCTGTAAGCAAAGATACCAGAATCAACCAGACCTTCATGCTCCAATGCCTGCTTAACCTCTCTACCTTCAGCTGCCACATCTATAAAATGGGGAGAAATGCCATCTCTGGTTGTAACTATGCGTTAGTAAACAGGACTCTCTGCTAACTCACCACAAATTCAAAGAGAAATAAATGTCCTTGCTTCCTTTAGGCTGAGAGTTAATACTGAGCAGAATAATTGCAAATAAGCTTTAAAGGGGTATCTTTTAAATGCAATATAACTGGGGTAAATGGGCATTTTGTCTTACTTGAAGGCTACACTTTAACCATGTGGGAGAGGAGAAACAAAATAAAGAATTTTTAAATTTTGAGACCTAATCACTATTTTTCTTGGATGTTACTTCCCTTCTCCAAATGTTCACAGGCATGGCAGGCAAATACAATTAATGCTTGCATTTTATCAAATTACAGGGTAAGAGAAAACAAAACAAAACAGACTAATTAATTTGCTTTCCTTTCCTAACCTTCAATCTTAAAGGTAGCCCCTAAATAGTTCAAGTTCTCTTTTTCTTGAGTTGTTTGTTCAGGGAAGTTGTATAAGGTTCATATATGATTTATCTGACTTTTATTCAGCTTTCCTATATGCTAGAAACAAGAAAATGTCCATGTAAAAGGGGAGGAGAATTAGTAATGCCTTTTCCAGCACTTAACAGTGTGGCAGGCTGAACAGGGCTCTCCAAAGAAGTCCACATTCCTAATCTCTGGAACCTGTGACTTTGCCACTTTCATGGCAAAAGGGACTTTCAGATGTGATTAAGGATTTTGAGACAGTGAGATTATCCTGGAGTACCCCATTGGGCCCAATGTCATCACAAGGGTCCTTGTGAGAGATACACAGGAGAGTCAGAATGAGAGAGGAGGAGGTGGGATGAAGAAACAGAGGCTGGAGTGATGCCATTGCTGGAAAGGGACCATGAACCAAGGGATGTGGACAGCACAGAGGCTGGAGTGATGCCATTGCTGGAAAGGGACCATGAACCAAGGGATGTGGACAGCCTCTTTAAGCTAGAAAAAGGCAAGGAATGGATTCTTCCCTAGAGCCTCCAGGAGAAACACAATCCTGCTGACACCTTGATTTTGCCTAGAAGACCAATTTTCAGACTTTTGACCTCCAGGATTGCAAGATAATAAGTTTGTGTTGTTTTAAGCCACTAAATTTGTGGTAATTCGTCATAGCAGCAGAAGGAAACTAATACAAACAGGGATTCTGAAACACTCACACTGCTCTAGGGAGTTGCTAGTCCAGATAGATGAATGCTAAACCTTTAGAGCAGCAGAAGCTGTTCGCGTGGTTGATACTAGACTAACGAAGCAAGCAAATCACCTCCATCATCAGGTTCCTCATCACCTCCATGAGTATATTCCTTTGACAACTCTTTCCCGATTCACGGATAGCAGTTCAGTTAGGGACCAAACTAGCTTATTAATTCGCTATTCCAGAAAAAACCATGCTCTCTCCAAATGATTTAACCAAAGACTCTGGCAACAGTCAGGCAACATCCCTGGGAAAAAATACTCCCATTGACTTGTAGAGGGCAAATGATACACAGCTGGGAGTAGGAGATATTTAAGTTTGAGAACTCGAATACTCAGCACCCTGTCCTCTGTGGGTAGACTGAGCAAGATACAGGATATGGAGGCTCATGTGAAGAACCCCTCAGAGAGGGGAATTTCCAGAACTGCCAAGAATGAGATTTGGGAATGGAATCATAGTCTTAAACTTATTCATAAGCTTAATCACAGTCAGGATAAGCAGCTGGGTTCAGAAGCAACTCAGAAACCAAGTCACCTACAAGACTCAATTCAAGTGAAGCAACTAAGAAGGATAGGTTTTGGAATTAGATAGTTCCAGGCTATATTTCTTCCTCAGCTGTGTGTGTTACCTGGTCAAATTTTTAATCTGAACTTCAATTTTCTTGTCTTAAAAATGACTATAATAACATTTACTTCAGACCTCATAGGGTTGTGAGGATTAGGTGAAATAAAGTACACAAAGGGATTAACACAAAAGCTAACAAATGCAAGCTTAATATAAATGGCAGCTTTAGAGTTAATTTTTATTCCACTGTGCTCCCAAACCGCCAATGCATATGTCTGCCTTAGCCTCTATTAGAATTATAGACAACAAAGTCAAACCCTCAAAGGCAGGAACCGTCTCTCTCATTCATTGTTTTACTCTTAGCATTCAGCACAGTGCCTCACCTGTATTGGGCTCATATTTAAAATAAATGTTTATGAACTGATCTTAGCTTCCAGTTAGGAAGTATCTGAGACATCAGTTACGATATATGATTACAGGATTTTTCCATCTGTGACCCACTGGGTGGTGAAATAAATTGAGTCACACAAGCATTTTTTTTTTTAAAGGAAAAGAATAGGGTGGGGAAAGATCAGAGTACAAAACACATAGTAAGCTTAAGTATTGTTACATGATACATTTGTTTCAGTTACATATGGGAGTGTACTTGGTTGTAATGTAAATACCTTTCTTTTTGAGGGTAGGGATAGAAAAAAAGTGTGAACATAATGACTCTTCTACTTCAGCAACATTTGTTATTTTCTGTCTTTTTCACTTCAGCCATTCATTTTTTTTTTTTTTAATTTATTTTTGGCCACGTTGGGTCTTCGTTGCTGTGTGCAGGCTTTCTCTAGTTACGGTGAGCAGGGGCTACTCTTCGTTGAGGTGCGTGGGCTTCTCATTGCGGTGGCTTCTCTTGTTGCAGAGCATGGGCTCTAGGCGCGTGGGCTTCAGTAGTTGTAGCACATGGTCTCAGTAGTTGTGGCTCACGGGCTCTAGAGCACAGGCTCAGTAGTTGTGGCACACGGGCTTAGCTGCTCCGCAGCATGTGTGATCCTCCTGGACCAGGGCTCGAACCCCTGTCCCCTACATTGGCAGGCAGATTCTTAACTACTGCACCACCAGGGAAGTCCCCATTTCAACCATTCTGATATGTACATAGTGGAATGGCATTGTGGTTCTAATCTACGTTTCCCTAATGACCAGTGATGTGGAGCACCTTTACACTGTATCTCAGCCCTTTGAATATCCTCTTCATAACCACTTTAGAAAATTATTTGGAAGTATCTACAAAAGATGAACATGCATTTCCTATTACCCAGCAATTCTGTGTATTTACCCAAAAGAAATGTGTGCATATGTTCACCAAAAGACATGTACAGGAATGTTCCTAGCAACACTATTCATAATAGCCCCAAATGCTCATTAACAACAGAATGGATAAATACATTTGATATATCTACACATGACAGAATCCTATATAGAAGCAAGAATGAATGAACTACAACTACACACAATGTGGAAGATTTGCACAACATAAGATTGAGTGAAAGAAGCCAGATACGAAAGAGTACACAGTGGATAATTTCACTTACATAAAGTTCAAAACCAGGCAAAACTAATCTATTGTGTTAAAAGTTAGGATAACCGCATAGCACAGGGAGATCAGCTCTGTGCTTTGTGACCACCTAGAGGGGTGGGATAGGGAGGGTGGGAGGGAGGGAGATGCAAGAGGGAAGAGATATGGGAACATATGTATATGTATAACTGATTCACTTTGTTATAAAGCAGAAACTAACACACCATTGTAAAGCAATTATACTCCAATAAAGATGTTTAAAAAAAATAAAATAAAAAAATAAATAAATTGGAAAAAAAAAAGTTAGGATAATGGTTATCCTTGGGGTCATGAGGGCTTCAGGGGTGCTGGTTTTATTCTCTTTTTTGATCTTAGTGCTCATTACATGGGTATACTCAGTTTGTGAAATTAATTGAACTATAAACATATGATTTGTGATTTTTCTAACTTATTTCTGAATTTGTCTGAAATGGCTATATCTAAAGTTCAAACAAGTTAATAAATAATACTTTGTTTTAAGTGTGAAAAACACTGATAGAGAGCAAGAATCCCTGATACACTCACCCTCATTACCATCAAGTGGTCACCTAGTGTTTGCTTGAATAATTATAGGCAAGGTCAGGAACCTATTTACTGTCCAGGCAGGTCACTTGTGAGAAAGCTTTTCCTTTACAGTAAGCCATAACTTGCATCTTCATAACTTGCTCCAATTTATTGTACTGTCCTCCTAAGAGATTCCAAATCGATCTAATTGACCTAATCCCTCTACCACCAGCTGCTCTTCAAATATTTGAAGGGAGCTACCATATCCATGTCCCCACCCCAAGTCTTTACTTCTCCAGACTAAAGAGCCCCAGGTCCTTTGGTCACCCCTCAGGTATGGTTCTCAGTCCCCTCGTGTCTCTTGATTGCACTCCTTTTATCTAGTGATGCTCGGAACAGAGCACTAGCCTCTAGGAGAGGCCTGTGAAGAGCAGAAAACAGCAAAAAGTAAATCTAGAGAGTGAACTTCTTATCAATACCCTCTAATCTTCAATATGCCCTTTCTTCCAAGTTCACATTATACGGTTCTCTCCTGTTGAACAATCAGCTAAAATCCGCCAGGTCTTTTCCAAAGTACTGTTAAGCCCCACATTTACTTTCTGTGTTAGTACAGTCTGCCCTCTGTTAGGACTCAGAACACACATCTGGCCCCGCTCCAGTTCTCCAAAGCTAAATCTTGGAGATGGAGGCCTACCTGTTACGGAAACACCTCTGAATAGCCTTTCCATCACCCTCCCCCCTTAAAAACAAAAATGAAGTCTTTGTCTCAAGACATCATCTCTTATCCTTGAATGAGCCCCATTTTAAAGTATATTGGGGGTGGGGGGGGGGAAGCAACGGGGCATGGAGGAAACACAATTCCACCGTGCATCTCCAAAATCTGACCTAAAATCAGCTGTCACCCCGACCTCGACAAAGCCTGAGCAATGACGGGCACCCTGGTTTGTTTCTTTCTCCTTTCCTCTCCCAGCAACAGTTCCAGCTGGAGACGCTGGAGATGAGCATTGCCGGCTCTGCTCACTCAGTCCGTTGCCTTTGTATGACAAGTAGAGGTTGAGTAGGAAAACATGTCAGGGTGAGAAGGAATCTGATATTTTTCAAGATAGCTGAAATCAAAGGTATCTCTAAGGAAAGACCTGGGGGAATCCCTCTCATCTGTGGAACAGTTATAAGACAGAGAAACATTTCTACAAAAACTTCCAGGCAGCCTCATTGGATATCTTTAACATCAAGACTAGGTGGAGGGGAGATTCATTAAGCAGGAAAACACCAGAGAACAGAACATGTGCAGGAGGACCAAGAGAAGTAGGCCGGGAATTAGGGAGGGGGAGGCAATCGAAAGAGAAGCTTTCAAAGGCCCCTAGCGGTGAGGGGCGACCTCTCCAAAAGGGCGCAAGGGCAGGGGTGGGGTGGGGTGGAGGGACACCAAATCCGGAACGCGGCGGGGATCGGGGGGGGGGAAGAAGCAGCTCACCTACCTTGTCCACGTCTGCTCCATTTTCCAGGCGCTGTCCTTACTCGCGGGGCGCTCCTCACCCGGGAGTGGAAGCAGCCTGGGAAAATGAGAAGCCTGGCCCACGATCCTCCAGCGCAAAGAACCTTTCCTCCCCAGTTCCCTCTTTCTGTGTCGGCGAAGAGAGAGCTCTGCTCCCCGCTTTTTTAGAAAACCGATTTGACGTGGCCAAACCTCCAGCTAACGGTGCTACGGACACAAGGGAGGGACTGTTCTCAGTAGGAAGCTGGACGTAGAGCGGAGCCGCGCGCGGAGCTGTTTTGGGAGCTGGGGCCAGAGGCAGCCCGCGGTGTGCGCACACACTCCGAGGCTGAGACACGACTGGCTGGCACGAGTTGCTCTGCACCAGCTGAGCTGTCAACCGCGAGGGGAGGCGGGGCTCCCCACAGCCAGTGTGCTGGGGCCGAGCCGGCCCAGGTTGCACGCCGCCTGCCTGAACACACCCTTCCTTCTTCCCTGCCTGGATGATGTTGGCAGACGAGCAGGGAGCTTAGAGGCCTCCATACCCAGCCCTCTGTCCCTCGCCTGTCCCACTGAGGGGCTTTGGAAAAAACCAACCAACTGTCGGGAAAATTTGGAGGGGAAGTCCTTTTGTGTGCCTGCATCACCCCACCCACAGGTAACCTCAGAGCCAGAGCTGGAGTCTAGGAAGGTTTTAGGTGCAATCCTGGGTGAATGCAGATGCAGACACTAAATGATCATAGGACATGATGTTATTTTCTTAGAGATCTGATATGTTAGTGTCACCATTGATGCGGAGACCAGAACCTTCCTCAGTAAGGGAAGCAGCCTTACAACACTTTGCAGCCTTATTAGTTGCCTCCATCTCAGACATCCTGCTTTTATAGTATTCTCTCTCCCTGGGTTTCAATTTCCCAAGCACAGAGGCTACTGGGCTCTTCCACTAGCTTCAAGAGGGCAGAGGGTTCCTGAACTTCCCAGAATGCTAGAAAAGCTTCAAGACAGTGGCCATCAGGACCTAGGATCTTCCCTATAACTGTTCTAGGATCATGGAAAAGGGTTCTTTGGAGATGGTGCTGCCTGAGACCCTGTATCATCTATTTATGTAACAAAGTTTAGACATGTCAGACATGCTATAATTAAAGGGTTTACAGCCTTGAAGCTCCTTTTTAGCTCTAAAATAAAAACTTTTTATTAAGTGACATAATCACTGTTATTATTAGCATTACCACTGACCTTTTCTTTTTTTTTTAATTTACAGAAAGCTTTATAGTGCCCACATGTGGCAATGTTGACTTAGTTGTATTCGTTTCACAGATGATAAATTTGAGACCAAAAAGGCTGAAGGTCTCTGTTAAGGCTCTGATACAGGCCATCTTCTACATGGTGTGGCCCCGGAGACATGTCCTCTGAAGAAAAGACCAACAAGCCTTCTCTAGAATGAATTGATTCTCTCAGGTATCCTAAGAGTTTAACTCAGGAAGGACCCTAGCATGCCTAAGTATAGCTGAGACTGTGGGGAGCCTGTATTCTTGGGGCAAACTGTCATTCTGCCTCCCATCTCTTGGGTTAGTTCCCCTAATTATCAGTACAGAATAAGGGTTGGGAGGGCAGGGTAACATTAAAACATTTGAGAGTTCAGAAGAAATGTCTGAAAGGCCCCTAGTCTAGAACCCCCCAACCTCAGCACAACTAGTACCTAAGACCACACTGCTCCTGAGCTTAGAATGTTTCCAGGAAATGTTTTAAGGTCCAGATTGACCTGATTGACAGGGTCAAGCCTGTCCAGATTGACAAGGCTCACAGGTTACTTCTCTAGAAAAAAATCTCCTGCTGGGGCTTCCCTGGTTGCGCAGTGGTTGAGAGTCTGCCTGCCAATGCAGGGGACGCGGGTTCGAGCCCTGGTCTGGGAGGATCCCACATGCCGCGGAGCAACTAGGCCCGTGAGCCACAACTACTGAGCCTGCGCGTCTGGAGCCTGTGCTCTGCAACAGGAGAGGCCGTGAGAGTGAGAGGCCCGCGCACCGCGATGAAGAGTGGCCCCCGCTTGCCGCAACTAGAGAAAGCCCTCTCATAGAAACTAAGACCCAACACAGCCAAAAATAAATAAATAAATAAATAAATAAATAAATAAATAAATAAATTAAAAAAAAAAAAAAATCTCCTGCTGCCTCTGAAGCCAAAAAAGAAAGAAAGAAAAAAAGGGGGAGCAGGGAGAGTCAGAGTTCCATCTTCCATACTAAAGTTGGTACTATATTTAGTTTTGTCTCAAATCAAATTATGGGCTACTGAGTTTGGAGAGGAACTCTGTCTACAGCCAGACATGTGCTGCATTCAAGAAATTATAGCACTAACTAGATAAACTGTGGAGTCCCAGAAGCGAGGCTAGAAAATATGCTTATTCATTTTTAAAATAACTTGTTTACTAAGTTCATAACACATTCATTGTAAAAGATTTGAAAATTACAGAAAAGTATATAGAAAGTAAATTACCCATAATACCCAGAGATAATCAATGTTAAAAGTTTAATTTCTTTCCAGTCTTTTAAAAATATATCATTTAACCCAAATGCTGACTCTCTCTTACACATATAAGAGTATATTATTGAAAAAAGAAATTTTTTTTGTTTTTAAAATTAAATGTATTGTCAAAAGAACTAACTTTTTGTCTTATATTTTAAAAGAAAATATTCACCCACATATCCACTCCTCCAGCACAACAGTTTAAATTTCTCCATATTCCCTACAATTATTATCCATATATATTACATACCTATTTGCATAGTTACAATTACGTACAGCTTAGACATGTTTATATCCTCTTTTTTCATTTATTAGATATTTGTCCATATTGTTAGAGAATGTTCATATTTATTATTCTAATGATTGTATATTATATAAATCAATATAACCATAGTTTACTTAATAATATTCTATTACTGCATAGTTATGCTGTTTCTAATATTAGACTCTTATAAACAATGCCTTAATGAAGTTTTCCTACCTTCATTATTTTAGTCTTGTGAATTATTTCCCTAGTATAACTTCTTAAGGTATAGGAATTTTAGGATAAAAGGACCTTCTAATTTTAACATATTGCACAGCTTCAAGAGCACTAGGATTTATCATTTTAATTTTTCCTTATTTAATAGATAACAAATAACTTAATAGTAATAAGGTATTTTAGATATGTCTATATCTATATAGTATATAAATAATTTAATATCATCTCATTTTACTTTATATTTCTCAGAATACTAACTAGTAAGTAGTATTCCTCTTTTATATGCTTACTTGAAAACCATTATCTGTAGTAGCTAGTCATGAAATCCTGCTGTGTTGTCATTGTATTAGTCATCTTTTTGCTGAGACAATGCTGCTTAACAAAGAGCTCCCAAATATCAGCATTGTACAACAAACATCCAGTTCGACTCAAGTATCTGTGGTTCAGGTATGGCTTGGTTGGGCATGGGTTCAAGTCTGTTTCATGTAGCTCTCATTCCAGGACCCGCACTGAAGAAGCAGTGGATACCTGGGGAATATTCTTCTCATGGTAGAGTACAGGAGTGTAAGAGAGTTGGCAGAGACTGATGTCTCTTAAAATCTCTGCTCAGAATGGACACATTGTCCCTTTTGCCATATTCCATTCCCCAAAGTAAGTCACATGCCCAAGTCCAGAGTCCTTGGTGCAGAAAAGTACACTCTGCCCACAGAGTGCAGAAGGGGTATTTTGGAACAACAATAAAATCTACCAGTTACTGTCAATTTTCCACTGTTGTATTGATCCTTGAAGACAATATTTGTCAAGATGAAGTTTTCATCAACTGGGGTCTCTGAGTGACTCTAACGATCAGTGTTCCTGCTGGCCCAAATTGAACATGTGGAATGAGCAAGAAATACATTTTTGTTGTATTAAGTTACTGAGATTTGGGGACTATTTATTACTGCAGCATAATGTGGTCTATCCTGACACACTTTTTAAAATTTTTTTCATTTCATTTTATTTTTTAACTCATTTTGAGACCAAGGCAGAGAGAAGACTATAGATCCCATGGATCATTATGGTAGAAAGTCACACATCTTCTTTTTTACATATCTCTCCCAGTTTTCTGGATTAGAACTCAAAGAATCTGGATAGATAATGTTGATAAATTAAACCAGTTAACGTTATTCTTTCCTGAGTACACTGCTTTTGAAATGGTCAATTGATTGTGCTTCAGGAAATGTCTAAATTGATGATAAGGGACAAAAAATAGGAAAGTATCTCTGTCTTCATACTCAGCTCCAAATACTCCAGTGGTACTTTTACCTTCCATTTATTTAGTTTTTTAAATTTCCTTTCTCTTCCTTCTCCCCAGCTGGACTCTGGGTAAAAAGGACTATTGCTCTTTTTTTAAATTTTAATTTAATTAATTTATTTTTGGCTGTGTTGCGTCTTCGTTGCTGTGCATGGGCTTTCTCTAGTTGCAGCAAGCGGGGGCTACTCTTTGTTGCGGTGCGTGGGCTTCTCATTGCAGTGTTTTCTCTTGTTGCAGAGCACGGGCTATAGGCACGTGGGCTTCAGTAGTTGTGGTGCGTGGGCTCAGTAGTTGTGGCTCGCAGGCTCTAGAGCGCAGGCTCAGTAGTTGTGGCATATGGGCTTAGTTGCTCTGTGGCATGTGGGATCTTCCTGGACCAGGACTCAAACCCGTGTCCCTTGCATTGGCAGGCAGATTCTTTTTTTTAAATAAATTTATTTACTTATTTATTTTTTGGCTGCGTTGGGTCTTCATTGCTGCACGCGGGCTTTCTCTAGTTGTGTTGAGTGGGGGCTACTCTTCATTGCGGTGTGTGGGCTTCTCATTGCGGTGGCTTCTCTTGTTGTGGAGCATGGGCTCTAGGCATGCAGGCTTAAGTAGTTGTGGCAGGAGGGCTCAGTAGTTGTGGCACATGGGCTTAGTTGCTCTGCAGCATGTGGGATCTTCCTGGACCAGGGCTCAAACCCGTGTCTCCTGCATTGGCAGGCAGATTCTTAACCACTGCACCACCAGGGAAGCTCAGGACTATTGCTCTTGATATAGATTACTCAATGAACTATAAGGCAATAATAAACATAACCATGTCTAACATATTTTTGCCATATTCTCTTCTAAAAGTGTTATATGTACCGATTCCTTTCATCCTCACAATAACATGATGAGATAGGCTCTAGTTAACTCTGTTTTGTAAGTGACTACTGTGGGACACAGGGAGGTAAAGTATATTGCCTAAGTATACAAAGCTGAGATCTGAAACCAGTCTAGCTCCATAACGTCATGCTTAACCACTCACTATGTGCACTGCTTCCCTGATTTTGACCCCTAACATTCACTGAGACTTAGATAGGAGGATGATGTCTGCAGCGTCTGTCGTTTAACTGCCCACTGCAGTTGGCCCAACTGACTTGGTTAGTCAGCAGATGTCTCCTTTGTCCCTCACAGCTCCATGTCCACCTCTCTAACCTTGGGTTTAAAAAATGTCCTTTGCAGAGAGGAATCATTCTGCAGGCAAGGATAGAGTGTCTGTGGTAAAGATGGACACAAATTCTTTCCTTCTTCTTCCATTGAGAGATGGAATCTAATTCTCCTCCCCTTTAATCTTTGTTGGCCTTAGAATTAACTGACTATAGACTACAATATAAGGGATGTTCTGGGCCTGCCAGGGCTAATTCAAAAAAAAAAAAAGCCTCGCACCTTCATCCAAGACTCTTGAAGGCACTTGCTTTTGAAGCCCTGAGCTGCCATATAACAAACTCCCATGTTAGAGAAACCATGTGGAGAAGCCCTGACACTACACGGAGATGGGGAGGGGCCTAGTTGACCATCTACCAGTTCCCACCAAGGTGTCTGGCATATGAGTGAAGCAGTCTGGGACCTTCTAGATCAGTTCAGCCATCAGCTGGATGTAATCGAGCAGCTCCAGCTGTGGTTATATGGAGTAAATTTGCCCTGCTGGGTTATGCTAGAATTACTGATCCCTAAAACCATGAGATTTAATAAAATGTTTTTTTGCATTGAGCCATAAGTTTTGGAGTAGTTTACTGAGTAGCAATAGATAGCGGAACCATATTTGGTACCTGTAAGTGGGTTGTTGCTATAACAAAAACCTAACACAGGTGGCAGTGCCTTTGGGACCTGGATGCAGCAGAAGCTGTAAAGACCTCTAGGAGAGGATTAGTGAAAGCTGGAAGGACACTGAGGAGACTGCTAGAGAGACTGTGAAGGACAGTGAAGAAAATATTATTGGGGGCTGAAAAAAAAATGACCTGTGTTATATACTGGCAGAAATTTAGCAAAACCATTACCCGTGGGAATGTGGAAAATAGAAAATGCACCTAATGAATTGGTAGATCTGGCAAAGGAAATTTTTAGGCAGAATTTCAAACGTACTAACTGGTTGCTTTTAACCACATATGATGAGATATGGATAGAAAAAGATGGGCTAAAAAAAGAAAAGAACCATTCAGTTTTTAAGCAGAATTTAGAGTAAATATAGCCAGGATTTGCTAGATTCAGAAATCAAACTGCTTCTCTCATCTTCAGTTTCTCCAAATAGCAAAAGCTTTCAAAATAAGAAGTAGTCTCAGGGAAAAAAAATCAAATCCAAGATGTAACTATTAGACACATGGTTAAGACCTCGAGAAGGTTTAAGGTGGCACCTCATATACCATTTCAGTTAAACAAAGAGGCCAGTACGAATCTTAAGGGTGTGCCTTTCCACTAGACAAAAGAACTTCTAAAATTTTAATGGCCCATTATTTTACAGCAGCCTCTCAGGCAGCCCAAGGTACAGAAGACCTTGTTTCAGAATAAAAAGTTGTATGTCTTTTGTCTAGGAGACTTGATTATAAATTAGTACAAAAGATGCCCTCAAAGTTTTTAAGCAAATTGTACCAGCAAGGACTGAAAGGGGTTAAGACAGCACAGCATGAAAAGATACCTTTGGACCTTCAACCAGCTACTGAGGGGAAGCAGGCTGAGAAAGTTACCCAACTGCAGAAAAGGACCATTTCTTATGAAAAAAGAAGAATGACTCAAAGAAAAAACCCCAGAGGACAGACCCCAGAAGCCTCCTCTTCACCTGAACTTGATTTAGATGGTGAGATTCTGGACTTCTGAACCGACACAGTAAAAGTTGTGAAACTTCTGGGGGATTTGGGAGGAAGTAAGCAATGCATATAGTAATGTTTATGGCCAAAAGATGCAAGAATATCATAGATTAAAGATGGTTGAAAATTCTTCGCTACTTCTCCCATTGAGAGATGGGGTCTAATTCTCCTCCCTTTGAATCTGGGCTGGTTTTAGTGACTTTCTTGACCCATAGAATGTGGCGTGAGGTCCTAAATTCTGAGGCTGGGTCAGCTTCCACCTAGGTCTCTTGATATACTGAGCTGCCATGAAAGAAGTCTGATTACCTTGCTGTAGAGACACTGAGGAGAGGCCCCGAGACCACTTGTGAAATATTCAATATTACCCAGCAGTCCACATGAAGGCACCAGGCATCACTCGGATTCTATGCCTGATGTGAGTGAAGTTGTTTTGGGACCTCCAGAGCAGCCTTCAGCTGAATACTACTGAGTGACCCAGTGAATGCCACATGAAGCAGACAAATTGCTCAGCTGAGACCTGTCCAAATTCCTGACCCACAAAAATCACATGATATAATAAAATGGTGTTGTTTGAAGTACATCATTATGCAGAAATAGACAACTGGAGCAATGCCTTAAAATGTACACAATAATTCTGATATATTATTTCATTCATTCATTCAAAAATACTTACTGAGGACAGTTATGTGTCAGGCACTATTCTATATACTAGGGACACAGCAGTTAAAAAAAATAACCAGCAAAGACCCTGTTTTCATGGGGTTTACAGTCTACTGGGATAGACAGACAATAAACAAAGAAATAACTACAATATGCCAGATGGTGATAAGTGCAATGAAGAGAAACCCAGCAGTGTTAAGACAGCAACCCAGCAAGGCAACTCTCTTTTATAAGTGAGGAAATGGGGCCTTAGAGAGACTAAATGATAGGCCAGTAAGAGAAACAGGTTCCCAGGTATAGTAAAACTGGAGCTTCGTGTGGTGAAAAACTGTCCAATAGAGTTCATAAATTCAAATCTGTTATCTGTATTATTAGTGCAACAGAGGAATCTAATTGGCAGAATTGAGGCTTGGATGGATGTACCTGGTTACCCAGGCCATGCAAGTAACCTGGAGAGAAAAGGTTATAAGTACTATATGAATTGAAAGATCTGCCCTTCAGTAGCCGGAGTGGGGCAGGGACTGGGGAGATGTGTGACTCTGGGGACTATACATAGTAAGTGGCAGCTGTGTCTCAGAGCACCAGAAATCAAAACCAGGAACAGTTTATGAGAGATTGGGAAGCACTCCTTGGGATAAGCAGAAATACTTGTGATGGGGAAGGGGGCTTTGTAAAATACTTCATTTCCTAAATGAAAAGGTGGGAGTTCAAAGGTAGCTAATGCTCATGAGACTTCATTTATTCCCACAAGCTGATAAAACTCAGGGACAACTTGGTTACCTTAGTTCACTCAATTCAACATTGGTTCAACAAATGCTTACAGAGCATGTGCTAGGCATTGTACTACATGTTTAAAATCTAGTGTGGGGAGTGAGGCAGGCATTCATCAAACCATAATACAAATCGGATTGTGTAAGTGCTACCAAAAAGGTACAAAGAGGAACATAAAGGAGGGAGTGATTAATTAAATCTGATTAGAGAAGGTTTCATAAAGAAGGTAGTGTCTGAGTAGGGTCCTGAAGGATGCTAGGGATAAAAAACTTTATCATATATTAGGATTGCAAAAGACAGTAGTTTTATTAATTTAAGTTTTCATTGGTAGAAGGAGAAATGTTCCCAGTCTCCTCTGAGTGACTGCCTAGGGTCCCATTCATTTGGAAGAGCTGTGCAGCAGAGCTGATGTCACTGGCTAAGGGAGACTTGGGCTCAGATCAGCCCTGTCAATTTCCAGCTTTGTGATTTTGACAAGTTACTTAAACTCTGTGTTTTAGTTTCCTCACTTGTAGAATAAGTGTAATGATAATGACAACATAATAGGGTAGTTGTGAGAACAAAATGAAATAATACAAGAAAAGTGTTTAATTCATTGCCCAGCACATTTTAAGCATTCAATAAATCACAGCTATTCTTTTGTTAATGTTTGCAAACCAGGCAGGATTCCAACCCTGTATAGAAGTTGTGAATTTTAATTTCAGTTCTGCTCCAAACTGCTCTCTCGGGCTAGGCCAGTGACCCAGATTTTCCATTTCTCAGCTCTCTGATTTATCATATGAGACCAAGACACTGGCAAGGAAGCTGAATAAGCTGGTTCTCCCACTTCCCGGGTGGAGTTCTAGGGACAAAAAAGTGGATACTTCCTCCGTCTTGTATTCCTCCCTTTATCTCAAAACTTCTCCCCCTGTCTTGAGGACTGTGTGTATGTATGTGTGTGTGTGTTTATTCACACTTCACTAGCTAGCCTTGTCGGTCAGCTGTAACAAAAACCTCAAGGAAAGAAATTATGACCAAGCTTTCAGACAGCTGGTGGTAATTTACTCATACAATCCCCTTCTTTTCAACACCCACTATTTATGTGTATCTGATGTTGGAGGAGGGGGAATCATGCAAGAAATGGGGTATGTAAATTTCTAGGAAAAAGGAGTTAGAACAGTGAAGAAAGACTTGTGTGAATTACCTGGATAATTCTCCTTGCTTTGAACATAGATATTGGGCCTTAAAAATTGAAGGGACTGATGTGAAGGTTAATAAATAAATTTCTGGAACCAGAAACAATACTGGAATAAATTAACAAATAGCTTTCAAGGCATTCATGACAATTTCACCATCACTAAAACCCGAGTCATTTTCCAGGACCGGACAAGCAGCTCCAGTCCACGGCCAAGAAGCATGTATCAGGCAACCTAGGCAGCTTAAAAAACCCATGGAGATTATAACTAAAGGCAGTGATGATCCTGGTTTCGAGCTCAGATTGGATTCTGAATTAGGAAACATATTGCTAAGGACAAGGCAGCCATACAGCTATGGTCCCTGTCTTTGTTTCTCATATCATACCATCTACTAGCTTGTCCCCCAATTGATCAAGGTGGATTTTTCTGGCTTTAAAATTCTGGCAGACACTAAGAATCCCTGGTGTTCTGTCTCCTTGATAGATAAGGCTTTATATATATATACACACATTTATATATATATATTATGTTTCATATAGATGTATCTATATATACATTTTCATGTATATAGACCCAGCTGGCAAGGGTTCAGAAATATTGAGATACAGCCTCAGAAAGCCTCACACAATCAAGAAAAAAATGTTAATGAGAAAAATCCCTCATTTGTATGTGCACTTCTGTTTTCATTTTCACGTTGTATTTATCTACAATGTGAATCAGTTTTTAAAACCTTCCATTTTGAGAAAAATTTAAAAATTTTCAAACATATGGAAGAGTTGCAAAAATAGTACAATGAAGTTCTACAAATCCTTCACTTGATTCACCAATTGTTAACATTTTGCCACATTTGTTTTCTCTCTCTCCCCCACACACAGTTACTGATGAACCATATGAAAGATGCAGACACATCACCCCTAAATATTTCAGTGTGTATCTCCTAAGAATAACTAAAATTATTAAATTACTGTGATTATGTAAAAGAATATACTAGCTCTCCCAGGTCAGCTTTTGTCACTATTAAACAGAATCTGATTGATGTATTTGCATTGTTAATTAATATCAGGAGCTCTCCCTGGTAGCTATTTGGCTTAAATCTGCATAACCAAGAGGGCTCATCAATATAATCACTCCAAGGACAAAGGCGAAATATACAACAGAGACAAATTCCCTCTTCTACACTTGGCACTACTGGAAGTAAATTTCTTGGCAGCTTAGAACAGCTGTTTGCCCTTTCTCCAAGCTGGCAAGGGTTCAGAAATATTGAGATACAGCCCCAGAAAGACTCACACAATCAAGAAAAAATTTTAATGAGAAAAATCCCTCATTTGTATATGCACTTTTGTTTTCATTTTCATCTTAGCATATAAGAAGCCAAAATACTGAGCTGTGGAGTTCAATATCAAACATCTGGCAATCCTAGACAAAAACTGAGCATACCCCAACAGTCCTTTATCCTTGCAAAGTTCACATGAGTAGAGTGGCCATAAGAGTTAATCCATTCTAGATCATATCAGTTCAGTAAAAGGACAAACACACCCAACTTTAACCACTGTGATTCTTTTCAACTAAAATAATCTTTAAATTAGACAAAAAGTATTTCCCATTTTTAGGCTAGGTCTGTGATATACCAATAGGTATAGAAATACTAGCTGATTCTAAATCAAAGGTTGTGATATAAAGAAAAGAATTACTGCATCTTCTATTTGTTGGCTTTGGTAAATTCTCAGGAGATAGAGGGAGGGAAAAATCAAGGCCAGAAGTTTCCTGGTACTGATGGGCTGACAACTGGTTCAAGCTTTTGATTCAACTGTGAAGGTGTTCAGGCCTGGACCTAAGGTGAGGGGAGGGAGGTAGTCACCTGTGGTACAAATTGTAAAAGATGTCAGAAGCTCAGTAATCAAGACAAATGCAATATTCAAATGCAATATTTTAAAAAATAAAATTCTTGCAAAAAACCCATAATGAACAAAATGTCAAAATCTTAAATAAAGACAGGATCTGCATGTGCATAATCCTGGCAGTGAGCGCCTTACTTGCTTCACTCTGGTCGGCACCCTGTTGTTCATCCCAGGTGGTGTGACAAGAGCCAAACCAGTACTCTCTAATGCTGTGTTCTGCTGACCTTGTTGGCAACAGCTCTCTGTGTGTAATGAACTGCCAGATATCAGGTGGCACCTTTAAGACACCACAGGGCAAAAGTGACTATATGAGCCAAGGCCAGCTCTTCCAACCTCCTTCCCAAATAGTTTTAAGGCTCAAGGGAACGTTTCTGGGTTTTATAGGGCATCAGGGAGATAATAGAACAGATGAGAAGGGGAGATGGTGGAAGAGGGAAAAAAGAACAGTTTACCTCATGAGTTGCTGCTAATATAACTAGAATGGAATTTTCAAGCACCTATCCTTTTTAAGAAAACCCTGAGCCCTTACTCTCAGTTTGAGGTACCTGCTCACTCAACTCAAAAACCAAATCTGCCTCACCTTTAGTCTGTCACATGAACTGCAGTTGGCTTTGGAAATCAAAGTAGCCACGCTACCTCCTCCATAAAGGCTGTAATGAATTCCAGCTGCTTAGGAAACTTCATCAAACTGGAGCCTCTCCTTTGGCAAGAGCTGCTCACCCATGAGTACCAGAGCTGATGGTGTGACAGTGCAAACCCCTACAGGTGCCCCTGCTGGCAGAACCTATCTTATGGACTCAGCCTTACAATGTATCTTGTTTGGCCATTAGCTGGGACATGAAAGGTCCAGGTAACCACAGTCACCAACAATCCCCCTATGTATGATCAACACCTGACCTGCCAGGCCTTCTGTAGGCACCAGGCATTTGCATGTTCCTTCATGTGGCTTGCCTGGTTCCTAGTGGTGAGGCACGGAGGCCTTCCTTCTGCCTCTCTACCTACATCGGCCTCACAAGGACAGCCTGTCTTGCTAGTCTTGGGTCCATTGTACAAATTTTTTTTAAAAAACCTACTCTTTGGGCAGGATGTTAGAGTCATAGCTCTGAACATTAGCCTGGAGAGCTGAACCATTTGCCAGGTTCTTGACAGCTCCTTCACCGAGAGCCAGACTCTGCTTCCAGTTTTCTTTTATGGAAGGCAGGGCCTGACTTTTTAGCTCAGTTTCCAATAGCTTTATTTTTAGGAATTGGGCCTTGCTTCTGGTGCTCCTTGACATCCACAGAGCAAGTAGGGAACTGTCCTGAGAGGACGGGGCAAAGGGAAGGGAAGTCTTGAGGGCCAGCTGAAAAGGAGGGAGGTGAAAGTCTTTTAAGGTTTCACTGAAGCAAGGAAAAGAGAAAACAGCTGCAGCCACTGCAGAGCTGAAGTTGAAGGCTGAGAAAAACTAGCCCCTGTGTCAAACTAGAAGAGTATAAAGAGGGTATGAAATTTAGAGATACATCAAAATTTGGCATTGCCATTGAGCCAAAATCTGTTATTTGGCTTTGGCTTTGGCAAACCCAACAACTGAATGCTAACTTCATATTGTTTTTTACATCTTACATCTCTGAACTTGTGCTCATGTGGGTTCCCATAATAGCTAATCAGCATAACATGCCGGTACTACAAATAAAGTATGCCATCTAGATTTTTGTTAATATCTGAACAATCACTCTCAGATACAAGTAAGTATTCAAGATATTATTTGGAGTGAAAACCTCCTTATATGATTTACATGTTGAAATTCTGGTAATCCTTCAAACATAAAATTTTAGTTATTACTTCAAGAGAGAAATGATGCAACAATGAAAAATGATTGTGAAAGTTAATAATTTAAAAATCAATAGTTATTACTTTTATTAATAACATTAATATCACTATTAATAGTTATTTAAACTGCATATATTCCCCCAGTTTCTGGCTCTCCCAAGCCCTGACCAGTCTGAAAGCAGCTTTGCTAATTTATATTAGAAACTAAACTACATGTACAGCGTGGTCTCCCAATAGGTTATCTAAGGCAGAGCTCCCCAACCAGTCCCCCTCTTTTGCTGCAAACAGGTTACACTGTCTACCCAGAAATCAATTCCCTCAACCCTAAGGCATCCAAGAAGACGGCCAGAGCTGGTCACTGCCAGCAATACCTTCCAGGGATGCTTGGAGAGCTGACTGAGCTAGCAGAGTCAGAGGTTTTTATTGTTCTGAAGATACGGTCAAAAATCTTTAACAAGACATACATAGCTTGGCATAGTCTTTAGCCTCAGCTCTGGTTATACTCCTCCTTGATTTTTGTGCTTGATTTGTAATAGTCTCATTCTAGAAGGAAGGAAGGAAGGAAAGGAATAAATACCGTTGTTCCTCTAATTTCCAGGAGTTCAGGTAACGGATGCAGACTGTGGTAGCCAGGCTCTAAGAGGGCCCCCAATAATCCTTGGTAATCACACTCTTGGTATTGGAAAGAGATTTATTATAAGTGATTGGCTCATGTTGTTACGGAGGTTAAGAAATCCTCTGATCTGCTTTTGGAAGCTGGGAACCCAGGAAATTCGATGGTGTTGTTCTAAGATCTAGAGGGTCCACTGTATAAGTCCCAGTCCGAAGTCAAAAGACTAATATCCCAGTTCAGTAGTTAGGCAGAGAGAGAGAACAAATTCTCCCTTCCTCCATCTTTTTGTTCTATCTAGGTCCTCAGTGGATTGGATGGTGCCTGCGCACATTGGGGAGGGCAATCTGCTTTACTCAGTCTACTAATTTCAAATGCTAATTACATCTGGAAACACCCTCACAGATTCACTTAGAAATAATGTTTAGCCAGACATCTGGGCACCTTGTGATCCAGTCAAGTTGACACATAAAATTAACCATCACAGTCCCTAAGTTTTGGGGTAATTTTCTATGCAGCAATAGATAACTGATACACAGATTCCTGAACCTTCCCTCAATCCAAGGTCATGCTGTAGAGTTAGAGATCCAGCCCTCCCACTCACAAAGAAGCTAGCCTCTTTACAGTAAAGAAGGACAAGGAATTCAGAGCATTTATGTAAGGCTGCACAACTGGAAAGTAGATTTATGGTGAAAATGAAGGGAATGATAAGTAGTACTTTTGTAGGACCATTCTGTAGAATATACTGCCTAAGC
The DNA here is from genome assembly GCF_009873245.2 of Balaenoptera musculus. NCBI lineage: Eukaryota > Metazoa > Chordata > Mammalia > Artiodactyla > Balaenopteridae > Balaenoptera > Balaenoptera musculus. Next base: position 106,105,947 of record NC_045785.1, on the reverse strand, counting down.
ATTCTCTTTCCAGATGTGCTTTTAATTACTACCAAGAACATTTTTTTTTCTTTTAGAAGATATGTGAAATCCATGAAGTGCCTTCTTATTGAAACAACAATAAAGCTGTACATTTTAGTTTCAATATTTAGTTGGAGATTCCAAAGTCAAGATTTATATAGCAATGAGGCAAAAAAGATGTTATAGATTGGAATATTATGGAGACTAAAAGGATGCCGAAACATGGTATTGTTTCTGTTTGTATACTAAGATCACTTGTTCATGTTGACAATTCTATTATTGGTTCCACTTTCTCTGGGCGAATGTTGTATGGTTAAATGTGGGTGTGCATGAGCACACACAGAGTGGTGAAAAGCCCCCCACATGTGCCCACTGTTCTGGGCAGTGAGCCCAGTTTGCTTTAAGTCTTTGTTATTTGCACAGTGTCCCAGATTCTCTTTTGAAATGTGCAATTCACCTAATTTTATTAACCTGAATATGGAGCTATCTGATGCTTTTTTGATAGACTCTCACTCATGTCTAGGTACACTTCCTTTTGTTTTAAACAGGTCATTCATTTCTCTGTGTTGACCTTCAGGCATTTTGCCATGTGAATTGAAAGCAAATCCTCACAAGGTCAGATTTTAGTAATGCAGTTTATTATTTTAAAACAGATGACATTTCACGCTTGTTATGCTAATTTGGAGACCAAACCATTTTTTCGTCTAAGCTCTATCAAAGGCTTTTTGTTGCTTTTGTTTGTTTTGATTTGTTTTTTAAGGAAAAGCAGATCTAGGGCCATTAAAAGGAAAAAGAATTTAAAGCATACAAGATGAAGAAAAATAATGACTCTAATGCACATGAAACAAAAATTTAGCACCTGCCAATTGAGCACCACCTCTACCACTTCATAACTGTGTGATCTTGTCAAATCATTTAAGCTTTCTAAAAAAGCAGGGATAATAATAGCATCTTTCTCACAGAATTGTAGTGAGGATTAAACGAGCTTATGCTTATACATTGCTTAAGATATGTATAATGCTGGCATGTAGCCAGAACTCAATAAATATTATTAATAATGTAAATTATACATGTAATAATAATAACAATGATAATGTTGCTGCCATGGATGTCAGTGATCAAAGATCTAAATTACGAACTCTGTTTGGAACTCCTGTGAGATCTAGTACAAATCCCCTATACTTATGAGTATGTTCTGGCAAACAAGACTGAGAGAACAAGTAACTTGAAGAAGAGGTTGCAGTGTCCTAAGGCAAACATCTCCCTGCCTGCTACACCTTCCCACCATAAACACTACCACCATCTGGTCAACATACACGACCCTCTGTGAAGGTATTTTTTACATTATCCAGGGTCTTCTCTATGGGCGTGACTGTCATCATTTTGTCCCTTCACCTAAACACCACCACTACCATACTGAGTGGGGATAAAACTTCAACTAAGGTTAAGCAAAAACCTCAACCAGTGGTTTCAAATACGGCTTAATACAGAGACTCCAAAAATGGAGTTTTCTCTCTCCTTCTGTCAATTATTTTCTGTGCTGGTTTTATTTTCAGTGTCTGCAAGGTAGCAAGTTATCTGCCAGCAGGCCCAGGCTTACATTCTCCTTCAGGTTCGCATTCATTAGAAGAAAGGTTGCCACTTTCAGAAGGTTCCTGAAGAATCCTGTCTGGACTAACTTGAGTCAGTGCCCATCCCTGAATTAATTCCTGAGACTATGAGGAAAAATTACTCTCTTTCTTTTTAAACTGACATTACAATTATTTTCCGTTTATAGACTTAATTTTTAGAGCAATTTTAGAGTTAAATTACTCTTTTTTAAAAGGTCTGTGATACCTCCTTTTTAAACTTCATTCCCCTCATCCAATACACCAATGAATCCTGTTGGCTCTACCTCCAACTCATTCTGAATCTGTTCACTTCTTACCGGCCCCACTGCTGGCACCAAGATTTAAATCACCATTTTCTTATATCTGTACTACTTACTGGAATAGTCTTCAAAGCAGCCTCCCTGCTTCCACTATTAGAAGCACTCTTTCACTCCTAAAGTCTGTTTTACAATAGCAGAGTGATATTTTAAAACATTTTCCAGATCATATCATGCTCCTGCTTCAAACCCTTCCTTGGTTTCCCAATGTCCTTAGAATAAAATCAACTTTTTACTATGGCCTACAATGTCTCAGGTGACCTAGCCCAGCCCACCTCATCCCCCTTATCTCTTGCCATTCTCCTTTTGTTTAGCATGTTCCAGCTGCCTTGGTCTTCTTTGTGTTGCTCAAACATACCAAGCTTATTCCTACCTTAAGTGTTTTACAATTGAGGCTCTCCCATCATCTGCCTCCGTTCCTTTCTAACCAATGACTATTTTATTTTCCTTGTAAGCCTTATTACTACTAGAAATCATTTTATTTGTATATTTATTTACTTGTTTACTGTCTGTCTCCTCACCAGAACTAAATTTGGCTAAATTTAGTTTCTAAAAAGAGGATACTGGAAGGGGAGACCCACAGAACCAACAGAACAGTTGAAAACTCAAAAAAAAAAAAAAAAGGGTTCAGAAGGGACAGAAGCAGGGGAAGCAATAAGAACCCAGGTAGCAAGAAGAAACCAATTGGTCCCAACCATTTTTTCTACTCTTGTGTTGCTCCATGAAAATGCGATGTTCATGCAGAGAGTCTGGTTATACTAGTGTGGGTCTCATTACCCTCATCTATCCAGAAGAGGGCAGGGTACCTTAATAGACCATCGCATAAGACTTTAATAAAGCAATGGCAAAAAAAAGGGTAATTCTCCAAAGGAGATGTAGAGTTCTTGTCCAGAGAAAGGAGGAATGAGTAAATGCTCCCCCCTCCAAAAAAAAAAAGCCAAAAAAAAAAGAAAGAGAAAGAAAAACAAATGTCTGCAATAATCCCTGACGTGATACCTTGTCATCTAGAAGACATCTACTTTACTTTAATGTAAACTGATATATGCCTAAGAAATGCAAACAGATTTTAATGTTAACCTAAATCAAATAAAAGCAGAACGATACATTTTTGAACATCTGTTCAAAACCATACAACACACTCAAAAGATATGCACTTAAATGTTTTCTCTCTTTTATGCCCCAGAAAGATTTAGCGGTCAGGATACAGTTCTGCAAGACACCTCCTTTTGGATGTCCCACATGAAAGTAATTCATTTCCCTGATATCTACTTCTCCTACCATATTATCTCTCAGTAGATGACATTAGTAATCATTCCATAGTTGACCTAGAAATTTAAGAGTAATTCTTGTTTCCTCCCTCTTCTTCACTTCCCATACTTCATTGATCAACAAGTGCCATCAATTCTACCTCAGAAATTCTCAAATCTAGGGGCTTCCCTGGTGACACAGTGGTTAAGAATCTGCCTGCCAATGCAGGGGACATGGGTTCAAGCCCTGGTCCGGGAAGATCCTACATGCCATGGAGCAACTAAGCCCGTGCACCACAACTACTGAGCCTGCGTTCTAGAGCCCGTGGGCCACAACTACTGAGCCTCCACTCTAGAGCCCGTGAGCCACAACTACTGAAGCCTGCATGCCCTAGAGCCTGCGTGCCGCAATTACTGATTGTGCCGCAACTACTGAGCCCGCATGCCACAACTACTGAAGCCCATGCGCCTAGAGCCTGTGCTCTGCAACAATAGTAGCCACCACAATGAGAAGCTCGAGCACCGCAATGAAGACTAGCCCCACTAGCACTCACTGCAACTAGAGAAAGCCCATGCACAGCAATGACGACCCAATGCAGCCAAAAATGAAAAATTAATTAATTAATTAATTAAAATTTTTAAAAAAAGAAATTCTCAAATCTATCCCTTCTTCACCATTCCTACTACCACTGCCTAAGTTCAAGCCCTTGTAACCTCAGACCCCAAACCATTTGTAACAGCTTCTTAGTTATCCTTTCTTTCCACTCAACCCACTTCACTCCATCTCCCACACAGTTGTCACACTTATGGTTCTAAAACAAAGATCTAAGTACATCACTACCCTGCTTTAAAACCTTCTATAGCTCCACACTGCTTATCAAAAACAAAAACCTAACCACCTTTGTGTCTTAGTTGGAGTGACAGAACACAAAAGTCCCTCAGAACTGTTTATGAATGCAACAGTTCTTTAATTCAGTGGTTCTCTAAACTTGCTGTACATGAGTGCTTTTGTACATGAGGCTAGGGCCTCAATCTGAAACAGTATGATTTAATTGGTCTGGAGTGGAGCCTGTACATAAGTTTTAAAAAATCTCCCTAGGTAATTCAAATGTATAGCCAGGGTTTTAAAATGCAATTTAAAAGATAACTAGAAAGCCACATTTACTTCCAAACAGCATGAAGTAACAGGGTCCATATTTATTACCACTCACCGCTGATAGGAATAACTAAAAACCTGGACAAAATATATGAAAGAAAGATTTTCAGACACTGGATATTAGGCAACACAGATAGTGATCCCAGAGAAAAGAGAAACAAAGTGAGGCACACAACTGCCCTAGTTTACTTCTTGGAGAGAGTTTATAGTTGGTAGTGGTAAGAGAGGGAGCCAAGGCAGAGCCTAGTTATCTCCCTAGGTTGAGATAAAGCTAGGAACTTGGGAAGGCCAAGGTAGCAAAAGTTCATAGAGCAGAGTACCAGAAAAGAGAGAAAATTCCAGAGATCTGCAAAGCAACCCCCTTGAGTATTCAGCTGTGTACTGATCAGCATGTTTGTATGAGGAAACTAAGGCTGGGGTAAGAACCACACAAGAGAATCAGAGGGACAATCTTCTTGGCTTATACAGGATGAGAAGAGTTTGTTTTTCCAGCAACAGAAGTAGAAAAAATTTTCATAATTCATGGGATATTGGGTAGAGTACTCAAAGAAGTATCAGCCCAGTAAAGGGGAAAGTTATGAAATGTTTCTTTGGTTCCACCTAACAAACCTTAAAAACAAGACCCAAAAGGGTCAAACTATTTCAAAGCAACTTAACTATGTCCCAGAATAAAGCTCAAGAATAATTACAGAAATAAAAAATTATCTAGAATCCAACAATAAAATGCTCAATATGTGGCATCTGATCAAATATTACCAGGTATACAAAGAAGCAGGAAAACACTACTCAAAATGAAGAGAAAAATCAATCACATAAATCACTAGAAACATACTAGGAACTGACATGGATGTTAGAATTAAAACCATTTTTATAACATTCCATATATTCAAGAAGGTAGAATAAAGATTGACCAAGTTAAGTAAAATATATGGAAGTTATTTTTTTAAAAGACACAAATCAAACTCCTAGTGATGAAAAAGATATTATCTGAGATGAAAAATACACTGCATGGGATTAAGAGCAATTTAGACACTGCAGAAGAAAAGATTAGTGAACTTGAAGACATACGAATAAAAATAATCCAAAATAAAACAAAGAGAAAAAAGACTTTAAAAAAAGAACAAAGCATCAGTGATCTGTGGGAAAAATTCAAGTGGTCTAATACATGTGTAACTAGAGTTCCCAAAGGAAAAAAGTTAGAAGGGGTGACAAAAAATTTTCAAAGAAATAATGGCTGAAAATTGTCCAACTTTAATGAAAACTATAAGCTCCACAAAGCCAAAGCACAAGAAACATGAAAATAACTACACCAAGGTACATTGTAATCAAATTGCTTAAGATCAGTGATAAAGGAGAAAAATTTTAAAACATTGAGGAGGAAAAAACCTCCATTATGTACAGAGGAAAAAAGATAAGAATGAGAGCAGAATTATCATCAGAAAAATTGCAAGCTAAAAGATAGCATAACAACATCCTTAAAAGACTGAAAAAAAAAGTTACCTAGAATTCTATAACTAGCAGAGTAGACTTTTTACGTGTGCAACTTGTATAGTCACACAGGGTACTACGCTCAAAAAGACTGTGTTTGGTTTAATATTCTGCTGTTTTTTGTTTTTTTGTTTTTTTTCTGGATCTTAGATCCCCGACCAGGGATTGAACCCAGGCCCTGGCAGTAAAAGCACCGAGTCCTAACCACTGGACCACCAGGGAATTCCCCTAATATTCTGCTGTTGATGGTTTGAAATTCTTAATAATTCTGAAGAGAGGGCTCTACATTTTCATTTTGCTTTGGGCCCCATAAATTATGTAGTCAGTCCTAATAACCAGCAAAAATATCTTTTAAACATGAAGGTGGAAAAAACACTTTGTCAGACACACAAAATCTGAAAGGATTCCCCAACAGTTTATCTGCACAATAAGAATAAGAAATGTTAAAGAAATTCTTTCAAGCAGAAGGGGAATGATACAAGATTGAAATCTAGATCTAAGCAAACTAATAAAGAAAACTGGAAATGGGAAATATGTGAGTAAATGTGAGACCTTAGAAAATATTATTAGGAAAATGAAAATCAAAACCACAATGAGATTCCACTTCACACTCATTAAGATGGCTATTACTAAAACAAAAAAACCAAAAAAAACAGAAAATAACAAGTGTTGGTGAGGATGTGGAGAAATCAGAACCTTTGTGCACTATTGGTAATGTAAAATGGTGCAGTCGCTGTAGGAAATAGTATGGGAGTTCCACATAGAATTGCCACATAATTCGGCAATTCCACTTCTGAGTAAATATTCAAAACAATTGAAAGCAGGGACTCAAACAGGTATTTGTACACCAGTGTTCATAGAAGATTCACAATAGCCAAAAGGCAGCAACAACCCAAATGTCCATCAGTGAAGGAATGGATAAACAGAATGTGATATATACATATAATGGTATATTATTCAGCCTTTAAAAAAGAACAGAATGCTGACACATGCTACAACATGGATGAACCTTGAAGACATTATGCTAATAATTTTCCTTTGAATTCTATCAAACATTTAAGGAAGAAATAGTGCCAATTCTACACAGACTCTCCCCCAAAAATTGAAGAAGAGGGAGTATTTCCCAACTCATTTTATGAGGAAAACATTACCCTTATACCAAATCCAGACAAAGACATTACAAGTGAAGAATACAAACCAATATCCCTCCTGAACATAGATGCAAAAATTCTTAACAAAATTTCAGCAGCTCTAATCCAATAGTATAGAAAGGATAGTATACCATGACTAAGTGGGATTTACTCCAGGAACTCAATGTTGATTTTAAAATTCTTAATCAATGTAATTTACCATATTAATAGAATAAAAAAGAAAAATGATATAGGCATCTCATCAGAGGTAAAATCAAACATCCATTCCTAATGAATACTCACAGAAAATTATGAATGGAAGAGAACTTCCTCAATCTGATGAAAAGTACCTATGAAAAACCTACAGGTATAAACTTAATGGTAAAAGAATGAATGCCTTCCTCTTAAGATCAGTAACAAGGCAAAGTATGTTTGCTTTTACTATTTCAATTCAACTTTGTACTAGAGGTGCTAGCTAGTGCAACAAGGCAAAATAAATAAATAAAGACATAGAGATTGGAAAGAAAGAAGTAAAACTGTCTCCCTGTCTCTCTCTGTCTCTTCCTCCTTCCCTCCCTCTTCCTCTCTTTGTGTGGATGACAAAATTATTATGTAGAAAATTCTATGGAATCTACAAAAAATCTACTAGAACTAAATAGTGAATTTAGCAAAGCTACAGGATATAAGATGAGTATACAAAAAACAGTATAAACTAGCAATGAACAATCAGAAACTGAAATTTTAAAGACATTATCATTTATAATAGAATTAAAGATATGAAGAATTTAAGCATGTGTCTCGTAAGATATGTAAATTCTATATGCTAAAAACCATAAAACAGTGTTGAGAAAAAGTAAAGGAGAACTAAATGAGGGTTTCTCAACCTCACTCACTATTGATGTTTTGGGGTGGATGGTTCTTCATTGTTAGAACTGTTCTATGTATTGTAGATTATTAACCAGTATTCCTGACTTCTATTTACTAAATGCAAGTATCACCCTTGCTGTGAGTTAGGATAATCAAAAATGTGTCCAGATACTGTCAAATGTCCTTTGTGAGGCATAATTGTCCCCAGTTGAGAACTACTGACCTAAATAAATGAAGAGATATACCATGTTTATGGATCAGAAGGCTCAATATTGTTAAAATATCAATTCTCTCCAAATTAATATATAGACTTCAATACAATCCCATTCAAATTCCCAGCAGGACTTTTGTCTGTCTTGACCAGTGGATTCCAAAATGTATATAGAAATGCAAAGCACCTAGTATAGCCCAAACAATTTTGAATAAGAAGAATGAAATTGAAGGATTTACACTACATTATTTCAAGACTTACAAAGCTATAGTAATCAAGATAGTATGGTATTGGTCTAAAGATAGACAAATGGATCAATGGAACAGAATAGAAAATTCAGACATAGACTCACATATATATGGTCAATTGATTTCAATAAAAGTGCTAAGGCAATTAAATGGAGAAAGGATAGATTTCTCAAGAAACAGTGTTGGAACAACACTACATGCAAAAAAAAGAACCTTGATCAATACCTTGTACTAGATACAAAAGTTAACTCAAAATGGATCATAGACCTAAATGTAAAACATGAAACTATAAAACTTCTAGAAGAAAACATAGGAAAATATTTTTGTGACCTTGGGTTAAGTAATGGTGTCTTAAATGTAACATTAAAAGCAAAATCCTTAAAAGAAAAATTTGATAGTTTGGACTTACTTTAGCAAAATTTTAAAAACTTCTGGCCTTCAAAAGATACTGTTACTAAAATGAAAAGACAAACTATAGATTGGGAGAAAATAGTTACAAAGTACATATATAATAAAAACCTGTATTTAGAATAAAGAACTCTCAGATTTAACAATAAAAAAGCAAACAACTCCACAAAAAATGGGCAAAACATTTCAACAAACACTTCACCAAAAATATACAGATGGTAATAAAGCACATGAAAAGATGTTCAATATCAGTAGTCAATGGGAATTGCAAATCAAAATCATAATAAGATACTATTTCACAGTCACTATAATGGCTATCATAAAAAAAGACAGTAACAAATGTCAGCAAGGATGTGGAGAAATAGGGATCTTCATACATCTCTACTAGGAATGTAAAAGGTAAAATCCCTTTGGCAAAGATTTTGGCAATTTCCTAAGAAGTTAAACATATGCCTACTGTTCTGCTCCTAGAAATTCACCCAAGAGAAATGAAAGCATATGTACACACAAAGACTTGTACACAAACATTCACAGCAGCTTTATCTGTAATAGCCATAAAACTGGAAACAACCCAACAGCTGGTGAATGAATAAACTAACTGTGGTATATCCATACAATGGAATACTACTCAGCAATGAAAGAAAATGAACTATTGATACCCACAACAGTATGGATAAATCTTAAAATAACTAAGCTGAGTGAAAGAAGCCAGGCAAAAACAAAGCGTTCATGCTATATAATCCCATTTATATAAAATTCTAGAAAAAGCAAACTATCATATAGTGACAAAAGGACCAGTGGTTGCCTGTGTGTCACTGGGGCAAGACGAGACAGAAGGGAGGGATTATAAAAGGGCAGAAGGAAACTTTATAGGATGATGGACATAAGATGATTTCACAGGTATGTATTGATACACATATTGACACTTTTCAAATTGTACATTTTAAATTTGCCCAGTTTACTGTATGTCAATTACATCTCAATAAAGCAGTAAAAAAAAGAAAATAACAAAAAGAGAGATGGCTAAAGAGACACAATGGTTGAAATTTGATGTTAGAAGTATACTGATCCTTCTTTGACATGATTTCCCACCACCCCCAACCTCCAATAGCTGCCTGCTGTTTCCAGGCTATCCACCTAGAATGTGCAATCTGCTAGGCTTCACAGTGCCCATTGAGGCACATTGCCATAATCTGGCAACTCAATTAATTCCTCTTTTTAAATAGTTGTATACTTGAAAGAGGAAAACCTTTGAATTAAATCCTCATAGAAAAGTTCTATCACAGCATGCGTCTCACTTCAATAAGGCATTTTCCCAGGGCCATACATTTTGCTTACATCCCTCTGCTAAAATTTACTTCCTGAGAGAGTGGCATGGACATATATACACTACCAAATGTAAAATGGATAGCTAGTGGGAAGCAGCCGCATAGCACAGGGAGATCAGCTCGGTGCTTTGTGACCACCTAGAGGTGTGGGATAGGGAGAGTGGGAGGGAGACACAAGAGGGAAGAGATATGGGGATGTATGTATATGTATAGTTGATTCACTTTGTTATACAGAAGCTAACTCGCCATTGTAAAGCAATTATACTCCAATAAAGATGTTAAAAAAATAATAATAAAAATAAAATAAAATTAAAAAAAAAATAAAATAAAATTTACTTCCCATCCAACCCTGGCTTCGTTATCTTGTTAGGCCAGAAAAAGTTCATCTCCTGTGTGTGTGAAGCCCTCTCTGATCCTCTGCCTCTTAGCGCCATATCCAGTTACCATTAACCACGTGGTTCGTATTACCAGCATGTAGGGGCTATAACAAGGTCCCCCAGCCCCACTTCCCTATACCCCCATCATGAACTTTGCCTAAGGAAAGTAAGCTTGCCATTTGGAATTTAAACTTTACAATGAAGACAAACTGGTTCAGAGAAGAAATATGCAGACACGTGAAACAGACATAAAGATTCCCAAGCCAAACAGACCATTACCTGAAGTAATAACATGTCAGCGAAAAAAAGAAGGTGCGCATGAGAAGAGAGTTTGATCATTAATGCCACTCACCATCCAGGGAAGAAAGAACCCATCTGTATCCTTTGATACTCTGTTTGAAGCTATTACTTTTTTTAAAATTTAGAATTCACTGATTAATTCTCCTTATTCTAAATTCAAGTTTCACAAACAACATTTTGATTATAATTTGGCTTCCAAATGTGGCAAGTATGCCAAGAGACCTCACTTAAATAAAAAAAGAGGGTCTAGTTCCCTAAGATGACTCCTCATTATAAATTAGTAATTTGCCATTCTAGGTTTATATAGTAGTCTTGTATTTATTTATTTTTTATTTCCACAGTCCATCTTACTGTTATAGCCCTTTTTCTGTACTGTAGTTAGGTGAGCAGAGTTTAGAACTATAGATTCTCAACTACCTGAGGGTAGTTTTGCATCCAGTTTTGTACTGGCCTCCACCATCATTGCTTGATTTAAAAAAAACCCAAAAAAACACTGAATTAAAATGAGCTGCTTACTTCCAGTTTTAGTTGATTGGGAGTTAGAAAATTGGATACCAAAGACACTCTTTCCCAAGTGCAAGCCTCTAATACTCATAAACCTCTAGTACTATAGCTAAGATAGGTTTGTTGGGTTTTTTTTTTTTAATATGGAGTAGTTTTTTTTGTTTGTTTCCTTGGTTTTGGTTTCTTTTTTTAATTTTATTTTTTGGCTGCTTTGGGTCTTTGTTGCTGCGTGTGGGCTTTCTCTAGTTGCGGCGAGCGGGGGCTACTCTTCGTTGCGGTGCGCGGGCTTCTCATTGCGGTGGCTTCTGTTTGTTGGGGAGCACGGGCTCTAGGTGGGTGGGCTTCAGTAGTTGCAGCACGCGGGCCCTAGAGCGCAGGCTCAGTATTTGTGGCACACGGGCTTAGTTGCTCTGTGGCATGTGGGATCTTCCCAGACCAGGTCTTGAACCCAAGTCCCCTGCACTGGCAGGCGGATTCTTAACCACTGCACCACCAGGGAAGTCCAAGACAGGTATGTTTTTAAAAGTATGTTGCACATTCCTAGAGAACTGATTTTAAATGAGGGTCAGAGTAGCACCAACCTCAGTGAAGTTTCTGACACTGTTTCATTTGAGTATTCCTGAAATGTTTAAAAACATTTCAAGCCTCATCACATCAACTAAGATGAATGTAGAGATATGTCAGGTGAATAACTATTAAGGAAATAATGAAAGCATATACCTTCTATTTTAACAATTAAACCACAATTTAGAGAACTAATTCTAACACTACAAACTTTTTGTTACCAAGCACAGAAAGAAAAATCACATCTTTAGGATAAGGAGTCATGACACATTTAAAATTTTGCAATGGTAATGCTTCTTTTGATGAAAAGAGTTCACCCCAGCAAATATAAAGTAGTTAAGAAACTTTAAATTATAAATATATATTCAGATTAATTTTTTTTGTTTCAGGCTTTAAAAAAAATTCCAAAGTAATCTGTGAAAAATAGTCAACACACCATAGATACGCATGTTTAAAAAAGTAATTATGGGGCTTCCCTGGTGGCGCAGTGGTTGAGAATCTGCCTGCCAATGCAGGGAACATGGGTTCGAGCCCTGGTCTGGGAAGATCCCACATGCCGCGGAGCAACTAGGCCCGTGAGCCACAACTACTGAGCCTGCGCGTCTGCAGCCTGTGCTCCGCAACAAGCGAGGCCGCGATAGTGAGAGGCCTGCGCACCGCGATGAAGAGTGGCCCCCACTTGCCGCAACTAGAGAAAGCCCTCGCACAGAAACGAGGACCCAGCACAGCCATAAATAAAAAAATTAAAAAATTTTAAAAAGTAATTATGTTTGGGCTAAAATTCCACTTTATAAAAAATCAAATAATGAATACTTCTTGCTTCATTCCTTCTTAAAAGCAATAATTTATCATGAGTTTCTTAATAGAAATATGATTCCTTTAAGTATTGTTAACTGAATAGTCTGACTCAGTTTTCTCAAACAGTGGACAGTGTGATGAATAAATACAATTGTCTGTGAATAAATTAAGTTTCCTCATTCACAAATAAAACATAGTCTTGAACACAAAATACAGATCCCATTAATATTTAGTTCTGTAATTAATACTCAAAAGACCCAAATCCTGATTTTATGCATAGGAAACAGGCCTAGAGAAATGAAGAAACTTTTTTCAGATCCCAGCTGGTTAATGGCAGCTTAGATACTGAAACCACTATTGCCTTGTAGTTTGATTTATGAGTGCTAGCTTCGCATAAAAGAGTAAGCTAAAGATGCTCTGACAAGGAAATGTTTATTTCAAAAAGTCAGCAGCACAATCTGTCTCTTCTCCAAAAAAATAGTATGTATGGCAGACTTTCATCCTGCTGCTGCTACATGAAGAAAATTTGGGCCTAATTTGTCTGGTCTTCCAAGCCAGAGCAACAGAAGTGACTGGGTTTAGGTGGGGCTCATCTTGCTCAGCGTCATCCAGCCAATAGGCAAGGCTCCAGCTCTGCAGGAGAAGAGAGGTGGCCTAGGAAGGAAGAACCATCACCAACCCCCACCCTGCTGTCTGTATCTAAGATTGGGAGGTAAAAAAAAGGAAAAGATAAGGCAGTGGGTACTCTTTCAACTGTACACCCACACACATTTCCTGGTCCTTTATCTTTTTTACCATTCTTAGCGCTTCCAACCTGGCATGGCCTTCTGAATCATGTGTTCATCTCTCCTTTGACTCGACCCAACCGTCATGGCCTTCCATCTCACCTCCACCAACAAAGCCGTTGACTACACGTTAAGCAAAGACCTTGGGGTAGAGACTGGGTTTCCTAAGCTTTAGTCCGGTACAATCCAGCGCCACACCTGTATTTCTAGGCAACTCCCTACTGTCTCTCCCCCACCCGTCCCCGCCACCAGCCCCATCACCCCCCTGTCCCCAGCCGTGCCCTCCAACTTGCTCCAAGCTAATGTCACTCTGTGCCAACCCCTCCCAAGCGCTCGGGGCTGCAGCCCGTGGGTCCCAGCCCCGAAAGCGGTTCTCCTAACCCAGCGCAAAGGGCGCCGCCACTCCCGGTGCGGTCTGCAGCCTCCGGGGCTCCCGCGCTGCTCTCACCTCATCCAGGGTGCGGCTGCCGCGGCTGCCTCTTCCTCCTCGGCCGCTGCTGCCCAGCTCCCGGACGGCTCGGGATGCCGTCGTTCCCGGCCGGGAGACTGCCGTGAGGACTGCGGGGTTCGCGCCGCGTCCCTGGACCAGTAGGGCGCGTGGCGCGCCCGGCTGGACGCGCGGCAGCAGCAGCCGCAGTCGCAGCGGCGGCGGCTGCAGGACCCGCTGTCAGTCCTCTTCATGAATTTCACGGGCCTGGCCAGCCCAGTCCTGGTTACCGTCCTTGCTTGGTTTTCCTAAGGTCTTCCCGCACTGCCAGGGCGCATCCTCTGGGCGTGGATGACCATCCACTCCAGTTGCCACTGCCGTGGTGGAGACCTGGAAAGACCAGGCCTCCTCCGCGGCTGCCTCGGCCACCTGCTCCGCCCAGATTGCTTCGGTCCCTCTCGCACAAACACCCGCCGCTGCCTCTTAACCCTCTGTCATCTCCCCCTTTTCTCTCCACCCACCACCTCAACCTGGAGAGCTTTTCATTCCCAGACCTGCTTTCTTTTTTCTTCCTGTCTCCTTCATTGTCACCGTCCTCAATTTCCAACCTCAAAAAGTTTCTCCTTTTCTCATTCCCTCTCTCCATATTTTCCTGGTTTTTTGTCCTCCACCCTCCAAATCAGTCATCCTCTTATATTTTATATTATTCTCCTCAGAATCATTACTTCTCCAGGTTGTTGTCTAGCCTCCTTTCCCTCTCTTCCCTTCTTATCCCCTCATTTAAAATCTTTTCCTTTCAATTTTTCCTTTAGTTATTGTAAAAACCTTTCTCCTAAACAACCTCAATTTTCCTTTCTGTTGAGACTTTCTGATTGTCATTTTTCATGAAGAACTCATAGTAAACTATATATAGCTTGGTATACACCATCAAGTCAGAGGGAGTTTTCATGGTTAAAAAAAAAGTTCATAGGTCAAATAAATCATCCACTAAATGTTTGTTCTGAAAACCCTTTTCTTATATTCAAGTGTCCTCTAAGAATGGAAGCTGAGTCTCCAGCAAAGCAGAACGTTCCTGCTGTACTATTCTATACAGAAGGCCCCCGCTTACTGGTTCCACTTAATTTTTCGACTTTACCATGGTGTGAAAGCGATATGCATTCAGTAGAAATCAGATTTAGAGCTTTGAATTTTGATCTTTTCCTGGGCTAGAGATATGGGGTAATACTCCCTGGTGATGCTGGGCTCCCAGTCAGATACATTAATAACCATTCTGTAGCCATACAACCAGTCTGTTTTTCACTTTCTGTATAGTATTCAATAAATTACATGAGATATTCAACACTCTTTTATTATAAAATAGGCTTTGTGTTAGATGATTTTGCCTAACTGTAGGCTAATGTAAGTGTTTTGAGCACATTTAAGGTAGGCTAGGCTAAGCTGTGATGTTTGGTAGGTTAGGTATATAAAATGCATTTTGACTTAAGATATTTTCAACTTACAATGGGTTTATAGGGAGGTAACCCCATTGTGACCTGCAAGACCTGCAAGGGAGAAGGTTTATCTTTGTAGTGGGTACTATGGATCCCAAGGTTCATAGTCAATAGTCACTATTATTAACTCAGCGTGAATAAAGCTGAACTCTTCTTAACTCATTTTTTCCTCCCAAATCTGCTCTTCAGTTCTGTTTTATTAACCCCAACACTACCATCCACTGAGTTGCCTAAGCCTCAAAACTGGGAGTCATCAGAGACGTATCTCACTCGTGAAACTCATCCAGTCTTTCATTCTGCTTCTTTACTATTTCTTTATCTTTAAGTAGTCTCTCCCATCATGATTCCAACTGCTTCCAGAAAATGACACTATCAGGTATCTCATTCTTTCTTTCAAACCTCCTAACTTAATCTATATCTTTACCCCTCTTTTTCCCCTAATCTATCTTACTGAAGCAAATTACTCTATCACTCTCATCTCTACTAGGGAATTCTTAATTATCTTTTGTTGTCTTAATATCTTTGGCCTCCCTTTCTCCATTAGCTCCATGCCCAGGCTATAAACATGCTCAAGTTTCCTCATCCCTAAAACAAAGCCTTCCCCCTCTAACCACCATCATATCTCTCACTTCCCTTCATAACCAGTTTGCTTATATACACTGTATGCATTTGATGTCTATACTTCCTGACTTTACGTACATTCTTTGCCACCTAATTCTCTGAAATCAGGCTTCTAATCCTATTAGCTGAAGTTGCTCTCCTAGCAGACTCAGACTTTGGCTTTGCCTATAGGCTAGCGGTAGATTTTATCTAATACACAAATTGAAACAAATGGGGTTCCCAAATTTAAAATGAATACGCCATCTTCATTAGCTGAGGCAGATAAACAGTTCAGTGAAGTTACTGCAAACTCAAAAGCTAAGAAGTGCTGAAACTTCCAGTTCCAGTTAAGATGGAGGAGCATGTATCAGACTGACTCTGCCCACCTTGGGTGGGGGGAGTGGGATAGAATAGAATATATAAATATTTATAAATATGTAAGTATTATATATATAAACATAGAAAAATATGAAAACAACTCTTTGAAGGCACTGACGAGTAACCTAAGCAGACAGGACTTGAATCTATGATCCTTGAGAAGAGAAGCACATGAAATGAACTCCATATTCACCCTGGGATTTTTCTCCTGAGGGAATTTTCCAAATCAGGTGCTAGAGAATAAAGGCCAAGTAAAAGATGCAGTATTACTGGGCTGAAGACTCAAATGTCAAAGTTCAGAGCTGCCAAAGTGGCTGAGACTTGAAGGAGGACTCCCAGGGACGGGAGAATGGCAGAGAAGTAGTAGCTCAATAATCTCGGTACAAATTCCCCTCAAGATAGTGGCCAGTTTCTAAACCCAGCATACGCAAAACAAGATGCCAAAAAGCATACCAGGAAACAGCAGTTTGGAGGGTAATGAGCTAAGTAGAGATTTCAGCATCCAACACAATTTGGACTTCAAGCCTCTCCAAGGTAGAAAGACAGCCAGAGCTTTCAGTTGAGACCCCTAAAAAGGCCATACCCTTAGAGTAAGGGTAGTACAGTAATGAAACAGAATAGATCCAACAAAGCTTAAGACCCAGTCTTTATAGGATCAAAGTGATCCACTAGTATTCCTTCTGCCTACCAGAACAAAACTTAACTCTTCGGAAGTTAGATAACATTATCCAGAGCCTCTACAATTTTTTCATCCACAATGTATAGGATCCAATATAAAATTATAAGGCATGGTAAAAATGAAATTCAAATGACTAAACACTAAAAGTTAACAGAAATTAGAGCTAACAGGACTTTAACTATGACTAGTAGGTTTAAGAAAATAGAGGAAAAGATGGGCAAAGATGAAAAGATGGATAATGTACTTCAATATAGAGTTGGCATCTATAAAAAATCAGATGGACATTCTAAATATGAAAAATACAATAAATGGAAATAAGAACCCACTGGGTGTGTGTAACAGCAATCTGAATGCAGCAGAAGTCAGAATCAGTGAAGTGGAAGATAGGTCAATAGGTGATTCCAAAATGAGGGACAGAAAAAAAGAAAAAAAAAAAAGAGCACAGCATCAAAGACACATGGAATACAGTAAAAAAGTATAATATATGTGTAATTACAGTCCTTGAAAAAGAAGAGAAAGAGTAAGGGCTAGAAGAAATGTTCCAGTAGATAAAGACCAAGAATTTTCTAAAACTGGCAGAAGACATTGACTTCTTAGATTCCAGAAGTTCCGCAAACCCCACATAGAATAAATGACCAATATACCTCAGAATATTAGAAGCAGTTTCTAAAATTCGGAAATTTGCTAAAGAGAATTCTCCAATTAAAACAAAGGGGAAATCTTGACCAAGAGGCAGTTTTCATAGACCTAGTCAATTCCATAGCATTTATACAGTGGCAGGAGTCATTGTGCAAGGGCTGAAAATGAACACACACAAGAGAGTATAGGAAATCATGTCACTAAACAGAGCCTATATTCAAATCAGCCTTTGGGTGCCACAAGAAAAGGGGGCTCAAAGGGGAAATGAAAATTAATAAATTTTGATTATGCTCGTGTAAAATCAAAACCAATAAGCTCATTAGACTGATGAAATAAAATTCATATTTTATGGCAAGACAAGAAAAATTTAAACATAAAATTTTTCTCTGCCCATTTGGGCCTCCACCCTCCCCCTTAGTGTGTGTTGTGCATCTGCATTAACCAGATCTCCTTAGGAAGTTACATTCCTTCTTAAACTATAAAGGGTCACAATTCCTTAGGAGATAACCTTCCTTCTTAATCTTGTAAGGGGTTGCGATGACCCATGACCCACAACTCACTTTGCACCTGTAGATCTGATTGTGTAAACTGTCAATAATACATCATTTGACGTGTACCCCATTGTCTCAAAAACTTGTGTAACTGTGCTTTGACCTCAGAGCTTTCTGAAAGACTGTCTCCCAGCTTATAATCCTCAGGTTGGCTCAAGCAAAATTCTCCATTTCTTTCTTAGATCGACTGCTGATCAATTTTTTTCATCAACAATACCATAGTTAGTAACCTGAAAATGAGACTGCCAACCTGTAAATTTCTAAATTTTGTAACAAGGCAGGAAGATCTCAAGTGTCCTTCCCTGAAAGAGGAAACAATTTATGTAGGTGAGTTCCACCTCTACCTGCCACATTTTAAACACAATACCATAATTAACCTCTTCATGGGAAACATTTCTCTCAATGAGACTATGTTTACAAATCATAGATAACTGGCATAAAGCAGACAACTGGCATAAAGCAATCAGTAAGCCAGAGAAGCTAACCCTGTAAAGATTTTCTCTTCTTTCTCTACTCTTGACACTGAGTTTCTGCTATGATGTTTAGAAACAGCTATGTGGTTCTGACATATCTCACCAAGTACTACACTGTGTTCTGATAACACCATTTGTTTGGGTAGCTCTATGGCCTTGGAGCTGATGTTTTTATTTTAATGTTTTGGCTTGATTAAATTAATATTAATTTAATATTTTTAATAATTCAGTAATTTAGTATTAAGTATCCTATTATACTTTGGATTGTTTGAAAGTAAGAGACCTGAGAAATTTTGACTGAATCAATTCAAATTTAGGATACTAAATAAAATTTCCAGTGAAAACAGCTCAAGCTATACCTGATGAAAGAACTCTGATTCTACCCAGGTACCTGTCTAAGAACACTGCTAGCCGAGACTGAGTAGAATAAGTAATTGGAGAATAATGACTTTTGCATTTTAATTTCTGTGAACTTTAAGTAAAGGAGTCTGGATTTTCTATGGGGTTTAATTTACAAAGGGATGGAGATTTAATCTGCCAACTTTATTTCTTTCCTGGAAATTTTTTTTTTTTAAACATCTTTATTGAAGTATAATTGCCTTACAATGGTGTGTTAGCTTCTGCTTTATAACAAAGTGAATCAGTTATACATATACAATATGTTCCCATATCTCTTCCCTCTTGCATCTCCCTCCCTCCCACCCTCCCCATCCCACCCCTCTAGGTGGTCACAAAGCACCGAGCTGATCTCCCTGTGCTATGCGGCTGCTTCCCACTAGTTATCTATTTTACATTTGGTAGTGTATATATGTCCATGACACTCTCTCACCCTGTCACATCTCACCCCACCCCCTCCCCATATCCTCAAGTCCATTCTCTAGTAGGTCTGTGTCTTTATTCCCGTCTTGCCACTAGGTTCTTCATGTCCTTTTTTTTTTTTTTTCCTTAGATTCCGTATATATGTGTTAGCATACTGTATTTGTTTTTCTCTTTCTGACTTACTTCACTCTGTATGACAGACTCTAACTCCATCCACCTCATTACAAATACCTCCATTTCATTTCTTTTTATGGCTGAGTAATATTCCATTGTATATATGTGCCACATCTTCTTTATCCATTCATCTCTCGATGGACATTTAGGTTGCTTCCATGTCCTGGCTATTGTAAATAGAGCTGCAATGAACATTTTGGTACATGACTCTTTTTGAACTATGGTTTTCTCAGGGTATATGCCCAGTAGTGGGATTGCTGGATCGTATGGTAGTTCTATTTGTAGTTTTTTAAGGAACCTCCATACTGTTCTCCATAGTGGCTGTATCAATTTACATTCCCACCAACAGTGCAAGAGAGTTCCCTTTCCTCCACACCCTCTCCAGCATTTATTGTTTCTAGATTTTTTGATGATGGCCATTCTGACCGGTGTGAGATGATATCTCATTGTAGTTTTGATTTGCATTTCTCTAATGATTAATGATGTTCAGCATTCTTTCATGTGTCTGTAGGCCATCTGTATATCTTCTTTGGAGAAATGTCTATTTAGGTCTTCTGCCCATTTTTGGATTGGGTTGTTCGGTTTTTTGTTATTGAGCTGCATGAGCTGCTTGTAAATCTTGGAGATTAATCCTTTGTCAGTTGCTTCATTTGCCAATATTTTCTCCCATTCTGATGGTTGTCTTTTGGTCTTGTTTATGGTTTCCTTTGCTGTGCAAAAGCTTTTAAGTTTCATTAGGTCCCATTTGTTTATTTGTGTTCTTATTTCCATTTCTCTGGGAGCTGGGTCAAAAAGAATCTTGCTGTGATGTATGTCATAGAGTGTTCTGCCTATGTTTTCCTCTAAGAGTTTGATAGTGTCTGGTCTTACACTTAGGTCTTTAATCCATTTTGACTTTATTTTTGTGCATGGTGTCAGGGAGTGTTCTAATTTCATACTTTTACATGTATCTGTCCAATTTTCCCAGCACCACTTATTGAAGAGGCTGTCTTTTCTCCACTGTATATGCTTGCCTCCTTTATCAAAGATAAGGTGACCATATGTGCGTGGGTTTATCTCTGGGCTTTCTATCCTGTTCCATTGATCTATATTTCTGTTTTTGTGCCAGTACTAAACTGTCTTGATTACTGTAGCTTTGTAATATAGTCTGAAGTCAGGGAGCCTGATTCCCCCAGCTCCATTTTTCGTTCTCAAGATTGCTTTGGCTATTCGGGGTCTTTTGTGTTTCCATACAAATTGTGAAATTTTTTGTTCTAGTTCTGTGAAAAATGCCAGTGGTAGTTTGATAGGGATTGCATTGAATCTGTAGATTGCTTTGGGTAGTAGAGTCATTTTCACAATGTTGATTCTTCCAATCCAGGAACATGGTATATCTTTCCATCTATTTGTATCATCTTTAATTTCTTTCATCAGTGTCTTATAATTTTCTGCATACAGGTCTTTTGTCTCCTTAGGTAGGTTTATTCCTAGATATTTTATTCTTTTTGTTGCAATGGTAAACGGGAGTGTTTTCTTAATTTCACTTTCAGATTTTTCGTCATTAGTGTATAGAAATGCAAGAGATTTCTGTGCATTAATTTTGTATCCTGCTACTTTACCAAATTCATTGATTAGCTCTAGGAGTTTTCTGGTAGCATCTTTAGGATTCTCTATGTATAGTATCATGTCATCTGCAAACAGTGACAGCTTTACTTCTTCTTTTCCGATTTGGATTCCTTTTATTTCTTTGTCTTCTCTGATTGCTGTGGCTAACACTTCCAAAACTATGTTGAATAATAGTGGTGAGAGTGGGCAACCTTGTCTTGTTCCTGATCTTAGTGGAAATGGTTTCAGTTTTTCACCATTGAGGACAATGTTGGCTGTGGGTTTGTCATATATGGCCTTTATTATGTTGAGGAAAGTTCCCTCTATGCCTACTTTCTGCAGGGCTTTTATCATAAATGGGTGTTGAATTTTGTCGAAAGCTTTCTCTGCATCTATTGAGATGATCATATGGTTTTTCTCCTTCAATTTGTTAATATGGTGTATCACATTGATTGATTTGCGTATATTGAAGAATCCTTGCATTCCTGGGATAAACCCCACTTGATCATGGTGTATGATCCTTTTAATGTGCTGTTGGATTCTGTTTGCGAGTATTTTGTTGAGGATTTTTGCATCTATGTTCATCAGTGATATTGGCCTGTAGTTTTCTTTCTTTGTGATATCTTTGTCTGGTTTTGGTATCAGGGTGATGGTGGCCTCGTAGAATGAGTTGGGGAGTGTTCCTCCCTCTGCAATATTTTGGAAGAGTTTGAGAAGGATAGGTGTTAGCTCTTCTCTAAATGTTTGATAGAATTTGCCTGTGAAGCCATCTGGTCCTGGGCTTTTGTTTGTTGGAAGGTTTTTAATCACAGTTTCAATTTCAGTGCTTGTGATTGGTCTGTTCATATTTTCTATTTCTTCCTGGTTCAGTCTCGGCAGTTTGTGCATTTCTAAGAATCTGTCCATTTCTTCCAGGTTGTCCATTTTATTGGTGTAGAGTTGCTTGTAGTAATCTCTCATGATCGTTTGTATTTCTGCAGTGTCAGTGGTTACTTCTCCTTTTTCATTTCTAATTCTATTGATTTGAGTCTTCTCCCTTTTTCTCTTGATGAGTCTGGCTAATGGTTTATCAATTTTGTTTATCTTCTCAAAGAACCAGCTTTTAGTTTTATTGATTTTTGCTATTGTTTCCTTCATTTCTTTTTCATTTATTTCTGACCTGATCTTTATGATTTCTTTCCTTCTGCTAGCTTTGGGGTTTTTTTGTTCTTCTTTCTCTAATTGCTTTAGGTGCAAGGTTAGGTTGTTTATTCTAGATGTTTCCTGTTTCTTGAGGTAGGCTTGTATTGCTATAAACTTCCCTCTTAGCACTGCTTTTGCTGCGTCCCATAGGTTTTGGGTCATCATGTTTTCATTGTCATTTGTTTCTAGGTATTTTTTGATTTCCCCTTTGATTTCTTCAGTGATCACTTCGTTATTAAGTAGTGTATTGTGTAGCCTCCATGTGTTTGTATTTTTTACACATCTTTTCCTGTAATTGATATCTAGTCTCATAGTGTTGTGGTCGGAAAAGACACTTGATACAATTTCAATTTTCTTAAATTTACCAAGGCTTGATTTGTGACCCAAGATATGATCTATCCTGGAGAATGTTCCATGCGCACTTGAGAAAAATGTGTATTCTGTTGTTTTTGGGTGGAATGTCCTATAAATATCAATTAAGTCCATCTTGTTTAATGTATCATTTAAAGCTTGTGTTTCCTTATTTATTTTCATTTTGGATGATCTGTCCATTGGTGAAAGTGGGGTGTTAAAGTCCCCTACTATGATTGTGTTGCTGTCGATTTCCCCTTTTATGGCTGTTAGTATTTGCCTTATGTATTGAGGTGCTCCTATGTTGGGTGCATAAATATTTACAATTGTTATACCTTCCTCTTGGATCGATCCCTTGATCATTATATAGTGTCCTTCTTTGTCTCTTATAATATTCTTTATTTTAAAGTCTATTTTGTCTGATATGAGAATTGCTACTCCAGCTTTCTTTTGATTTCCATTTGCATGGAATATCTTTTTCCATCCCCTCACTTTCAGTCTGTATGTGTCTCTAGGTCTGAAGTGGGTCTCTTGTAGACAGCATATATATGGGTCTTGTTTTTGTATCCATTCAGCCAGTCTGTGTCTTTTGGTGGGAGCATTTAATCCATTTACATTCAAGGTAATTATCGATATGTATGTTCCTATTCCCATTTTCTTAAATGTTTTGGGTTTGTTATTGTAGGTGTTTTCCTTCTCTTGTGTTTCTTGCCTAGAGAAGGTTCTTTAGCATTTGTCGTAAAGCTGGTTTGGTGGTGCTGAACTTTCTCAGCTTTTGCTTGTCTGTAAAGGTTTTAATTTCTCCATCACATCTGAATGAGATCCTTGCTGGGTAGAGTAATCTTGGTTGTAGGTTTTTCTCCTTCATCACTTTAAGTATATCCTGCCACTCCCTTCTGGCTTGCAGAGTTTCTGCTGAAAGATCAGATGTTAACCTTATGGGGATTCCCTTGTGTGTTATTTGTTGTTTTTCCCTTGCTGCTTTTAATATGTTTTCTTTATATTTAATTTTTGACAGTTTGATTAATATGTGTCTTGGCGTGTTTCTCCTTGGGTTTATCCTGTATGGGACTCTCTGTGCTTCCTGGACTTGATTAACTATTTCCTTTCCCATATTAGGGAAGTTTTCAACTATAATCTCTTCAAATATTTTCTCAGTCCCTTTCTTTTTCTCTTCTTCTTCTGGGACCCCTATAATTCGAATGTTGGTGCGTTTAATGTTGTCCCAGAGGTCTCTGAGACTGTCCTCAGTTCTTTTCATTCTTTTTTCTTTATCCTGCTCTGCAGTAGTTATTTCCACCATTTTATCTTCCAGGTCACTTATCCTTTCTTCTGCCTCAGTTATTCTGCTATTGATCCCATCTAGAGTATTTTTAATTTCATTTATTGTGTTTTTCATCGTTGCTTGGTTCCTCTTTAGTTCTTCTATGTCCTTGTTAAATGTTTCTTGCATTTTGTCTATTCTATTTCCAAGATTTTGGATCATCCTTACTATCATTATTCTGAATTCTTTTTCAGGTAGACTACCTATTTCCTCTTCATTTGTTAGGTCTGGTGTGTTTTGACCCTGCTCCTTCATCTGCTGTGTGTTTTTCTGTCATCTCATTTTGCTTATCTTACTGTGTTTGGGGTCTCCTTTTCACAGGCTGCAGGTTCGTAGTTCCCGTTGTTTTTGGTATCTGTCCCCAGTGGGTAAGGTTGGTTCAGTGGGTTGTGTAGGCTTCCTGGTGGAGGGGACTATTGCCTGTGTTCTGGTGGATGAGGTTGAATCTTGTCTTTCTGGTGGGCACGTCCACGTCTGGTGGTGTGTTTTGGGGTGTCTGTGGCCTTATGATTTTAGGCAGCCTCCCTGCTAATGGATGGGGCTGTGTTCCTGTCTTGCTAGTTGTTTGGCATAGGGTGTCCAGCACTGTAGCTTGCTGGTCGTTGAGTGAAGCTGGTTCTTGATGTTGAGATGGAGATCTCTGAGAGATTTTTGCCGTTTGGTATTACGTGGAGCTGGTAGGTTTCTTGTGGACCAGTGTCCTGAAGTTGGCTCTCCCACCTCAGAGGCACAGCCCTGATGCCTGGCTGGAGCACCAAGAGCCTTTCATCCACACAGCTCAGAATAAAAGGGAGAAAAAAATAGAAAGAAAGAAAGAGGATAAAATAAAATAAAATAAAGCTATTATAATAAAAAATAAGAAAAAAAATTATTAAGAGTAAATGTATTCAGAAAAAAAATTTTTTTAATTTTTAAAAATAGATTTATTAATTTTTTATAGTAAAAAATAAGAAAAAAATTTTTAAGAAAAAAATTTATTAAGAAAAAAAATTTTTAATTTTTTAAAATAAAAAATATGAAAAAACTTATTAAAAATTTTTTTAATTTCTAAAAATAGAAAATACAGAAAAAATTATTAAGAAAACATATATTAGGAAAAAAATTTTTTTAAGTAAAAAAAAAAAAAAAAAAAAATGGACGGACCTAACCCTAGGACTAATGGTGAAAGCAAAGCTATACAGACAAAATCTCACCCAGAAGCATACACATATACACTCACAAAAAAAGGAAAAGGGGAAATTAATATATCCTGCTCCTAAAGTCCACCTTTTGAATTTGGGATGATTCGTTGTCTATTCAGCTATTCAACAGATGCAGGCACATCAAGTTGTTTGTCGAGCTTTAATCCGCTGCTTCTGAGGCTGCTGGGAGAGATTTCCCTTTCTCTTCTTTGTTCCTACAGCTCCCAGCGTTCAGCTTTGGATTTGGACCCACCTCTGCATGTACGTCGCCTGAGGGCGTCCGTTCCCCGCCCAGACAGAACGGGGTTAAAGGAGCAGCTGCTTCGGGGGCTCTGGCTCACTCAGGCCGGGGGAGGGAGCGGTACGGAGGAGGCGGGGCGAGCCTGCGGCGTCAGAGGCGTCGTGACGTTGCAGCAGCCTGAGGCGCGCCGTGTGTTCTCCCGGGGAAGTTGTCCCCGGATCACGGGAGCCTGGCAGTGGCGAGCTGCACCGGCTCCCGGGAGGGGCGGTGTGGAGAGTGACCTGTGCTCGCACACAGGCTTCTTGGTGGCGGCAGCAGCATCCTTAGCGTCTCCTACTAGTCTCTGGGGTCCGCGCTGATGGCCGCGGCTCGCGCCCGCCTCTGCAGTTTGTCTAGGCGGCGCTCTGAATCCCCTCTCCTTGCGCGCTGCGAATCAAAGAGGCAAGAAAAAGTCTCTTGCCTCTTCGGCGGCTGCAGACCTCCTCTCCGGCTCCGCTCGCCGCGGCACGCCAACCCCTTCAGGCTGTGTTCACGCCGCCAACCCCAGTCCTCTCCCTGCGATCCGACCAAAGCCCGCGCCTCAGCTCCCAGCCCCGCCCGCCCCGGCGGGTGAGCAGACAAGCCTCTCGGGCTGGTGAGCGCTGCTCGGCGCTGAGCCTCTGTGCGGGAATCTCTCCGTTTTTCCCTCTGTGCCCCTGTTGCTGTGGGATCCGCGCTGATAGCCGCGGCTCACACCCGTCTCTGGATTTCGTTTAGGCAGCGCTCTGAATCCCCTCTCCTTGCGCGCCGCGAAACAAAGAGGCAAGAAAAAGTCTCTTGCCTCTTCGGCAGCTGCAGACTTTTTCCCGGACTCCCTCCCGGCTAGCACCAAAGCCCGAGCCTCAGCTCCCAGCCCCCGCCCGCCCCGGCGGGTGAGCAGACAAGCCTCTCGGGCTGGTGAGTGCTGGTTGGCGCCGAGCCTCTGTGAGGGAGTCTCTCCGCTTTGCCCTCCGTACCCCTGTGGCTGCGCTCTCCTCCGCGGCTCTGAAGCTTCCCCCCACTGCCACCCGCAGTCTCTGCCCGCGAAGGGGCTTCCTAGTGCCTGGAAACCTTTCCTCCTTCACGGCTCCCTCCCACTGGCGCAGGTCCCGTCCCTATTCTTTTGTCTCTGTTATTTCTTTTTTCTTTTACCCTACCCAAGTACGTGGGGATTTTCTTGCCTTTTGGGAGGTCTGACGTCTTCTGCCAGCGTTCAGTGGGTGTTCTGTAGGAGCAGTTCCACGTGTAGATGTATTTCTACTGTATCTGTGGGAAGGAAGGTGATCTCCGCGTCTTACTCTTCTGCCATCTTGCCCCTAAGACCTCCTGGAAATTTGATAATGAAAAAGGTTAATATCCAAATTTGAAGTATCTTCTGATAATGTACAATTTTAGTGTCTTTCTCCTGACATTTTATTTCATTACATAATTTTTAGTGTACTAGATTAGACAACATAACAGGTTAATAGTTTAACCTAGCAAATGGAATAGGAAATAGTAGGGATGATATTTTTTGGCCTTGCTTACAGTTAGGCTTTGGAATTAAGTTAATATGGACTAGCTTGACCCATTTCAGAGTTTTCTTAGCATAAAATTTAACTATCCTCCTGTGGTTTTCAGAGTGGGGCCACATGAAGGTGGGGGAGAACTTGTCCTAATAGACTGCTATCTCCTCCCCAAGGAAGAAAGCCAACCTCTGGTTTGGCTTAATGGCAAAGCCCAAACGGCTAAGAGAACAAAAAGCTAGATAATATTAGGAGGAAGTTCTTTTGCCACAGTGCCCATCTTTCCATAATAGAGAAACTTCCATTTAGACTCCTTTTAGGGGAATGCTCCTTATTCTTTCTCAACCCTTTCACTTATCATTCCTCCAGGAAGGAGTGATTTAGCTGAACCATGGTTTTTTCTTTAAGTTTTAATAATAATGAACTTGTTTTAGTTTTTTGTTTGCTTGCTCTAGTAATAATAAATTTGTTTTAAAACAAGACTTCAATATTTGATATCAAGTATATTTTCAAAAACCCTAAAATGACAGAGATTTAAAAAAAAAAAAGCCCATAAAATCACACCCATTAGGATGGCTACTATCAAAAACAACCCAGAAAATAACATGTTGGCAAAGATGTGGAGAAATCAGAGCACTTGTGTACTGTTAGTAGGAATGTATGGAAAACAGTAAGGTGGTTCCTCAAAAAATTAAAAATAAAATTACCATATCCAGCAATCCCACATCTAGGTATATAGTACCCAAAAGAACTGAAAGCAGGGTCTCAAAGAGATATTTTGCACCCATGTTCATAGCAGCATTATTCACAATAGCCAAAAAGTGGAAGCAATCCAAGTGTCCACCAATGGATGAATGGATAAACAAAGTGTAGTAAATCAATGTGATGCCCACCCACATTGAGGAGACCAATCTACTTTACTCAGTTTGCCAATTCAAATGCTAATCTCTTTCAGAAAGACCCTCACGGACACACCCAGATATAATGTTTAAACAGATATCTGGGCACCCTGTGGCCTCAATAGAAAGCTTGACTAGAACAAAAAGACAGAAGAAGGCTGAATCCTCTCCCTCTGCCTAACTGCTTGAGCTGAAATATACACCATCAGTACTCCAGTTCTCAGACCTTCAAGACTTGGACTGGACTATACCACTGGCTTTCCTGGATCTCCAGCTTGCAGATGGCCATTCTAGTAAGTGTGTAGTCGTATCTCATTTTTGTTACATTTTGCAATTGGCTAATGATATATGATGTTGAGTATCTTTTTTATATGCTTATTTGCCATCTGTATATCTTCTTTTGTGTCTGGCCAGATCTTCTTATTTTTTTTAATAGTTTTTTAAGATTGTTGAATTCTAAGTGTTCTTTGAATATTTTGGATAACAATCCTTTATCAGATATGTACTTTGCAAATACTTTCTCCCAGTCTGTAGTTTATCTTCTCATTCTCTTGACAGTGCCTTTCACCCAGCAGAAGTTTTTAATTAAAATTAAATGCAGTTCAATCTATCAATTCTTTCTTTCATGGCTCATATCTATGTGTACCTAAAAAAATCATCGCCAAAGCTAAGGTCGTCTAGATTTTCTCTTATGTTATCTTCTAGTTTTATAATTTTGCGTTTGCATTTAGGTCTGTGATCCATTTTGAGTTAATTTTTGTGAAAGGTATAAGGCCTATATCTAGATTCATTATTTTGCATGTGGATGTCCAGTTATTCTAGCACCTTTTGTTGAAAACACTATCCTTCCTCCATGATTTGTCTTTGCTCCTTTGTAAAAAATCAGTTGACTATATTTTGTTGGTCTATTTCTGGGCTCTCTATCCTGTTCCATTGTTGTATTCATCTATTCTTTCACCAATGTCACATTGTCTTGATTACTAAGGTAATGTCATCCTGTGACTTTGTTCTTCCCCTCCAATATTGTGTTGGCTACTCTGCGTCTTTTGCCTCTGCATATAAACTTTAGAATCATTTTGTGGATATCTACAAAATAACTTGCCGATATTTTGATTGGGATTGTATTGAGTTTGTAGATCAAGTTGGGAAGAAACAGCATCTTGACAATATTGAGTTCCTATCCATGAACATGAGATATCTCTCCATTTACTAAGTTCTTTTTTATTTCACAGTTTGTTTGGTTTTTTTTTTTTAGTATATCCCCGGAATTGTGCAACCATCACTGCTATCTAATTTCAGAACATTTTTATCACCCCCCCAAAAGAAACTCCATAGCCATTATCACTCACCATTTCCATTCCTATCATCTGTTCTCCCTCCTCCCAGCCCCTGGCAACCACTAATCTACTTTCTGTCTTTATAGATGTGCTTATCCTGGACATTTCATATAAATAGAATCATACAATATATAGTCTTTCATGTCTGGCTTTTTTCACTTAGCATAAAATTTTCGAGGTACCATGTCATAGTATTCCATTCATTTTTATTGCTGAAAATATATCATATTGTATGGAAATGCCACATTTTGTTTATCCAGTTGATACACTTTCAGATTGTTTGCATTTTTTGGCTATTATGAAAAATGCTGCCATGAAGTTTCATGTACACACTTTTGAGTGGACATATGTTTTCAGTTCTTTTTGGTGGATACCTGGGAGTGGAATTGCTGGTCATATGGTAACTCTCTGTTTAACTTTTTGAGGAACTGTCAAACTGTTTTCAAAAGTGGCTGCATGATTTTACATTACACACACTCACACAATTCCCTTACCTGATATATGATTAGCAAATATTTTCTCACATGTTGGGGTATGTCTTTTCGATTTCTTGATTATGTCCTTTGAAGCAAAAAAGTTTCTACTTTTGATGAAGTCCATTTATCTTATTTTATTTTCCCCAGCTGTGCTTTTGAGGTCATACTTAAGAAACTATTGCTAAATCTAAGGTCATAGATTCAATCTTATATTTTATACAAAGAGATACATAGTTTAGGTCATACATTTAGGTTGATGATCAATTTTGAGATAATTTTTATATATGGTGAGAGGTAGGTGGTCCATCTTCATTCTTTTACATGTGAATATTCAGTTATATCAACATCATTTGTTGAGGAGATTATTCTTCTCCTCATTGAATTATCTTGGCACCCTTGTTAAAAATCAGTTGATTGCAAATGACATGATACTATACATAGAGAATCCTAAAACTGCCACCAGAAAACTACTAGAGCTAATCAATGAATTTGGTAAAGCAGCAGGATACAAAATTAATGCACAGAAATCTCTTGCATTCCTATACACTAATGATGAAAAATCTGAAAGAGAAATTAAGGAAACACTCCCATTTACCAATGCAACAAAAAGAAAAAATACCTAGGAATAAACCTACCTAAGGAGACAAAAGACCTGTATGCAGAAAACTATAAGACACTGATGAAAGAAATTAAAGATGATACAGTCAGATGGAGAGATATACCATGTTCTGGGATTGGAAGAATCAACATTGTGAAAATGACTCTACTACCCAAAGCAATCTACAGATTCAATGCAATCCCTATCAAACTACGACTGGCATTTTTCACAGAACTAGAACAAAAAATTTCACAATTTGTATGGAAACACAAAAGACCCCAAATAGCCAAAGCAATCTTGAGAAAGAAAAACGGAGCTGGAGGAATCAGGCTCCCTGACTTCAGACTATACTACAAAGCTACAGTAATCAAGACAGTATGGTACTGGCACAAAAACAGAAATATAGATCAATGGGACAGGATAGAAGGCCCAGAGATAAACCCACGCCCACATGGTCACCTTATCTTTGATAAAGGAGGCAAGAATATACAATGGAGAAAAGACAGCCTCTTCAATAAGTGGTGCTGGGAAAACTGGACAGCTACATGTAAAAGAATGAAATTAGAACACTTCCGAACACCGTACACAAAAATAAACTCCAAATGGATTAAAGACCTAAATGTAAGGCCAGACATTACAAAACTCTTAGAGGAAAACATAGGCAGAACACTCTATGACATAAATCACAGTAAGATCTTTTTTGACCCACCTCCTAGACAAATGGAAATAAGAACACAAATAAACAAATGGGACCTAATGAAACTTCAAAGCTTTTGCACAGCAAAGGAAACCATAAACAAGACAAAAAGACAACCCTCAGAATGGGAGAAAATATTTGCAAATGAAGCAACTGACAAAGGATTAATCTCCAAGATTTACAAACAGCTCATGAGGCTCATTATCAAAAAAACAAACAATCCAATCCAAAAATGGGCAGAAGACCTAAAAAGACATTTCTCCAAAGAAGATATACAGATTGCCAACAAATACATGAAAGGATGCTCAACATCACTAATCATTAGAGAAATGTCAATCAAAACTACAATGAGGTATCATCTCACACCGGTCAGAATGGCCATCATCAAAAAATCTACAAACAGTAAATGCTGGAGAGGGTGTGGAGGAAAGGGAACCCTCTTGCATTGTTGGTGGGAATGTAAATTGATATAGCCACTATGGAGAACAGTATGGAGGTTCCTTAAAAAAGTAAAAATAGAACTACCATACGATGCAGCAATCCCACTACTGGGCATATACCCTGAGAAAACCATAATTCAAAAAGAGTCATGTACCACAATGTTCACTGCAGCTCTATTTACAATAGCCAGGACACGGAAGCACCTAAGTGTCCATCGAAAGATGAATGGATAAAGAAGATGTGGCACATATATACAAGGGAATATTACTCAGCCATAAAAAGAAATGAAATGGAGTTATTTGTAGCGAGGCGGATGGACCTAGCATCTGTTATACAGAGTGAAGTAAGTCAGAAAGAGAAAAAGAAATACCATATGCTAACTCACATGTATGGAATCGAAAAAAAAATGGTCATGAAGAACCTAGGGGCAGGATAGGAATAAAGAGGCAGACCTACTAGAGAATGGACTTGAGGACATGGGGAGGGGGAAGGGTAAGCTGGGACAAAGTGAGAGATTGGCACGGACATATATACACTACCAAATGTAAAATCGATAGCTAGTGGGAAGCAGCCGCATAGCACAGGGAGATCAGCTCGGTGCTTTGTGAACACCTAGAGGGGTGGGATAGGGAGGGTGGGAGGGAGGGAGACGCAAGAGGGAAGAGATATGGGGATATATGTATATGTATAGCTGATTCACTTTGTTATAAAGCAGAGACTAACACACCATTGTAAAGCAATTATACTCCAATAAAGATGTTAAAAAAATTTTAAAAAAAGATCAGTTGACCGTAGTTGTATAAATTTATTCTGGACTCTCAATTATGTTCCATTGATTTGTATGTCTAGTATCATACTTATTCTAGTATCATACTGTCTTGATTACTGTTGCTTGTAGTAATTTTTAAAATTGGGAAGTGTGAGTCCTTTAACTTTGCTGTTCTTTTTCAAGATTGTTTTTATTATTCTGGGTCCTTTGCATTTCTATATAAATTCTAGGATAAGCTTGTAATTTCTACCAAAAAAAAAAAAAAAAAAGCCAGCTGGGATTTGATAGGGATTGCAATGAATATGTAGTTCAGTTTGAGGATTATTGTCATCTTAACCCTATTAAATCTTCTGATCCAGCACATGGGATGTTTTCTTTAATTTCTTTCAACAATGTTTTGTAGTTTTCAGGGCATAAATCTTACTTCTTTTGTTAGATTTACCTAAATATTTCATTTATTTTGATGCTGTTATAAATGGAATTGAATTCTTATTTTTGGATTCTTCATTTCTAGTGCACAGAAATACAATTGATTTTGCACATTGATTTTGTATCCTACAACTTTGACAAATTCACTAATTATAAATTTTTGTGTGGGTTCCTTAGAATTTTCTATATACAAGATCAAGCCATTTGCAAACAGATTTAGAGTTTTCCTTTCCAATTTTGTTGGCTTTATTTCTTTTTCTTGCCTAACTGCCCTAGCTAGAACTTCGAATACAATGTTGAGGAGAATTGGGGAGAGTGGACATTTTTGTCTTGTTCCCAATCTTAGAGAAAAAGGCTTTCTGTCTCCCACTTTTTAAATTTTTTTAATATAAATTCATTTATTTATTTATTTATTTGTGGCTGCGTTGGGTCTTCGTTGCTGACGCAGGCTTTCTCTAGTTGCACTGAGCGGGGGCTACTCTTCGTTGCCATGCGTGGGCTTCTCATTGTGGTGGCTTCTCTTATTGTGAACCACGGGCTCTAGGTGCACAGGCTTCAGTAGTTGTGGCACACGGGCTCAGTAGTTGTGGCTCGCAGGCTCTAGAGCACAGGCTCACTAGTTGTGGTGCACGGGCTTAGTTGCTCTGCAGCATGTGGGATCTTCCCGGACCAGGGCTCAAACTCGTGTCCCCTGCACTGGCAGGCGGATTCTTAACCACTGTGCCACCAGGGAAGTCCCCAGTCCCTCATTTTAAGTATAATGTTAGCTGTGGGTTTCTCATAGATATAATTTATCAGGTTGAGGAAAACCTCTTCTATTCCTAGTTTGTTGATTGTTTTTTTTTTTTTTAATTTTATTTATTTATTTATTGATGGCTCTGTTGGGTCTTCGTTTCTGTGCGAGGGCTTTCTCTAGTTGTGGCAAGCGGGGGCCACTCTTCATCGCGGTGCGCGGGCCTCTCACTATCGCGGCCTCTCTTGTTGCAGAGCACAGGCTCCAGACGCGCAGGCTCAGTAATTGTGGCTCACGGGCCCAGCTGCTCCGCGGCATGTGGGATCTTCTCAGATCAGGGCTCGAACCCGTGTCCCCTGCATTGGCAGGCAGATTCTCAACCACTGCGCCACCAGGGAAGCCGCTTGTTGATTGTTTTTAAGAGGAAAACGTGTTAGATTTTCTCAAATGCTTTTCTGCATTTTTTGAGATGCTCATGTGGGTTTTGTCCTTTATTATATTAGTATGGTATATTACATTTACTGATTTTCATATGTTGAACCAACCTTGTGTTCCTGGGATAAATCTCACTTGGTCATTATGTATAATCTTTTTATATGCTGCTGGGAATAGTTTACTACTACTTTGCTACTTATCTTTGTATAAAGGCATATTGGTCTGTCATTTTCATTTCTGGTGAAGTCTTTGGTTTTGGTATCAGAGTAATAGTGGCCTCATAAAATGACTTGGGAGGTGTTCTCTATTTTTGTTTTTCTTTCTTTTTTTTTTTTTTGGTAGGGGGAAGAATTTGCAAAGGACTAGTGTTCTTTAAACATTTGCTATAATTCACAAGTTAAGGTTTCTGGACGTGAATTCTTCCTTGTGGGAAGTTTTACTACTACTATGACTACTACTACTCATTTAATCTCTGGTTATAGGTCTATTCAGGTTTTCTATTTCATCTTGAATCAGTTTAGGTGGCTTGTGTCTTTCTTGGAATGTGTCCTTTTCATCTAGTTTATCTAATTTGTTGGCATACAATCGTTCATAGTATTCCCTTATAATCCTTTTTATTTCTATGGGCAGTAGTAATATGCCCTCTTTCATTTGTAATTTGATCTATGTATTTTCAAGAAAAAATTGTGTCCCCACCAGCATCTCCTCCCCTAAAACAAAACCTCCAGAAAATTCCATTCGAGACAAATTTCAACAGTTACAAAGACCAACTTAAAAAAAAAAAAACACAAAATGCCTCTGGTGCATATACATAAATGTGGTAAATGGTATTTGTAACCAGCCTAACATGGATGTAAACTACCTTCTTGAGTTCTTTTTGTTCACTCTTCAAAAAAAGTGGTTTAAAATTTATACAAATTTTATAAGAGCTCTGACAGCACTCAAATATCATCCAATATACATAATACCTGCTTCCCATAGTGTTGAAGCACTTTAGAGGTTCAACTGAGGCTTCTGTCCTATGGGTATTTTTAGGTTTTCTAAGCAGTATTTATCATCTTTTTTCATAGAGCATATTAAAAAAAAATCAAATAGTAACATAAAACTTGTTAAAAACCCAAACTCAATTGTAGTAATTTAAGCTGAAGTTTTGCCATTTGTGGTAACAAAAATGATGGATACCAACAAAAATACACTTCCTATCCCCAGAGTAATATAAAAATCTAATAATTTTATTTTTGGAGCAAGAACTTTTTCATAAACTGGGGTACATACAACACATAGTCAGAATGAAGAGACTAATAAAAAAGGCATGTATCATACAAAATTTAAAAAATTCAAATCCTCCACAAAATGTATATTGTAATACAACCTCTTCCCAGCTAAAGGCTAGCAGAGAGAGAACAGCTGGAAGTCTATGACCTCCAGCCATTAAACTAGAGGGAAGCAAAGGTGCTAAGACCACTTCTGTCCCCTGGTAGGGCCTAGGTCCTCCTCTGTGTAGGGCTGTATCCAGTAATAGGTGAGTATTTTTGAGAAGGTGCTGGCCTCAGTGCAGGTACATTCTAGTTTGCTCTCTCTGTGTGGTAAAGAGTCTGCCTGCCTCTTTAGCAAAGCCCTGCTGTTTCTAAGCTAGATGGGTAAGTCTGCCTAATTCTGGGGTAAAATGTTAGTAAGACCTTTGAGTAATCACAGATCTAAATCCACGTTCCCCACTTAGTTTGATCAGTAGTAAAAGTAGTATTATTATTTCTGTTTGGTTCCTATGTCTATTTCCCAATTTGATATCAACTTATAAGAGGAAGAAAGGATTGTTGTCTTGATCCCCTAAAACCCCAACCCATAGCTGCCATTGTCATGTTCTCAAAAAGCAACAGGTTGCATACATAGAAGATTTTAAAAAAAGGAATTGCTTCTGGGATTTTGGTTATCATCTACCTAAGGGCTCCGAAGGAGGTAAGCCTCCTTCGAGAAATGGCACATAGACCTTTGGGTCTGACTGTCAGATTCCCAGAACCAGAGGATCATACTCCCTAACAAAGTAGGGAGAAAAAGGTCCCATATCAGATAGTGATGGAGTGAAAGGATGGGCTAGGGAGCTGGGGGAGGATGACCACAAGAGACAGATTAACAAAAATTGTGTGTTTGGAAAGGACAGAATTTACCACAAAGAAGAAACAACAGTAAGTTAGGTTATTCCCCATTTAGTCACATTTAATGTCATATTGGATTCGGTTTTATGGCACGTATAGTTGAGTAAGTCAGGCTAATAATTTTTTTTAAATAAGGAAGGATAACAAAAATTAGTAATAACTGAAAGATCTGACCCTTAAGATTGTAAAGAAAATCACTCAGAAAGAAAGTTGTTCACTCATTTCTGAAACACCAGTATGGGTAGAAGACAGTAAAGAAGCAGGAGCTGAATGACTATAAGAGGAGGAAGCCAAACAACACTTGAAGTTGTTGAGACAACGGCAGCTACAATCAGGAAATTGTCATGGCTGCTAGGAACAATTCAAGCCACTTGGATTTCACAGAAAGGGAATAGGGCTGCAGGTCTGAGGGGACAAGCTGGGTAGACACTCAGGGGAAAAAAAAAAAAAAAAGAAAGAACCACACAAGGCTTTTATTATTCCAGACTGAGTGGTGGGAAAGCAATGGAGGTGGAGGTGTGTTGGGGGATAATGGGAGAGAGACAGAACCAGGTCTCTGTTAGAAGAATGTAACCTCTACCAGCAAACAACATGTTCCTTTTGTTCACCTTTGTATAACCCAGTGCCTGCTATTCCTAGCCAACTGAACAACAAATATTTGTTGAATAACTAACTGGATGAATGTAGAGAATGGTGATGGATATGTCTTCACTTAGTATAGACCTCTTTTCTTGCAGACCTCTTCTCTTAAGCGACAGTGTTCAGTCTGGAGGTGGATACGGGCCACAGGTTGCTGGGACTGTTATTTATTCATCTTCGTCACCTAGCTCAGTGTCTGGCATATAATTAGGCACTCAAGAATTGTTTAAAAATAAATGGACACAAGCCTCTAACTATTGCTTCCTTTGATCCCACTTCTAAAATCTCTGCAACCTTGTGACTCTGCTTTAATGGAAAGTATTCTGTTTCAGCAGCTTAAGTTGATTTAGATATGTGTTTTACTCAGTTTCTTTGATAAGTGTTAAGTTTTACCTTTTTTATCCTAGTACAATTTAGTACAGTATCAACTGTGAATTATGCTGTACACATATGCTGTACAACTAATGAAGTATTGTCTCAATCCATGAGCATGCCATTCATTCAGTCATTTTTTCAATAAACATTAATTGAGCATTTGCTAGGTTCCAGGAACAGGATACTAGACTCTGGGGAATAACAAATGACTACTGTTTCTGCTCTGAAAGGATTTAGAGCCTATCAGGGGAAGAAAGAAACATGTTAAAAATTTCTTTTAAATTCAATAAAATATTTTCGATGCTATCAAAACTACTCCAACTATCCTCACAATCCCACCTTCTCAAACTCCAAGGGATGGGCCTGGTCTCTGCCTGGCTTTCCTGACAAAGTAGGGTAACTGGACAAACACGATGAAAGACAGTTTCATGAGGTAGCTTCTAGAAGGCAGGGAGAAGTTTTGCTAAGTCTCGATATTTGAAGCGGGTCTCTAAGGTAGTAATTACTTTAAATAGGGGCTTTCACATTACTTACAATGTGCACTTTGTTCGTTTTTCCTCCTTCCTCCCTCAAATCTTTACTTTCACTTTAATGTCTGGACCAAGTCTGTGAACGAACTGAAGACTGAACAAGATAAATTTCTGCTTTCACGGAGCTCGCATCGTAAGAAGGTTTAGTCAGGGATGATAATTCAAAATAATCACCAGCACTGACAGCATCAGTACGTGCACCTGGGTCGCTGCTTCCAAAGCACGTCAGGACCTACGTGGAAAAGCGTGTTCTACGCGAGGCGGAAGGGCGGACGCCACGGTGGAAGGCGGGGCCGTTCTGGTGTTCCTGGAGGTAGCCAATGGCCACCTGGAAGGCGGAGCTTTTGAAACTGACTGGCATGGAAACCGACCAATCAGAAGCTAAGTTGGATGAATTGCTGAGGCAGAACCCGAAGAGTTTGGGCACTGGTTGGTAGGCGGTGCGGGCTGAAGAGAGGGAGCTCAGAGAAGGTTCTTTTTACTAATCTAAAAGAAAGCGTTTCAATTTTTAAATAACCGGTCAGGGCTTCCCTGGTGGCGCGGTGGTTGGGAAGCCGCCTGCCAATGCAGGAGAGACGGGTACAAGCCCTGGTCCGGGAAAATCCCACATGCCGCGGACCAGCTAAGCTCGTGTGTCACAACTACTGAGCCTGTGCTCTAGAGCACGCGAGCCACAACAACTGAGGCCCGCGTGCCTAGAGCTCGTGCTCCGCAACAAGAGAAGCCACCGCAGTGAGCACAGGCACCACGGCGAGGAGTGGCCCCCGCTTGCCGCAACTGGAGAAAGCCCACGCTCAGCAGGGAAGACCGAACACAGCCAAAAATAAAAATAAATAAATAAATTTATTAAAAAAATAAATAAATAACCGGTCAGCCATACTAGCGCATATGTCTGGATAGCAGCCCAGATATAGTGGCTATTTTTTGTCTGCCAAGAGCGCCACCTCCTAAGAAATGCTTTTTTCATTTTTGCAATTATGTAATTCAAACAGAAGCTGCTGTTTACTTGTAGACCTCTGAAACGACAGTGTTTGGTCTGGGGGTTGTTACGGGCCACAGGTTGCTGGGGCTGTTATTTATTCATCTTCGTCACCTAGCTCAGTGTCTGGCATTTAATTAGGCACTCAAGAGTTGTTTAAAAATAAATGGACACAAGCCTCTAACTATTGCTTCCTTTGATCTCACTTGTAAAATCTCTAATCTTCTGACTCTGCTTTAATGCAAAGTCTCATTCTGTTTTATCTGCTTAATTTGATTTGGATATATGTGCTTTACTCGGTTTCTTTGATAAGTTGTAAGAATTTGCTGTTAGCTCTGATATTCAAATTTCTGTTTACCTTTTTTTTTCCCCCCAGTACAACGTTTACAAGCTCCAATATTCTTGAATTTGGCCCATTTCACCGTGTTGTTGTCGGGTTTCAGGCAAACAATGGGCCTTGGGAAGAGCCTAGATTCAGGAACTGGAAAGAGGCTGGGATTCTTGCTCCAAATCTGCTTCTCTGTGCATTCTTCTCTCTCTGCTTCTCTCATCCACATAGCCATACCCTTGGTTAAAATACTTGTATTATTAATTTCTCATTACTGGAATTGTTCCAGCAGAGGCTGAGTGACCATAATTTGAGACTGTGGTAGAAGACATGTCCTTGTTGACTGGTCGGAAGGGAAGTTAGATCAGGTTATATCTGTGAGCTATTCTAAATGTAAGATATGATTTTACCAGCTTAGGCTCCCATTTACACAAGGATTGCTTTCTGTTTCACTTTCTCACTGTCTCTGTTAATAGCACCATCAGTTTTTTTGTCGTGTCTGTATCCCAGTCCTTCATCTTTTGTGTGGAGTCAATCATTAGGTCTTCCTCCCAAAATCCTCTCCAGAAATAATACTAGTTTTCTCCTAGTAGCTGTAGAGTTGTAGAAAAGGTAACAAAAGCATGAGCTCTTTAACCTATGGTTAAATGTTAAGACAGAGTCATATCAGGATTAAGAGCATAGGTTTTGGAGTTCAACCTCAGCTCAAATCCTGTCCCATTACTACTAGCTGTGTCACCTTAGAAAAATTACTCTCTGAGGCTTTTTCTCCGACTCAAAGTGGGGACCTCATATTAAATAACATTGCTGAGTTGTTTGGTTAAATAACTAGTATCCATAAAGCACTTAGCAGTGTTTCTATTAATGCAAACACCAATTAGCACTTAATAAGGTGTAGTTATTAGTATAAATAATAAAATACAACATTTATATAACTTCTTTTTTAGTTTACAAAATGTGTGCACCTACACTTTCTTGCTAAATAATCACAAATATCCTGAGAGGCAGATAATATTCTCATTTTAGAGATAGGGACACCAAAGAAAAAAGAGATGATAACACTTCCTCAAGTGGAATTGTCTAGAGGTTGCTTTGATAGGGAATGAATGCAGTTACTGGAAGTTTTGCAAGGCTGTCCTGCTACCTGTCACCATAGATCCCAGCTTTTGGAAGGGTGACTGAGCTAGGTGATTTCTGAGGTCCTGTAACTTGGTCATTTATTCACACATGCAATTAATATTTTTTTTACCAGAAACTGTTCAAGGACCTGGGGATACAGCATAAACAAACAAGCAAAAAACCCCAAAATAACATGCACACTCACACACACAGACAAAAATCTCTGCCTACAAATATACAAATACAGAAAATATTTTGTACAGGATATACAATATAAAAAATTAAAAATTAAATATGAAAATATCAGTATATAGCTTGTCAGTTTTTTCATATACCCTGCATCTAAGTAGCCATTAACTCCCACCCTCCTTCCCAGCCCTCTCCCCAAGCTTAAAGTATCAGAAACTAGAAAATTCTATTTCAGTTTGTGTGCCATGCCCTCTCACGCGTTAAGGCTTATTCGAAGCTGGAAATCCAGAAAAGTGGGCGGGGCCTTGGAAGTTTCTGAAGGTGGAAGGAGAGACGGCGGAACTTGTGTGCGGTAGCTGTGGTTCTCGGTGGGAAGCCAATTCTGAGGACCGGTAGTGGAGAGCTCTGGAGCTTGTTTCCGGCCACCTCAGCGGGAATCGGAGACGCGAGCAGCTGGGTCCTTGGGAACTGAGGTAGAGGTATAACTGTTGTCGCGGCGGAGCAAGTCAAGACGCACCTACGGCCGTCCGGGCCAGTGTTGAGTTTCCGTAGCCTGTGAAGATGGTGTTGCTCACGATGATCGCCCGAGTGGCGGACGGGCTCCCGTTGGCCGCCTCGATGCAGGAGGACGAACAGGTGAGCTACTAGATCCCCGGGACCCCAAGTTCCTGTCAGAGCGCTGTGCTCTCAGCACGGGATTCCTCCTTAGGACGCGGGAAACCCTTGTGGCCTCCCAGGCGTTTCTGACCCCTCTGAAGTGCGTTTCCTCTTTTGGCAGTGGAGAAGACTACCTGTTAGAATAAATCTTTCCTGAAGGCGGAGGTAGATTTTTGTGTTACCTGTTTCTTTTTAGAAAACCTAGCTGGAGAAGGGATAGGTTTGGCTGATTGTGATCATCCAGTGTTCTGTAATTCTTTAGGAACTTTGTTAAAATTCAAGATTTCTATTTTTTTAATTTTTATTTTTTTGCTGTTAATAAAGCTGACTGACAGGTCCTGGGAAAAATCAGCTCCTAAGTTAAGTCCTCTTTCCGTAGCACCTGATCCTTGACCTAGTTTACTGACACCTAGTGAAAGCAGATGAGGTAATATTGCCACATGTATGCACCTGCTTGAAGTTCAGTACAGTACCTTCTTTCAAAGTTATGCCCAATTTCCACCTCCAATACGCCTTACTAAATTTCTGTTGTTGGAATTACAACCCTTGTGTTATATTCCTGTAATGCTTTGTACCTTTATTTTACAATTTTGCCTTTGTCTTTCAAAATTTCCTAGCAGGCAAATGAGAAACCTTAGTCATCTATGTGTTTCCCATAGCTTTTACAATAGCAGCTTTGTGCTAGTAGGTGCTCAAAAATGTATTGCGTTGATTGAAAAAAACAAAACAAAACCTCTAGATAGCTTGAGAGGAAGAGGCTTTGTGCCTTAAAATCACAAGGCAAATTTCTCGTGTGAGACAAGTTCCTGGAGCAAGGTCAGGAAGTTCCTGAAGAAAGGAGGCTGAGAATGAAATTTATATAATTTATTTAAAGTGTTCAACTTTATTTTACTTTCTCATACAACCCAAGTAATGTAATTTAAAAAAAAAAAAACCTCAAGACCTAAAAAAAGATGAATATTTTGGACATTTTTTTGAACTTCTCATTCATATATTCATGAAAAAAAAAAACCTCATTAAACACATCAGATGTGCCAAGCATGGTGTTAATGCAGGGGTTTGGGGGACATAGTCCCTACTTTCATGGAGCTTACAGTTTAGTGGAGAAACCAGATAACTAACAATTATGATGTAGTATAACTGCTATGGAATAGGAAGAAGTTTCTGTGGTTGAACATGGACAAGGTATCTAAATTGATTTTTGGAACTCAGGAAAGTGTTCCCAGAAGAAATGACATCTAAGCCAACAGTAGTGTCTCCTAATTAGGAAAGCTTCTATTTGGTTATATGCCTTTTTAGGTTTGATTTGGAAATATGTTTACTTTCACTTCTAGGAGAGTAATGATACAGATTGTGAAGTTGCTAAGTTGCTTCGCAGGTCATGCTAAGTGAAATATTTTCTATTTATTCCACAAGACAAAGTCTAAGTTGAGATAAAATTTGAAAAATATAGCATACCCTGAACTTTCAATTGTGAAATATTTTTGTCTTGTCCAATGTTAAACATTTTCCAGGACTGTGCAGTAGTGAAATTGTTAAAATGAATGCAGGAACATGATTTGAA
Source organism: Balaenoptera musculus (assembly GCF_009873245.2). Lineage (NCBI taxonomy): Eukaryota > Metazoa > Chordata > Mammalia > Artiodactyla > Balaenopteridae > Balaenoptera > Balaenoptera musculus. The sequence continues at coordinate 106,063,646 of NC_045785.1, read as the reverse complement.
ACAAGGGAGATGGTGTGGGGGAAATTTTCCTTGAAGGATATGTAGTTTGATTAAGAAATAGTTTTCCCAAGGGGACAGAAATCTGGTCAGTTTTCCAACTATTGCTTTGAATTCCAATGTGGGCAAAGAGTATAAATTGGATTTGAAATTCCATATATCAGTAGGCTCTTATTCTCTGCCTTCATACTTTATTGAAAAAATTAGTTGATTTATGACTGTGTGTTTCTTAATTCCAAACTAGGTATCAGTTTACCAAGATGGGTTGCTTTGTTTAATTGACAAGGAAAGATATTTTACACAAAAATATTTTTGTGATTGTAATTCCATAGTGATTTCCTTTAGGAATTTTGACTTTGAATGGTAACGTCTTTCCAAAACTTTTAATATCTGCAAAAATATGAATCTTTGACTTATTTTTACTATTATAATAGTATACAGAACATTTATACAGTGCCTACTACATACCAACCATTGTGTTAAGCCTGTTAAATGCATGATTTCATTCAATCTACATACCAACTATTAGGATAGGTACTATTATCCCCATTTATAGATAAGGAATCTCTGAGGCTAAGGGAGCATAGGTCTCTTGCTTAAAGTCGCACAGCTAATAAGTAGCACAACAGAATTTTTCACCAGGGTTCCTCCCTGCCTCCTTTTTTTCCCTTCCTTCCTTCCCTGTTAACCTACAACCACTATGTTAGTTCCAGGTACATAACATAGTGATTTGATAGTTCTGTCATCAGGGTTTTTTAACTTCGGCACTGTTGACATTTTGGAATGGATAATTCTTTGTTGTGGGAAAACTGTCCTGTGCATTGTAGGATGTCTAGCAGCATCTTTGGCCTCTACACCTTATATGCCAGTAGCACTACCACCACCCTCCATCTAGTTGTGACAACCAAAAATATTTCCTGACATTGCTGCATGTCACCTGCGGGGAGGAGGGGCAAAAATCACCCCTGGTTGAGAACCACTGTTTTGGTTTAAAAAAAAATTTTTTTAATTAAGATACAGTTGATTCACAATATTAATATAAGTTTGAGATGTACAACATAGTGATTCACAGTTTTTAAAGGTTATACTCCTTTATAGTTATACATGTTTATAATTACTATAAAATATTGGCTGTATTCCCTGTGCTGTACAATATATCCTTGTAGCTTATTTATTTTATACATAGTAGTTTGTACCTCTTAATCCCCTACCCCTATCATGCCCCTCTTCCCTTCCCTCTCCCCACTGGTAACCACTAGTTTGTTCTTTTTAATCAATATCTGTTTGATTCTACACTACAGGCTTAGTACCTAACTGCTTCACTTGTTCTAAGACATTTTAATAATGTATTTACTTCTTAGGAGTCTGGAAATAACTTTTTAAGAAATGGATATCTTGATCAAATAGTTTTATAGTTAAGTACCCTAATTGTCCGGGCCAAATATTTCAATGTATTCTTTCAATTATTTACATTGATAACAGATACCATATCTTAGGTGGTTACTAGATGCTAGTCCTTGTACAAACTGTCTTCTTACTGGAGATGAACAATTATTCAAATAATACAATAGAGCATTAAAAAAAGATACAGAGTATCTTATGCACTGTTTCCTCTGTGCTATAACTAGAAATGTAGGCCTAAGACAGGTAGACAGATGAACTTTTCTTTTCCAACCTAGACTCTCTGATATTCTATCTATTTCTTCCTTTCTGATATATTTCTCCTTTTTAGATGTTTGCAATTTCTTTATCTACCTTTCTGTTCTACCTCAAAATGAACCATGTTTCTTAAGGTGTTAGATATAACTGAGTACAGGGCAGGGAACTCCCAAGAAGCAGATAGTCTTTTTGTACAGTTAAACTGGCGCACTCGCCCAATCATTGAGGGTTGATTAATCACCTTACTGCTATTGCTGTTAGAAGAAAATGGTTGGTTCTTGGTGCCCCTGGTCTTTGATCAGTAGAGTTCAACAGGAATTTACAAATGATAAGAGCTTAGCTAAACATTCTTATAAAGGCAAAAGATGGCATTTGATACAACTACTTGTTCAGCAGTCATAGGTGACAGCAATAAAAAGGATTGTGGTTGTGTGACAATTTACTACCCTGCACCTCCTGCATTTTGTATACAGAACCACATCCTAAATATACTGATGATCTCAAATTAGTTTCAGAATTTGTGTAGACATTCACATCTACTTCATTATTGGATTGCTAACAACTGTCTTCCATTATACTGTGTATAAGTTTCATCAAGTCTGTTCTAGATGAAGTAGGAAACAGAATTAGGACATCTAATCTAACTATTTTTAGATAGACTGGCTGACTGTGAGCCCTTTGTGACTGTAATCTTAAACGTGAACCTAGGGTTTATCTGTAAAGCCATGATTATGTTGTTATGTGATATCTAGATCAGAGCTGCCATATGGTTTCTTGAGCATTTCCTATGAATTAGATTTAATATTAAATAGTAAGATATCACCTAGAAGGTGGATCTACCATTACTGAAGCAATTTTAATTATACAGGTGATATAGCATGCTTAGGAGCAGGGGCTTCAGAGCTAGACTGCCTGGGTTCAAATATTAGCCCCTCCCCTTATTGGCCCCAAGTCCTAATATTGTGGGTGCAAATATGCAGTAAATAGGAATGGATGAATGAATAATTTTCCCATTATAAAATTAATTTCTGATTATTGTAGAAAATTCAGTAAATATGTACAAACAAAAGGACCAAAAAGTTAATGGTGATTTATTTTTTTAACCATTAAAAGAAGTGGTAAAATTAAGTAATCTCTACTTAAATTATATCCACTTGATGTCTAACCTTAATCTTTGTGTGTGTGTTTAAAATCAAATAATGGGTAATACTGTAATACTGTTCCACCTAATTTTTTTCACTTAGTGTATAATGAATATCTTCTCATATCATTAAATATTACACAACATCATTTTAATGGCTCTGTAGTATTCCATTATATAAATATATACCATATGTTATTTTTTTTAACATCTTAATTGGAGTATAATTGCTTTACAATGTTGTGTTAGAAGATGTGGAATTGTTGGATAAAACATTATGCAAAATTTTTTAATTTCTAATACATATTGTCAGAATAACTACCAGAAAGATTGTGCCAGCATCGTGTTCCCAGGAATGGTAATGCCAACTGAACCAGCAGTGTAAAATGTTGGTTGGCGTGCTGTAATTCCTATGTAGTATGTCCCCGGTGTTACACATTGGCAGTCACTGCTTTGTTCATTGTAAATTCCTGAAATTGTAGCATGCTTTTGGCCATAGTTTCTTGTAGTTCGTACAGTTGTTAGTCTCTTTCTCTCAGATTGCAGTAATATTTACAGTGCCTCTTATAAAGTCAAAGGATTTGTGCTAATCTTCATTTCACTGACAGTTTTTTGCTATTTCTTTTTTTTTTAATTGAAGTGTAGTTGGTTTACTATATTATATTAGTTTCACACTTAGACTATAGTGATTCAATATTTTTGTAGATTATACTTCATTTTAAAGTTGTTATAAAATATTGGCTATATTCCCTGTGCCGCACAATATATCCATGTAGCTTTTTTATTTTATACATAGTAGTTTGTACCTCTTAATCCCCCCTACTGCTGTCTTGCCCCTCTTCCCTCCCCTCTCCTTACTGGTAGCCACTAGTTTGTTCTCTGTATCTGCGAGTCTGTTTCTCATTTGTTATATTCATTCGTTTTATTTTCTAGATTCCACCTATAAGTGATAACATACAGTATTTGTCTTTCTCTGACTTATTTCACTAAGCATAATACCCTCTAGGTTCATCCGTGTTGTTGCAAGTGGTAGAATTTCATTATTTTTATTTGCCATGTATTTATTTAACTAGTTCCTTTAAGGTACTCACCTGCCTTTAGCTGTCAAAAAACTTATAATTAACATTTATGGTTGCGGTTATTTTATGAATACCTCTGAGACACTGATTTAATTGATTTGGGGGTGGAGATTGGGCAGGAGTAGTTTTTTTAAGATTTCTAGGTGATTCTAGTGTGAAGCCAAGGTTGAAAATCATTGGTCTATGTTGGTATTATTTCTTGGCACTTTAGTAGCATCTCCAACTTTGTTTGCATCCCTTTAATCTACTGTTGTGGGGTCAGATATCTTCGGAATGCCACATAACAACATTGGTGAAGCCAACAGATTGACAAGTACCACTCAAATTTAGGAACATAGGATATTGTGCACTAGTTCAAAGCATGTGATGGTATTCACTCTCCCCAACTGGCCAGTCATGAGAAAAACAATATATAGATTAGCAATACTGTTTAATATGATAATGTTAGTATACATTATAATGTTAATTACTACAAAGTATTGTTAATATATAACAATATACATATACATGTTAATGTAGGAGTATTTCTCAAGTGAACAGCCTTATAACAAATCGTTGCCATAAAAACAGTGTTAAACTACAAATCAATACTTCTAGTGGTCTCTGCCTAACTCCCCTGGTTCACCTCATGCTTATTTACTTCCTTATTTATATTGAAATTTCCAGTTCACCATTTTATTTTTTTAATTTTATCTTATTTTGAGTTATAATTGACATGTAACATTATATTAGTTTCAGATGTACAACATAATGATTCAATATTTGTAGACACTGTGAAATGATCACCACAATAAGTCTAGTTACCCTCCATCATGAAAAAATAGTTACGAAAATTTTTATTCTTTTTTCTTCTTGTGATGAAAGTTTTACTGTCTTAACAACTTTCAAATAATTCAATACAGTATTATTAACTATATTCACCATGCTGTACATTATATCCTCATGACTTATTTTATAACTGGAAGTTTGTGCTTTTTGATTCCCTTCACCCATTTCGCCCACTCCCCCACCCACCTCCCCTCTGGCAGTCACCGGTCCATTCTCTATCTATGAGCTTGTTTTTTGAGCAGGATTCCAGTCTTTTTTAATGGCTGAATAGTATTTCATTGTGTATATATACCACATCTTCTTTATCCATTTATCTGTTGATGAACACTTAGATTATTTCCATATCTTGGCTATTGTAAATAATGCTGCAGTGAGCATAGGATGCATATATCTTTTTAAATTAGTGTTTCGTTCTTCAGATAAATACCCAGAAGTGGAATTGCTGGATCACGTAGTAGTTCTATTTTTACTTTTTGAGGAACCTCCATACTGTTTTCCATTGTGGCTGCACCCATTTACATTCCCACCAACAGTTCACAAGGGTTCCCTTTTCTCCACATCCTCACCAACACTTGTTATTTCTTGTCTTTTTGATAATAGCCATTCTAACAGGAGTGACAATGAGGATATCTCATTGTGGTTTTGATTTGCATTTCCAGTTCACTATTTTAAATATAGCTTAGAATCCTATACTTGTACATTTGTTTATCTGCCGGTTACACGATTTTATCATTGCTTCCTTGACTGATTTTACTCTCAGCTCAGTGGTTCACTATCTGGAATTTTAAGTTTCACTTTGTACTTTCTCATAGTTATACCGTAGGTCCAATCCCTGGGAGAACCCTGTGTAAACACTTTTCTATTTAAACATTTAGTTATTAAACATCTACCAAGGAGAGACAGTGTTATATCTTTCAATTCAAACTAAATAATCCAAAATAAAATAATTCCTTCCCATCACATGGCAAAAGTTATTTGTTTGTTTCCCCCAGTATGTGGATGAATAAATAATGTATATTTGCTTCCCATTCTTCAGGCACTTCTTTTCCATTTTGGATCTAGTAGGTTATTGAGGTATGATTTTCTCCTTTTGAAATGACATTGCTGTTTCCCCTAGTAGACTTCTTCCTCTCTTTAAAAAATATTGTAAAATCATTTAGAAATTGTTTAGGAAAATATTGCCTATAACTCTATCATCCAAATGTTATTATTTTCATTTTTATATGAACATATCCCTTGCTACCCAGACTTTTGCTATCCAAACTCAGGAACCAAATAGATTTATTTAGTAAAGGATATTTGACTTTCCAATCTTTGTCCTTGCTCTTATTCATTTTTACCTAATTGCAGTTATAGTGTTCATAATAATTTGCAGTCATGGGTGCACACATTTTTGCTTAAATGCTCAATATTGTAACACTTTATGGAAGATTTTGCTTGATATTTCAGCACAAAAATGAGATGATTCATTCAGTCTGTTGTTCCCAGGACTTTCCCCTGAGTATGGAACATGTTGTACAGTTCTGTGCCAGTAACTGTGCAAGTGAAATGGGTTAGGAGGAGGGCACTGACCTAATAGTGGAAAGAACACTGGATTGAAAGAGTGCCTTAAGGAGTACACTTTTGCTTTTTTAGCAAATAACTATTGTGACTTTGTTGAAAAACTCGGGATTTGGTCCTCCTTTTTTCTCTAAAATAGGCCACTTTTATTTTGTTAAAATAAATCTTACTAACCTGTAAATGAAGGACCGTATTCACATAGTGTCCTCAAAATATGATGCTTCTCACAAATTGGTACTGCTTTTTTGGTGGAAAATTCTTAAATGAAGGTGTCTTCTTTCAGTCTGGCCGGGACCTTCAACAGTACCAGAGTCAGGCTAAGCAACTCTTTCGAAAGTTGAATGAACAGTCCCCTACCAGATGCACCTTGGAAGCTGGTGCCATGACTTTTCAGTGAGTATAGTCCTGATTTCTTTGTGATTATTTAAATATGAAATACAGTAAATACAAGTAACACCTGATAAGAATGGTAACTTTTTTAAAAGTAAAGGTAACTTTAAAAATATAGTCGCTCCATGGAAGCAACTTTCCTGGCTCTAATTCTGCAAAACTGAAATCTTGGTTTCTTTATTCAATTTCCATACAATAATTCAACCTGTTATCCTGTGTCTAGTAAATGCTATACATATCATGCAGTAATAGGTAACTTTTGCTTTGGGAGCTTCTTGGAGCCAGACACATGTAGGTTAGTACCCTTGCTCAAACATTTACTGACAGTGTAACCTTGAGCAACTCACATGTACTTCTCTGGGCCTCAGTTTCCTCTATAAAATAGGGAATCATAGTTTTGTGAGGATTATGAGAGAATCCATGTGTATCACTTAACATCTTGTCTGGCACATAGAGAATAGTCAGTAAGTGTTAGTTATTATTTAGAAAAAAGAAAATTATAAAAGATAATTTAAGAGCATCTAATCAGTGGTTATAGACAATGCATACAGCTGAGAGAGGGATCAAAGGGACTTTATTGGATTTCAAGTTATCTACAAATAATTGGTATTAAATGTTTAATACATGTCAAGTTTGAAGGTGATAAAACAGGAAGGATTAAACAAGAAAAGAGAGGGCAAGAAGATCGGGTGAAAATAAAAAAGAATAAGCTAAATAATCCTTACTATGTTAGGAACGCAGATACTAAGATAATATAGACCTGGGAAGAATCTGCTCTGTTTAACTCAAACAAACCCTCTACTCATCAAGAACAAGCAAACAAGTATAAAGAATCAAAACCAAAACAAAACCCTGGCCTATTGGTTAAGAAAGTAGTGAATATTAAGTTTTATAAGGTATTTCAACATCAAAAAATATTAGAGGCACTTAATTATATAGTATTTTTATCTCTACCATGGGTTAGGAACAAAAAAGATCTAGGAAAGATCTCACGGAATTGAAAAGAGATTTTCTTCTGCTTGGTTCTTTATAATCTCATCTCTTCCTTTATTTCCATCCAAGAACTATTTATTAAAGATTTATTCTTTGCCAGACAGTGTATTAAGTCTCGCCTGTAATGTTTTAGCTTATCCTCTTATTAGCAGAGAGAGACACATACACAAACAACTATACTGTAATACCTTAGGACAAGAAGTGCTGTAGAGCAGAGAGAAGGAAGCAATAAATTCCCATTTATAGAGAGTAAGTTTCAGGAAAGGGGAAAGAGGGAGGGAGAATAGAGAGAAATTCCACAGAAAAAATTATAGTAGAATTGAGCATATGAAAATGAACAAAGTTTCTCCAGGTACATAAAAGAATATTATAGTTAGAAAAAAACAATAAAAGCAGAAGTCCACGAGCATGTGAAAGAACCTAGCTTATTGGAGAACAACATGTTGTTTGGTGTGTTAGGATATATGATGGAAAGCAGCCTACACTTGTTTTGGAGGGCTCCAAATAGTATACCAAGGTGTATGATTTTATTTTATAGGTATTAGGGAACCTCTAGAGTTTTTAAGCAATATCATATTTACTTTGTAGGAATAAAGCTAGTGGTTTAGACGATGGTCTAGACTGAAGGCAAGGAGACTGGTTAATTTAGGTGCCCAAGCAAGAAATAGGACAGCAGTATTATTGTTATTATTGTTGTTATTGTTGTTATTATTATTATTTTAAAGGGCATGAGAGATCATATAATATAATAGACTATAAACTATGCTCTGTGGAGTCATAGGATGCCTTAGGAGCCACATAGAAAGGGCAGGGGTAGGGGTATGTGTAATGCTTTGGGCCCTTAAACTCCTACTTAAGCTAAAGAACTTCTGATTTTATTTGCTGTACATATTAGTCTTCTGGATATAATTTTTGCTGAAATAAAGAGTACTATGGCTAAAAAGTTTGAATACCACTGAGTAACCCAACCTCTTTCCAAAACTATCTCAGACATGTAGTCATATAGCCTCTTCCAGACTGCCAGGGAGCTCACTCTCACAGGAGGAGTCAGTTCTGTTATTGAACAATTTGCAGTCAATACAGAGTTCTCCTATCCTGGAAATTCAGGAATATTATTAGTCCTGAGATTATTTTCTGTACCCAGTAAATATTGTGACATTAACTTCCAACTTTTAAGTATCCACAAAAATTTCCAGTTCTACTATTTTTCTTACAGCTGGAAGAAATTTAAATGTGTATATACTTGTTTACCACACATAATCAAAGGGTAGATGGAGTCACAACTCTGAGTTTTCAAGAAAAAGTCTTAGGTATTAAGATATTTTAGTTGAAGAATTATGTAATGAATAAATATGTCTAAATACTCTTTTGGAATGTACTTCTAATAATGAGAAGATGTTTGCTTTCTGATTCCAGTGATTTGTGGTTTGAAATTGACTCTCTGATTTAGTTAGCCTCAAAGGACTTGGGCTAGAATATTTTCAAAACTTTGTATAGGGAATTCCCTGGCGGTCCAGTGGTTAAGACTCCACACTTTCACTACGAAGGGCCCAGGTTCAATCCCTGGATGGGGAACTAAGATCCCACAAGCTGTGTGGCATGGCCAAAAAAAAAAAAAAAAAAAAAAAAGGTTTGTATGGCACTGAGAGTCTATTTCAGATTGTTGGAGGTATTGTTAATCTACAAACAACTTTTTCATGGTTTTTTTTGTCTCTGCAGCTACATTATTGAACAGGGGGTGTGTTATTTGGTTCTGTGTGAAGCTGCCTTCCCTAAAAAGTTGGCTTTTGCCTACCTAGAAGATTTACATTCAGAGTTTGATGAACAGCATGGGAAGAAGGTGCCAACTGTGTCTAGACCCTATTCCTTTATTGAGTTCGGTAAGTTTGTGCACCTCACCTCTCTATCAGGGGAGTAGTCGATATGCAGAAGCTATTGATATAATTTTGACACATTTTTTTTTTTATGCTTACCTACTGAAGTTTTGGATTCTCCCTCCTAGTCCATGTCTTTTGTCCTTTTGAATGAATGAGGTTTCCTTCTCATAAGTAATTTTCTCTGGTCTTTTAATTTTTTCCTCATAGAACTTGTTGCCCTTTGCTCTTTTTTGTTATTTAGTTTGATTCTTCATTAGGGTAAAAAACTGTGTCTAAAGGTCTAGATTGACATGTAATAACTGAGTTCTTTTTTCCCCCAACCCAACCTCCTCACCTCCCCCGCCACACACACACTCACATACTCACAGTGAGACTTGTTTTATGGAAATCAGAATTTGGAAATCAGAAAGAATGGTGAACGAGATCCTCTAATTTAAGTACTAGAGGGTATATGGTATTGGGGCATAACATTTACTACATGCAGAAGTAGTGAGCATGGGTGTCCATATTTGTATAAGAATTATAGAAAGACTCATTACTGCTCAGATCTGGTAAAGTATCTGATGGCAATAGATCAAAGGAAATGGCCTTTAAGTAGAGGAAGTGAGAACAAGTATGATTAGACTACATCACTGACATTTTTAGTTAAAAAAGAAATTGGTTTTACTATCTCTGAATTTCTGAAGTGTTTCGAGTTTGCTAGATGAATGGGTCCTCTTGCTTTTTAGAAATAAAGAAAATCTAGCAAAGCATTCCAGTGTTTCAAAACTATAAACTCTCCAAGTGCTAATTTTTATAATGTCTGGTTTTGCAAATTTTATTTTTGTAGATAATAGCGGTTCAGTAAACCCAATAAAAAAATAAGACTGCTGTATCAAGGTCACACAGGAAATAGTTGGTATACTCAAATTAGCTTAAAGGATTATATACAGAGATTATATTGATTACAGTTCATCTATATTGGGTTATAGATGAACTGTAAGGTACAGTAACCTGAGACCAGTAGCATGGTAATTGTTATCATCCCTGAGCCTGAATGGATAAGAGAAAACAGTTTCTGGAACTAGGAAGGAGAAAATTTATGGAAAAGGCCCATTTGAGAGGAGCAGTAACTTTTGGTGGAGGTATACTGCCAGCCCAAGATGACTTCTCAGGGAGGAGCGAGGGGAATAAATACTTTGACATCACTATCCACTCCCCTTCTTCCGTACTCTTGGGGCTCCCCCATTGGCTGAACCTAACCGGAAGCTAGAGGGCAAGGAACCCATTGATGTAATCCATGCAGGTCAGCTTCCTGCAGGCAGAAAGCAGGCCCAGAAGGGTGGAGAGGAGATCTAGAGGCAAATGAAGGGTATGCAGCACACACATCTTAAGATTTTTGCTAAAAGTTGAAAAGTTGAAAATATAATCTTTAATAATCATTCTTTTCATAGTTTTGCGTTATATAGCCATTGGCAAAAATGAATGAGCATGCAGTTTTGTAGTAGTATTTTGGGAAACGCCTGTCCCATTGTTACTCATTCAAGAGGTTGGTTAATCACGGACAGTTGCAGATCCAGGACTAAACTCAGAATTTACTCTTTCCTACTTCTTTGATGGACATGAAAGAAGTTGTTAACAGTCACTTTTCTTCATCATTCTAGATACCTACATTCAGAAAACCAAGAAGCTTTACATTGACAGTCGTGCTCGGAGAAACCTAGGCTCCATCAACACTGAATTGCAAGATGTGCAGAGGATCATGGTGGCCAATATTGAAGAAGTGCTACAACGGGGAGAAGCACTCTCAGGTCTCTAAAAGCAGTATGAATCTTATGAATAAGTGGCTCTTATTCCATAGGGAAGGATAGCTTATTTGGGAGTACCTTTTATGCTGTCAGATTCTATCTAGTACTGTTAAGAATTAATCTTTCAAAAATGGATTACATTGCAAGCTTCCAATATGATATATGTTTCTTCCTAGTGTGGTTAGTTTCTGTTGAGTTGGAACAACGTAGTCTCATTCCATATCAGAAGCAATTACTGTTTCCAAGATATTTACAAAATTAGATCAATATTTACAGAAACACATAAGTTAAGGGAAATGAAAAGAAGAATGAGAGGAAATTGTCAAAGATTTATTGCAGTAGTTTCCTGAGTAGCCACTTTAGGAGACTTTACTGCCGCCAGGTCAAATGTTATAAAATGCCATTTTCATCAAAGCATTCCTCTGCTGAAAAACTTTTAAAACCTGTGACTACAAGATAAGGTCTAGTCTCATCTCAACTTACTTTTCATTCATTCAGTCATTATTAATTGCGTACTTGTAATGTGCAAGGCACTGTGTTCTCTATAATGGAAGATAAGGAGATTGCAAACGTCTCTCATTCTCCCTAGTTCACAAACATTCTGCCTCACAGGTCAGTGTCCTTACCATCCTGGACCTTCTTTAGGATCTAGATAAGAACTGCCTCTTCAAAGAAGCCTTACCTGATCCTTATATCCCACAATGCATTAATCCTTTTGTCCTTCAAATTCTTAAAGCACTTACATATGTAATGTTTTTTAGCACATAATGTGTTATGTGTATGTGTGTGTACTAATTTACCTAAAAATATATGTTTACCTAATGCTTAAATGTTACCTAAATATTTAATGTGAGCATATACTTTTTAAAAGTAGTATTTATGTGTTTCATATCTATTTCATATACTTCTTTTATTTCTTTCACAGTAATCATCACAAGTAGTTGCCTTAATGTGTATTTTTTGAATTCAGCCTTGTTACATATTCATGAATAATGGGTTTCCCTTTATTATGAATTGCAAATTTTAACCTTTATGTTTGTAGTCAGCAGTTGTCCCAGCATATAGCTTCAAACTCTTTAAACATCAAATTTTGGATGAGTGAGTCTGTGTAAATTTTCATCATTACAGACTCACAGGTTCTACGTGGGATAAAGTAAACCAGCACAGGAATTTTTCTTAAATCCAAAATTTATATATTGGTCAATTTATCAAAAGTGTAACGGATTTTCTTCTAGTGCTTTGCTGATTGCTACAAAACTGATATGCTGATTAAAAAAGAAGTACAGTTCTACCCTTAAATAACTTCATGTGATTGGGAAGATAAGAAAGATTGTCACAGAGTAATTTATAGATAGTGTAAGGGAACAAACATCAATTGAACACTTACATTGTGCTAGGCAATATGGTAGGGGGACTTTACATATATCTTATTTATTCTTTAGAGTAATCCCATGTGAAGTGGGTGGTATCAAACCGGTTTCACAGATAAAGAAGCAAAGACTCAGAAAAGTAGCTTACTATAAAAGTTACACTGCTAGTACCTGGCAGAATTTGTTGGCTTATGGAGTCTTTGCCCATCTTCAGTGAATGATAGTTTTAAATCATTATATATAGATCTATAGACAATAAGAGCTATAAAAATGTAGAAGGAAGTAGATAAATGAACAGGAAAGATTTCTTGAGTTTTGATAGATCAGGAAGGAGTGAAGAGTGGTATTTTAAGAGGAAAAAAAAGCATATGCTGAACAAAGCATATATGAAGACAGTGGAAAGATTAGCCCACCTCAAAAAATGTTTTCTTCCTCTTTAAGCTTCTGTATAATAAGAATCCATCTTTTACGCCTTTTTCTCATTCTAAGTTTTAAAGTTTTAGAGCTAATCAACTTTGCATTTATGACCCAAGAATAGTTCCTGTGGGTTCTTTTAGCAAGATCAAATTATGCCTTTTTTACTGCCTAAATATACCTGTTTCTTTTAAGCCATAGGTTTTATTTTTTATTCAAAGGTGTCACCCTATTAGACTGTAAATTCCACAAATATAGGGATCATGTACGTTTTGATCATAATTGTATCCTCTAGCACTTCTCATGGTGCCCATAACATGAATATTTGCTAAATGACTTCTCCAAGCAATAGCTTTGTCTTTATGATACTATGTGTTTCCAAATGTTCCAGTGTAAAGGAATTCTCTTAACTATTAATTATTTCTTATGACCTAATATTTATTTCTTTGCCCAGTTATTCTCAGCAGATTTAGATTCATGTAGCAAATATTTATTTATTGATTTTTCACTGTATTTTTCACTGACTGTATGCCAGATCATGTTCTAGGCACTGGGAATATAGTAATAAACACAGTAGTAGTTAAAAACCTCTGTCCAATGGATTGTACCTTCTAGTAGACTGGCTGGAAAGATTCCTTGCAGCATTGTCATGGCTATTTCTCATCCTTTAACTGTTTTATTGCACTAGGTGCTTTTCTTACAGGACAAGTTCTGATTTGGAAATGGCTGGCATGCCTGTGTTATTAAGTAATGCCACATTTCTCAATCAAAACCAGTCTCTATTAAGCAACTCCAAATATTCCAAAAGCATTCTCCAAGGAAGAACAAATAAATTCAGATTGCAAAATAGTTTTTCAAAATTTTAAAGAAGTAAAAAGTTTGATTAGAATTTATTTATGCCAAACTGAGAGTTTGTTTTCGTTATTAAAAATATGCCATATATTTTAAGCCCAGTCTAGCTTATGTATATCTATTTCTCTAAGTGCTCAGTTAACAATTAAAAGAAGATACTGACATTACAAATGTCCTTATAGGAAAAAGAAAAACTTTTTCCTAAGATTCTAAAAAGCTTAATTTAGTAGATATTGGTGGTTTTCTAGCACCTGTGATTGTATTTTCATTATAATACAGCTTTCCTATATCTGTTAAAATATAATTTCTGATAGCTTTATCTTCATAATAATAGTCTTTACTATGTGGAAAGTCTTAGAAATTTGGTAGCAGTCACCACTGAGATATAGCTTAATACTCATTGTCTGGTTCTTTGAATTTTCTGGTTACCTGCATCTTTTATCTTACCTGGATTATCATTTGTCAAAATATGAGCAAATATGATTTAGACCATTAAGAGATTATGAAGATAGTTATGGTCAGCTAACATTTGTCAAGTGTTTACTGTATGTAGGCATTGTGCTCACTTTACAGGCATCCTATGGTATGTTTATTGTTACTATATAATCCCTATTTTTATAGACAAAAGAAGCTGGGTCTTAGAGAGGCTGAGTTGACCAATACCACATGACTGATACAGCTGAGATTTGAACCAGGATCTGAGGCCAGAGCCTGCATACAGCCTCAAGAATTTGAACATAAATTGATCTGATAATTTTAAAATGCATTGTAGATTTTACAGTGCTTCAGGATCATGAGTTAATCAGTGTATGCAACCTTACCCTTAAAATAAAAATGATAATTTAAGCTTCATGGTTTGAAAAAGTGCCACTCATTTTGGTTATTTTTATGTCTTAATACATTTGATAAAATACTTTAAGGGACTAATTGATGTTATCCTTTTTTCCTTTTTGACAGCATTGGATTCGAAGGCTAACAATTTGTCCAGTCTGTCCAAGAAATACCGCCAGGATGCGAAGTACTTGAACATGCGTTCCACTTACGCCAAACTTGCAGCAGTAGCTGTATTTTTCATCATGTTAATAGTGTATGTGAGATTCTGGTGGCTGTGAAGTAGTGAATCCAGTCACTGGCAAGGGAGAACCTAGAACCCAGCAGGTGTATGTTTTCAGGAAGCTGAGCTCACAGAGATGCGTATTAGAATCCAAGTGGAACTTCTGCCTCTAAAGACCTTGTAAGGAAAGACATGTCCTGAAAATGAAAGATTACGCCTCATTTAATGAAGCTTAGCCCTATGTAGAAAGTGTCTTTTGGGGGCAGAGGCTTTCTCTGGGTGCTAAGCCATGTATGTTAGGGAACAGTAGATTGTTTTATTTGTTTTTTTCCCTCCCTGTGTTTTATATTTTTAAAACAGCACTGACTGGGCATTCTCATCTCTAATGGAGCCGTCAGTGAGATTTGGCTTAACCAACCTGTGCTAGCAACAGTCTGAAATCCCTTCAGAGAAGGCAGCCCTTTGGAAAGGTTTTGGACTCTGTTTAATCAACATTCCGTTTGTTGGTGACACTTGTGATTTTTCAGGAATCTGAGTTGTTGATGGCCTTTTAAATAAGACTCCAGTATGTGAAGGTTAATTGCTGTGCTGCAAGAGATCCTGTCTATTGGCCCCTGTAGGAAGTTAACCTTTGTTGTTTTCCATTTATGATGTTTTGCTTATTGCACAATTGCTTTAGGGTTAAATGAATTATATTGATGCCTTGAAATTATAGCACTCCGTGATTAAGAAGCTAAAATGTTTTCTGTCATTTACTCCTTAAAAGACTTAAATGTTTTGTTTGGGACATTCTTAATTTTATTTTTCTGCATCTGGTTTATATTAATCTAAGAGTGAATGTAGCATACTGATAGCCAGAGGCCCCTGACTTAGTGACAAAGAGAGGCCAGCTCATGACTACAGCTTTGTCCTGCCCCTTTCTCACTTTTTCTCCACTACGATTTTCCCCACTCTTCCTCCTGCCACAATTTGCCAACATTTTTTAAATTCCTCTATGTCCAGTAGTTTCATGTGCCTCTCAGGATATCCTCAAATATCAAAATGGAAAATATTCAGTTGCATAGTTAATTAAATTGAAATTTTTCAGAGCAACTACTCAAACTACTAAACACATTTATCTGAGAAAATCTGAGAGCACCTTGTATCTGCTTCAGTTATGTAATTCTCTGAGAATGTTCTAGAAATAGGTAACTCATTTACAATAGCTTCTATTAACAAATAAAAGTACCTATGATTTTTCCCTTTTTTGCTCAGGGATAATGGGGATTTCCTTTTACCTTCTGAGGTAGAATTTTTTAAATGGGGAGAATAAGCCTTTTAAATATTGTCACAAGGGTCTACAATATAACCTGTAATTCCTACACATACTGCAAACATTTCTTTAAATTGTACAGGAAAATGAGCCTACTTCTTAAAATCTTTGGAAAGAACTTTAACCAGTAAGCAATTTTATAACTCAGGATCATCAAACCTACTGTTCTGATTCCTGATAGAGAAAAAAATTCTATTTCTTTAAAACAAGGCAAGGAGAAATGCTTATTTTATTCCTGATAATTTACAGAACTAGAATAAAATTTTTCTCTTTCCATTTTGGACCTATGTCTGCCAATTGGAGTTTTGTGCATGAAATAAGAAGTTACTTTTTATAGAGAATAAGTGCTTTGAAGTCCCTAAAAGGCTTATCCTAAGTAATGATATTGGTAATAAAAGCCTTTGAAAGGCTGAAAACCTAAGTAGTGGTACCATAGCATTTGGTACTTCTGTAGGAGTGGAGAGTGGCAGCTCGTTGAGAGTTGCATGCTGCAACCAAGTAGTCAGCAATGAAATAAATACTTCTAGAATGTTCCCTTTAGTGTGAAGTTTTGTTATCTAGTTAATTTACGTGCACATCTTCTATAGATACACTTCTACCTAAACTCAGTGGGTTAATTAAACAATGAGTTGGGGTGGGGGCTGATAAACAAAGGGATAAGAAAGTAGTTTAAGATTATGATGGTAGAAAATGAGAGAACAGGACTGTCATAATATGACTCCTACTTCTGTTCTTTATTGGAGGAAGTGGGAAGATCTGACTAGATGAAATGAACCAGCAACCAAACAGGTATCTAAAATAGAATGTGATAAATACTGTTCAGGGTTATCGGGGGCACATTAGAAAAGGACACCTAATTTACTGTGGGAAGGGGTGTGGTAAGAGAAGGAGAGTGGGATTTCCCAGACAGAGTCAATGGCTTATGCAGAGTCATGAGTTAAAAGAGTAAGGCCCATTTGGGGGATCATATAGCTTGGTTCAACTTAACTCATAGGGTAAGTATAGGCAACTGAGACTTGAGGAAGAAGAAGTAGACGGTACACTGTCATGCAAGTCATTCAGACTATACTAACATCAGTGGCAAGAGATGGCATCAGATTTATAATTTCAAATGATCATTCTGGCCATGCTATAAAAGATATATTAGAGAGGAAAAAGTCTGAAAGTAGGGAGATGAAACTAAGGAGCCATCAGAGTAGAATGAGACATAGACAGGTTTCAGGTGATTTTCAAGAAAGGAAAAATCCCACATACTGAAATATTTACACGATGCTTTCTTTGTTAGGAGCTTATTTTAATGCTCATGTTGACATTTTGAAGTAAATACTGTTCACACCATGTGAATGAAGAAACTTTACCACACTGAGGCACTGAAGAGTTGAGTAATTTATCCAAAGATGCAGAGCTAGCAAGTGATGGAGCTAAGATTTGAACCTAGACAGTTTGACTCCAGAGTCTGTGCTTTTCTCCACCATACTATACCACCAAGAGGTCAAATCAAACAAGTACCACAAAATGTATTTTGAATTTAACAATTAGGAGCGTAATCATACAAGCAGAGTAATTCCAGAGCAGTAGAGACACAAGTCAGATTCCAGTGGGTTGAGGATTGTGTGAACCACTAGGAAGTAAAGACGTTGAACTGCTCTTTAGAAGTAGCTTTTTTGGTTATGACGCTGAACTTCATAACATGTTTTAATTAAGAAATCTCACAAATGTTAACATAGCAATATTTGGCACATTGTACATACATCTGTTCATTGAAATGTCCAACTGGTTCTTAAGCTTTTTGGAAAACCTTTGAAAATCTGGTGAAAGGTATGTACCTTTACCCCAGAACAATGTTCATGTGTACATGTATACCAAGTATCACATACTATGTCAGGGTTTTCAAGAACTCTATAAAGCCTGTTCATGACCTGGTGGTCCATGATCCCCAGCTAAGAACTCCAAATATAGAGGATGTGGAACTCAAAGGAAAGAATCCAGAAACCTTGAAAACTGTACAGCTGAGGTGAACTAGAAAAATTCTACAGTTTGAACTAACTTTGTGGATGAGATTCATTCTTAAAAAATTGCGTAAAAAAATTCTATCAAATATTTTTGGATCTTGTTCTACAGAAAAAAAATATTTGGTCCAGTTCCTCAAAATCAAAATCAAGGATTTAAAATTTTTTATTTCTACTTTTATCAGTAGGAAGTCTTGCAAAACCAAGTTAAGAAGGCAAATGGATAATCATTTCTTCATACATAGTATTTAATAATACATGTATGAGAACACATCTCAATTTAAATTCCCATCTTATTGGGAGTTTTCATGACCTAAGGGCTTGAATGTTGGTGGACACACAATTAAGGCTTTTAGTTAGTGTATTCAGCAGAACTGACTGAGCCCCACCTTGTTGTCTTTTTAGACAGCTCAGCAAAAAGGCAAAGAACAGTGGTTGTAAAGATGTTACTACTGTAAATGCACATTTACTAATTGGACCAAATAAATAGCTTGTACTTTTTAAAAGTCCCAAAGAAAAATTTATTGCATGTGTGACATAGTTTGAGGTAGAAGGGGCAAATTGAGTCTCACATCCTATTAATGATGACAGACAGGGTTGACCCAACAGTAAAACTGTCTTGAGCAATTTAATCACTCCATTCTAATAAAGTTTATTTCAAGTGCTGTAACTGAATCCATGTCTTAGATTAGAAAAATTGTTGGAAATTTGACTTCCGTATACTAATCAAAACTGGACTAACCTTCTATAACCTTCATTAATTGAGCATATGTGTTAGTCATTTTACATGTATTATTACAGTCCTCATAACCATTTTCCCAGCTTGCCCAAGGTCACATAGCAAGTTGAAGTACTTGGGTTCAAATCCAGGACTGCTAGACACCCAACCACTACATATACTGTTTATTCCTAAATTATGATGTAGAAGTGTTTGTCCTAAGCACAATTTCACTTTGTCCTGTCAAGTTATTTGCTTTTGTTTTTGTTTTTTTTTGGAAAAGTTTGGCTTTTTAAAAATACTATTTCATTTTATTATTTCCATCTCTTTTTCATTTACTTATCTGTCATTTCTCCCTTTATTTTTTAATATTTTTTGCTCTCGGGTTCTTGTTTGCCTTTTCTCATTCTTGGTTTGTAACACATTTTTTAAAAACTTTATTTTCTATTGGAGTACAGTTGATTAACAATGTTGTGTTAGTTTCAGGTGTACAACAAAGTGATTTGGTTATACATATACATGTATCTATTCTTTTTCAAATATTTTTACCAATTAGGTAGTTACAGAATATTGAGCAGAGTTCCATGTGCTATACTGTAGGTCCCCATTGGTCATCCATTTTAAACATAACAGTGTGTACATGGCAATCCCAAACTCCCTAACTATCCTTCCCCCCGACATACCCTTCTCCCCTGGTAACCATGTTCTCTAAGTCTGTGAATCTGTTTCTGTTTTGTAAATAAGTTCCTTTTATCATTTTTTTTTTTTTTAGTTTTTGCATATAAGCGCTATCATACGATATTTCTCTTTCTCTGTCAGACTTACTTCACTCAGTATGACAATCTCTGGGTCCATCCATGTTGCTGCAAATGGCATTATTTCATTCTTTTTAACAGCTGAGTAATATTCCATTGTGTATATGTACCACATCTTCTATATCCATTCTTCTGTTGATGGACATTTAGGTTGCTTCCATGTCTTGGCTATTGTAAACAGTGCTGCAATGAACATTGGGGCGCATGTATCCTTTCAGACCGTGTTTTTCTCTGGGTATATGCCCAAGAGTGGGAATGCAGGATCATATGGTAGCTCTATTTTTAGTTTCTTAAGGAACCTCCATACTGTTCTCCACAGTGGCTGCACCAATTTACATTCCCACCAACAGTGTAGGAGGGTTCCCTTCTCTCCACAACCCCTCCAGCATTTATTGTTTGTGGATTTTTTGATAATAGCCATTCTGACTGGTGTGAGGTGATATCTCATTGTAGTTTTGATTTGCATTTCTCTAATAATTAGTGATGTTGAACATCTTTTCATGTGCCTCTTGGCCATCTGTATGTCTTCTTTGGAGAAATGTCTATTTAGGTCTTCTGCCCATTTTTTTAAAAAAATATTTATTTATTTTTGGCTGTGTTGGGTCTTTGTTGTTGCGCACAGGCTTTCTCTAGTTGCAGAGAGTGGGGGCTACTCTTCATTGCGGTGCGCGGGCTTCTCATTGCGGTGGCTTCTCTTGTTTTGGAGCCCAGGCTCTAGGCTCATGGGCTTCAGTTGTTGTGGCTCGCGGGCTCTAGAGCACAGGCTCAGTAGTTGTGGTGCACGGGTTTAGTTGCTCCATGGCATGTAGGGTCTTCCCGGACCAGGGCTCTAACCCATGTCCCCTGCATTGACAGGCAGATTATTAACCACTGTGCCACCAGGGAAGCCCTTCTGCCCATTTTTTGATTGGGTTGTTTGTTTTGATGATATTAAGCCTCATGAGCTGTTTGTAAATTTTGGAGACTAATCCCTTGTCAGTCACATCATTTGCAAATATTTTCTCCCATTCTGTGGGTTGTCTTTTCGTTTTGTTTATGGTTTCCTTTGCTGTGCAAAAGATTTTGAGTTTATTTAGGTCCCATTTGTTTATTTTTGTTTTTATTTCCATTACTCTGGGAGACAGATCGAAAAAGATATTGCTGCAATTTATGTCAGAGAGTGTTCTGCCTATGTTTTCCTCTAGGAGTTTTATAGTGTCCAGTCTCACATTTAGGTTTTTAATCCATTTTGAATTTATATTTGTGTATGGTGTTAGAGAATGTTCTAATTTCATTTTTTTTATATGTAGCTGTCCAGTTTTCCCAGCACCACTTATCGAAGAGACTGTCTTTCCTTCATTGCATAGTCTTGCTTCCTTTGTCATAGATTAATTGACCATAGGTGCGTGGTTTTATTTCTGGGCTTTCTATCCTGTTCCATTGATCTATATTTCTGTTTTAGAGCCAGTATCATACTGTTTTGATGACTATAGCTTTGTAGTGTAGTCTGAAGTCAGGGCGCCTGATTCTTCCAGGTTTGCTTTTCTTTCTCAAGATTGCTTTGGCTATTTGGGGTCTTTTGTGTCTCCATACAAATTTTAAGATTTTTTTGTTCTAGTTCTGTGAAAAATGCCATTGGTAATTTGATAGGGATTGCCTTGAATCTGTAGATTACCTTGGGTAGTATAGTCATTTTGACAGTATTGATTCTTCCAATCCAAAAACATGGTATATCTTTCCATCTGTTTGTGTCATCTTTGATTTCTTTCATCAGCATTTTATAGTTTTTGGAGTACAGGTCTTTTACCTCCTTAGGTAGGTTTATTCCTAGATACTTTATTCTTTTTGATGTGATGATAAATGGGATTATTTCTTTAATTTCTCTTTCTGATCTTTTGTTGTTAATGTATAGGAATGCAACAAATTTCTCTGTATTAATTTTGTAACCTGCAACTTTACCAAATTCATTGATGAGCTCTAGTAGTTTTCTGGTAGCATCTTTAGGATTTTCTATGTATAGTATCATGTCATCTGCAAACAGTGAGTTTAACTTTTCCAGTTGGGATTACTTTTATTTCGTTTTCTTCTCTGATTGCTGTAGCTAGGACTTCTAAAACTATGTTGAATAAAAGTGGTGAGAGTGGACATCCTTGTCTTATTCCTGATCTTGGAGGAAATGCTTGTAGCTTTTCACAATTAACTATGATGTTAGCTGTAGGTTTGTTGTATATGGCCTTTATTATGTTGAGGTATGTTACCTCTATACCCACTTTTTGGAGAGTTTTTATCATAAATGGGTGTTGAATTTTGTCAAAAGCTTTTTCTGCATCTATTGAGATGATCATATTGTTTTTGTTCTTCAGTTTGTTGATGTGGTGTATCACAGTGATTGATTTGCAGATATTGGAAAATCCTTGCATCCCTGGGATAAATCCCACTTGATTATGGTGTATGATCCTTTTACTGTAGTGTTGGATTCAGATTGCTAGTATTTTGTTGAGGATTTTTACATCTATGTTCATCAGTGATATTGGCCTGTAATTTTATTTTTTGTGGTGTCTGTCTGCTTTTGGTATCAGGGTGATCATGGCCTCATAAAATGAGTTGGGGAGGTTTCCTTCCTCTGCAATTTTTGGAACTGTTTCAGAAGGATAGGTGTTAACTCTTCTCTAAATATTTGATACAATTCACCTGTGAAGCCATCTGGTCCTGGACTTTTGTTTCTTGGAGTTTTTAAATCACAGTTTCAATTTCATTACTTGTGATTGGTCTGTTCATATTTTCTATTTCTTCCTGGTTCAGTCTTGGGAGATTGTACCTTTCTAAGAATTTGTCCATTTCTTCCAGGTTGTCCATTTTATTGGCATACAGTTGCTTATAGTAGTCTCTTATGATCCTTTGTATTTTTGTGGTGTCAGTAGTAACTTCTCCGTTTTCATTTCTAATTTTATTGATTTGAGTCCTCTCCCTTTTTTTTCTTGATGAGTCGGGCTAAAGGTTTATAAATTTTGTTTATCTTCTCAGAGAACCAGCTTTTAGTTTCATTGATCTTTGCTATTGTTTTCTTCATCTCTATTTCATTTATTTCTGCTCTGATCTTTATGATTTTCTTTCCTCCTACTAACTTTAGGTTTTGCTTGTTCTTCTTTCTCTAGTTGCTTTAGGTGTAAGGTTAGGTTGTTTATTTGAGATTTTTCTTGTTTCCTAAGGTAAGATTGTATTGCTATAAACTTCACTCTTAGAATTGCTTTTGCTGCATCCCATAGGTTTTGGATCCTTATGCTTTCATTTTCATTTGTCTGTAGGTATTTTTTGATTTCCTCTTTGATTTCTTCAGTGATCCATTGGTTGTTTAGTAGCATATTGTTTAGCCTCCACGTGTTTGTGTTTTTTACAGTTCTTTTTCTTGTAGTTTATTTCTAATCTCATAGCATTGTGGTAGGAAAAGATGCCTGATATGATTTCAATTTTCTTAAATTTACTGAGTCTCACTTTGTGGCCCAGCATGCGGTCAATCCTGGAGGATGTTCCATGTACCCACGAGAAGAATGTGTATTTTGCTGCTTTTGGATGGAATGCTCTGTAAATATCAATTAAGTGCCTCTGGTCTAATGTGTCATTTAAGGCTTGTATTTCCTTATTAATTTTCTGTCTGTAGGGTCTATCCATTGGTGTAAGTGGAGTGTTAAACTCCCCACTATTATTGTGTTACTGTCGATTTCCTCTTTTATAGCCGTTAGCATTTGCCTTATATATTGAGGTGCTTCTATGTTGGGTGCATATATATTTATAATTGTTATATCTTCTTCTTGGATTGATCCCTTGATCATTATGTAGTGTCCTTCTTTGTCTCTTATAACAGTCTTTATTTTGAAGTCTATTTTGTCTGATATGAGTATTGCTACTCCATCTTTCTTTGGATCTACATTTGCATGGAATACCTTTTTCCATCCCCTCATTTTCAGTCTGTATGTGTCCCGAGGTCTGAAGTGGGTCTCTTGTAGACAGCATATATACAGGTCTTGTTTTTGTATCCATTCAGCCAGTCTGTGTCTTTTGCTTGGAGCATTTAATCCATTTACATTTAAGGTAATTATCAATATGCAAGTTCCTATTGCCATTTTCTTAATTGTTTTGGGTTTGGTTTGATAGGTCTTTTTTCTTCCCTTCCTGTCTTGTTCTCTTCTCCTGGGATTTGATGACCATCTTTAGTGTTGTGTTTGGGTTGCCTTTTCTTTTTCCTTTTTTTTTTTTTTGTTCATGTGTGTGTATGTATCTATTGTGTTTTTGGGTTTGCTGATCCCATAGGCTTTGATATAGCAGTCTATATATGTACAAGGTTGTTTTCAGTTGCTGGTGTCTTTCCCATCTAGAGAAGTTTCTCTTAGCAATTGTTGCAAAGCTGGTCTGGTGGTGCTGAACTCCCTTAGCTTTTGCTTGTCTGTGAAGCTTTTGATTTCTCTGTCAAGTCTGAATGAGAGCCTTGCTGGGTAGAGTATTCTTGGTTGTAGGTTCTTCCCTTTCATCACTTTAAATATATCGTGCCATTGCCTTTTGGCCTGCAGAGTTTCTGCTGAAAAATCAGCGGATATTCTTATGGGGGTTCCTTTGTATGTTATTTGTCATTTTTCCCTTGTTGCTTTGTTTGTTTGTTTGTTTTTTATTTTGTTTGTTTTTTAACATCTTTATTGGAGTATAATTGCTTTACAGTGTTGTGTTAGCTGTATAAAAGAGTGAATCAGGTATATGTATGCATATATCCCCATGTCCCCTCCCCCTTGCGTCTCCCTCCCACGCTCCCTATCCCTTGTTGCTTTTAATAGTTTTTCTTTGTCTTTAATTTTTGTCAGTTTGACTACTATGTGTCTCAGCATGTTCCTCCTTGGGTTTATCCTGCCTGAGGCTTTCTGCACTTCCTGGACTTGGGTGACTGTTTTGTTTCTCATGTTAGGGAATTTTTCAGCAATTATGTCTTCAAATATTTTCTCAGGTTCTTTCTCTTTCTCTTCTCCTTGTGGGACCCCTATAATGTGAATGTTGGTATGGTTAATGTTGTACCAGATACCTCTTAGATTGTCTTAATTTCTTTTTATTCTTTTTTCTTTATTCTGTTCTGTGGCAGTGATTTCCACCATTCTGTCTTCCAGGTCACTTATTCGTTCTTCTGCCTCAGTTATTCTGCTGTTGATTCCTTCTAGTGTATTTTTCATTGCAGTTTTTATATTGTTCATCTCTGTTTGTTTGTTCTTTAGTTCTTCTAGGTCTTTGTTAAACATTTCTTGTGTCTTCTTGATCCTTGCCTCCATTCTTTTTCGAGATCCTGGATCATCTTCACTATCATTATTCTGAATTATTTTTCTGGAAGTTTGCCTATCTCCACTTTCACTTAGTTTTTCTGGGGTTTTATCTTGTTCCTTCATCTGGGACATATACCTTTGCCATTTCATTTTGTTTAATTTTCTGTGATTGTGGATTCCATTCCACAGGCTGCAGGATTGTAGTTCTTACTTCTGCTGTCTGCAGAAGTGGGTGAGGCTGGTGGATGAGGCTGTCTAAGAGTCTTGTACAAGCTTCCTGATGGGAGGGCCTGGTGTTGGGTGGAGGTGGGTCTTGTCCCTCTGGTGGGCAGGGCTGTGCTCAGTAAAACCTTAATCTGCTTGTCCACTCATGGATGGGGCTGTGCTCCCACCCTGTTGGTTGTCTGGCCTGAGGCAACCCAGCACTGGAGCCTACAGGCTGTTTGGTGGGGCTAATGATGGCCTCAAGGAGGGCTTATGCCAATGGGTACTTCCCAGAACTGCTGCTGCCAGTGTCCTTGTCCCCACAATGAGCCCCAGCTGCCCCCACCTCCTCAGGAGACCCTTCAATACTAGCAGGTAAGTCTGGCCCGGTCTTTTATGGGGTCACTGCTTTTTTCCCCTGGGTCCTGGTGCACACCCTCGGAGAGTGGAGTCTCTGTTTCCCCCAGTCCTGTGGAAGTCCTGTGATCAAATCCCACTAGCCTTCAAAGCTAGATTCTCTGGGGACTCTTCCTCCCATCGCTGGACTCCCAGTCTGGGAAGCCTGACATGGGACTCAGAACTTTCACTCCTGTGGGATAACTTCTGTGGTATAATTGTTTTCCAGTCTGTAGGTCACCCACCCGGCAGGTATGGGGTTTGAGTTTATCGTGATTGCACCCCTCCTACCATCTTGCTGTGGCCTCCTTTTTGTCTTTGGATGTAGGGTATCCTTTTTTGGCAGGTTCCAGCGTTTTTTATCAATGGTTGTTCAGCAGTTAGTTTGGGTTTTGGTGTTTTCGTAAGAAGGGGGTGAGCTCACGTCCTTCTACTCCTCCATCTTGAGCTAATCTCCTATAATACATCTTATTTTATTCTTTTACTTTTACATTTGATCTCAGTGTTAATTCAACATTTTTCTACATCTGATTCACTTAATGTTTAACAAAGTGATTTTTTAAAATAAATCTCCCCTTTTTTTCTTACGTCCTTTTGCCCATTCTCTTCTCTTTTCCCCCTACTTTTTCCTCACTCCTATTCTATTCCTCTCCATTTTACTTCATTTCCCTAGATGCTGCTTTTACTTAGCTGTTAATATTTTACTACAACTTTACTTCTGTGAGCGAGAGCTTTAAAATTAACTGTTATACTTACTCGTTATTTTTAGATCTTAATTTATCTTACCTTTAATTGATTTCATAATATACTGTGTTCTCTTATTAGTCAATGCAGATATGCCCCTGCTTTAAGGAATCCCTTTATAAAATATTTCAAACACTGCAAGAATTCAAGAGGAAGCTCCTCTAGTTTGTCTTCTATATTTAGGGCTTCAACTATCACTTGTATTACTGATAGCTCCAAATATACTGTCTATCCTTAAACTTGAGATCTAGATCCAATTTTTTGCTTCTTATTGGATATCTGTGTTTGAGTACCCCATAAAACTTAAGTGCACCTAAAACATCTTACTACCTTCATTCCATTACCTTCAAAGTTAAAACCTCACCTGTACTTCCTAATGTATTTCTAATTTTTAGACATCACCTGCAACTCCTTTACCTGAGCTACAAGTCATGAATTGCATTTGACTCCTCTGTTTTCTCCTTCCACCTCTCAACTGTTAAGCATAACTTGTTTTTCTTAATGGCCAAGATAGTTCTCATTCATCACTTCCTTTCTTTTTGGTCTTAGATTCAAACTCTCATTAACTTTAAGCTGGACTCTTGCAGTAGGCTTCTTACTACTTTCCTTACACACGTCCCTCTTTCAACCCAGTACTACTACAATGTTAATACTAAAAACTCATAAAGAGCCAATCGCACCCCCATTTCCTATAGAATAAAAGGTCACATACTCCAGTCTGCCTTCCACAGTGTGACCTCGTATCCTTTCAGACACATCTGCCACTCCCCACCACCTCTTTTGTTTCATCCACACCGAATTCTCTAGCTTTCTCTAATCAGTCAGATTACCACTTTACCTTGTGCCTTGGCTCATTGGGACCTTCTCTCCAGAATTTCTTTGTGTGTGTACTTTACCCCTTTCCTTTTCACTTTCAACCTACTAAAGTTCTGCTCATCTCTCAAAGACCCAGCTCTAACACCTCCTTGTAAAGCCTTTCTAACGTTCTCACATCCTCTTTCTTATCAACCTGGGAGAAGTTGTGGTTTCATCCTCCCATAGCAACGTGTTCATATTTCCAGCATAGAACTTACCAATTTAAAATAGTGGTTGACGTGTACTCATTTGTCTCCTTGGCTGTATACCGTGTGAGGTCCCTAAGGTAGAGACAAATTGATATTCATGTCTTTGAGTGCTTGGCACTCAGTACAGTGACACGTTGGAGGTACTCAGCAAATAATTGCAGAATGAGTACATTGGATTACAAAAATTTATGCACCAGTTTTCTGGAACTGGGCTGTGCTTTAAGTCATGGATATACACATAATTTGAATGGAAGGGGAAAACAAAGTGGGATAAAATGGTATAGGCCTAATAAGGGAATTGGAAAGGAGAGAGGCACATTAAAAAGAACTCAGAACAAAAAAGAGGACCAACAGGAAGATTCTATCTATATATAGTAAACACATTGGGGAAGAGGAAGAAAGATAATATAGCAAATGAAATTGGTTCTTTAGGACAGAAACAGTTGAAAGGTAAAAGGGTGAAGAGTAAGGCATGGAGTCAAATTAGACTTGAAGAGAAAGCACAAAAGTCAGACGCAGATCTCAGTCTGGAAATGTTTCCAGTTGACCACAGAGCCTATGGTTGCTTTTATGTTGTGTGGATAATATTAAATGAGCTTTTCATGTCACTTAACTCCTTACCAATTTGTCATCTGAAAAAGTGACTCCACTTAGTGACTCCACTATAGTGGTTCAGCTATAAATACCTTGACCCATATGCCATACAAAGTAAGACATATTTTACCATGCTAAAGATAAGAAACTGGTTTAAGACTTAGTTTTGACCAACCGATGGCAGTTTGCACCTGCCAGACTTCTCTCAAGGATTCCCTTGCAAATAGTGTAGGTAGGCAATGAGATATGTTGAACTGGCCACACAGGGGGAGGTAGTGAGGACTGAAGAGCTTATCATTTGTATGTCTTTTGTTTGGCTATTTGCATAAATATTCAGAGTGTGTTAATTTGCACACCTAGAACTTTAGAATAAAAGTAATTTGACTTTCAAATTGGTTTTTCTTGATTTTTTTTTCATTTTTACACTCTGCTTTTTCTTCCATCTTTCTCAAACTCGATTTTCCCCAGTAGTAGAGTTGGGAGTTAATAGTACAAAACGCTGCTTGCTAAAGATTCTTTAAAAATAAAAAGACTGTAAAGAACTTCCAAGCAAAAGTTTAAGAATTTCTGCTGTAGCCCATCCACTTGCTTATGGTATTTATGTAGATATATTTGGGGGTTTTTTTGTTATTGTTTTTGCTACAATAACCATAGCCTTGCTAGAATCATATGCATACTTATTTTCATCAATTAGGTGAACACTATAGTGTAAAATGGACATTGCTGAAGAAGGATAGAGATTTATATGAACTGCAACAGAGACAAATTACTGACATCACATGCAGCAGTGGTCTGTGGATATGAAAGGGTAGAAAATACTGAGTTGGGAGTCAGGAGACTTGGCTTCTAGATCATCTCACACTCTGCAGCTGTAAGACTTTGGGTAAGTTATTTAGGCACTATGTACCTCAATTTCCCATGGTTGAAAAAATGGGAATTGTATCTGCTCTGCCTACTTCACATGGACTATTTGAGTATAAAAGGAAGTAAAAATGCAATAATAGTTCTGAGGGTTTTATGAACTGTGAAGTGACCTGTAAATACTGCACTGTATTACTATTATTATTATTCTAACTGATCAAGGAAAGCATTCGTTATGAGTGCAGTCCTGCCTGTTCCTCTGAAAACTAACAACCCAGTTCCATAATTATTTCACTCTTGATACTGCAGTCTGGCTGTACTGCAGTATTTAGGATCCTTTAGCACAGACCATTTCTCAGGCCATGACTTAGTGTTTCCAGAAGAGGGCAGCAAAACTCCAATATGAGGAGTCTGCCACTTCCTCAAGGTAAAGCAGTGATTCCTTGAGAGGAAAACAACTGTACTGCAAAGAGAACAACAGCCCTTAAAAAATGATGGTCTTTAGGTGACAGATGAGGCAAATCCTGATGCTATAAATGCCACAACAAACATTCACTCATTTCAAATAATATTTTCCTTTTCTGTAACCTCTGAAGAAAATAATCGGGGCTGTTTCTTTAATCTCATTTTAGTGATTAGACCTGTGTAGCCAGAACCCCCACACCCCCGCCTCCAGCCAGTTTTTCCATTTAACCCCAGATTTTTAGATCTCACATTACACCGGTTTTTAAATAAAAATGTTTTCAATAAGATGAAAGTAAGATGTTTAGGCCTGATTCTTAGGCCTGATTCTTTCCATTTAAGGTGCCCGGCTAAAAGTCCAGAGAATGATTTCCACTGGTGTCTAAATGTCTGTTATAGAGTGTGTCTGTGTCATTTGGAGCAAATGTTATCTGTATCATCTGTATCTATCTTTCTTATTTTTTATTATTTAAATTTGTTTTAAAATATCCTTCTGCTTTTATACCTTCTAAGAACATCAGCAGCTAACATTTGAACTGAACTTTTTTTTTTTTTGAACTGTTCTTACTAGCATATAAGGTACTCTCATACCTGTTTTCATGTGAGGTTGATAGCCATGCTCCCCATTTTACAGATAAATTTTCTCATCTGTAAGCAGACTAGCTGCTCTCTGCTTAAAGAGGGAAGTTCAGGGAGATGCCTCATATGTCAAGAGAGTCCCAAGGGGTGGGTGTTTTCTCTTTCCTAATGAATGATAGAAGAGCCAATTCAGAAACTGATGCTTTTTCTGTCTGCTTTACTACAATCAGAGATGGGGTAGAAAGGCTTTCAGTGACAGTTTTTCAATTCATTCTGCTTTTGTCAGTTCATTTCTGGCTCTGCACTTTTGAAAAAATTCCTCTGTTTCTCACTCTGCCCCCTCTGTTGCCTTCCCCAAGTCAGAGTCCTCTTTCCATTCCAGCTAAACCTCTTCCTGTTCCTAAGAATTGCATCACATTCTGGGCTTACGGTAGACCAGCACCCCCACGCTGGCACCAGGGAGTGCACAGGCCTCTTCTTTATTGGTTGAAAGTTCTTGTCTGGTGAGCACAGAATAAGTCACTCACTTCCTGACTCCCAGCCCTGGCTGAATTTGTCTCTGGAAAAAAAATATATCTCAGATTTTTGTTTATTTGTTTATCAATCCCCTTCACTTCGGCCAGATCCTTGGAATGAGCAAGATTTTACCAAGTAGGAACGGTGTGGAAGGGCGTCTGGGGTAGAGGGAGTAGTATGTGTGCTTCTCTGAATGAGCTGTCTACCCTGTTGTTTCTAATTCTTCATTTCACCCTCACTTTTCAACCCAGTCTAATCCAGCATTGGCTCCCACTGTGTTGAACGGTTGAAGGGGCTTTCACTAAGGACAGTAATGCCCCCCCCCATATTACTAAATCCAGTCAGTGGATACATCAGTCTCTATCTTACTTGACTGCACAGCATCTGATGCTCTTGACCTTCTTGATGGACCCACCATCTTCCTTTGGTTTCCACACACAGTAATTTTCCTACCTTACTCATGGATCTTCAGTATCCTTTGCAAGCTCCTCTTTCTTTAGGAACTTTTAAGTGTTGGTGTTCCTTAGGACCCCATCTTATGTCAGCCTCTCTTTCTTCTACACATTCTCTGAGAAGTCACATCCCCTTCCATGGCTTTAGTTGAGATCTATATGCCAGTGACTTCCAAATCTCTACTTCCACTGAACTCCAGACTTATGTATCAACTGCCTTCTAGAATCTGTCCAGTTGGAAACTCCTAAAACCATATTAACTCACTCCTTCAAACTATTCCTCTTCTAATGTTCCTTATCCAAATATATGCCACAACATCCATCCAGATACTCTAGCCAGAAACAGAGGATTCATCCTCGATTACTCTTTTGCTCACCCTCCACATTCAATCAATAATAACCAAGTCCAGTAAAATCTACTTCTTTGGATCTACCCACTTACCCTCATCCCCATCTGACCTAAGTGATTACCTCTGGATTTTTACAAGTCTTTATTAGTTTTCTGCCTCCAGTTTTTCTCCCCTTGGATTGTTTTCCACCAGTTACCAGAAAGCTTTTTATAAATGTAATTCTGATAAAGTCACCTCCTTTGTTTAAAATCATTTAGTTGCTTCCCACTGTCCTTAGGCTAGAGTCCAAACTTCTTAGCATGGCTTATAAGCCCTTCATGATCGGTGGCCTGCCTACCTGCCATCAGTCTGTGCTCCACTCCCACTGGATTCCAGTGTTTCAAATACACAGTACTTCCTCTTGCTTCTTGGCCTTCACAAATGCTCTTTCCTTTGCCTGGAACACTCTGTTATAGGACCTCAAACATATCCAGTCTAAATTCTACCCCCAAATTGTCATTTATCTTATTCCTCAATCAGAACTGAATTTGGATACTTAATTTTAAATCAGTTCTTGAATTAAAACCCAAATTAACCTTATCTCATCTGAAGTTTTTCTTATTTCTCTGAAAAATACATCCAAGGGTGTGTTCTAATGAAAATGTATTTGAACTAATTAACTTAGATCAGGATTGAGTTTTTCCATAGCTGAATGTGAACTAGAACATATTTTTTAAATTACTGGAATGTTTTCTTGATTATTATTCATCATGACATTCTATCTTTGGAATTTTTTGTTCATTTCCAGTTGGTTTCTACTACTCTCCTTTCTTACCTCTCAACCCTTCCCCTCTGGTTACCCTACACTTGCCCCTCGGTGGATCCAGTTTGCATGCAGCGGTAGCTGCTGTGGGGCTGCGGTTAAATAGAACTGCTCAGACTGCAACAGGAAAGCATTGAATCGAAAGCAAGGGGGAGGAAGCACAAACCGATACCCACCACAAAGCTGCTGAGTGCCCAGCATGACCCAAGCCGCACCCTCTGATGAGGAGTCTTGTGGAGGAGTAAGAAGCCACAGAGCTTAATAAATCATCAGCACAGCGCGTTCTCCATTTCCCGTGATCCAGCCTTCCTGGGTCACCATGAGTGTCACCAGTACTGGCCTAAGAAGGTCGGTGAGGACAGAAAAGCCACCAGAGAGGTAGAGGCTGGGGGAAAGTCCCTAAAATGAATGACTGTGGACCATTTATCTCAAACTCCCCACATGGTCCAGCTCTGTGAGCAGGAAGATCCCGGGTATATGAGTGTTTCAAAGGAGCTCTTTGAATTTGGTGATTCCCAAATGTAGGCTCCCATGTTCCCTGAAAATACCTTTGCTACCTGGCTGAAAGGCTGCTTTAGTAGTGGCCAAAACATTTTTATTTTATAACTGAAGATAAAGCCCCCGTGAGATATAATTAGAGAGCTTTAAATTCACATTAAGGTATAAATGACTATTTTTAGATTCTTTCCTGACTTCAGTAGAGCGAGAAGGAGAAGGGAAGGAGGTGAGAGCATCAAAGATGTATTCCACCTACTTTATGATTTAGCCCATGCCTACCCTGACTAGTTATGCTTGTCACCTTTGCTATCAAAGGAGATACTAATTCTTCAGCAGCCAGAATTATAGGGAAGGGGATGAAAAGTATGGAAAAATGTGTAGTAACTAGGTCTAGATTTTAATTACTGGTAAGGTTGGCAACTCCTTGGAATTGCAGAGTCTCACAGCAGCTCATTACTCATTACCTCAGAATCTTGGGAGGCGAGAGCTGGGTCCCACTTTTGCAGCTGGAGAGGGAGAGCACAGCGGGAGACCAGGGGTGACCATCTTGGTCTGGAAGAAAGTCTGCTTTGCTTGGCTGGAAGTGGGCACTTGTGTCTTCACAGAGTGCCAGACTCACACTTCAGATAACAGAACAGGAAGTATGGTTAGTGCAGCTGAGAGGTGAGAGAGAACCTACTGTGTACCCAAGACCATTAAGTTACCCATTGACCTTTCTGCATCACACTCTTCTATCCTGTAAGTGACAGGGACCGAGTGTGGGGAGCACTGGGAAGCAGGTGAAACGTCCCCTGAGGTGTACCCCCTTCCCTTGCAGCAGTCTCACCTCTCCGGTCGTGTTCAGCTTCTTTCTTCTCTTCAACCCAGAAAATCTTCCAAGATCTAGATCATCAATGAAATTTAAATGGAGGAGTATGGGCACTTTGATAGGAGGTGAGGGAAACAATTCTTGAGTAGATGGACCATCTTCTCTCACAAGGCCAGAGCTACAAGTGGTAAAAATGTGGCCTCTGTTTTAGCAACACCAACAGCAGTGAGTTGGAAGGGATCCTAATCAAGGAAAAAGGGAATGGAATTGTAGTCAGATGACTTTGTTTTGAAACTATCCTCCTTCCCTCCTTTCCTGCCTCCTTCTTTCCTCCCTTCCTCTCAGAAAGGAGGGGAGGGAAAGGTAGCTATAGAATGGGAAGCTCCTTGAAGCTCAGAGGAATGCTGCAAGCTTCCCAAGGCTGAGTGCCTGCCCAGAGGTTGCCTACTTTCTTCAGCGGTCAAGGACATTCCTCTTGTTAAACCCTCCAGTTGTGTTTAATAATTGTGTGTGATCCAAGCTGCAGGAGCTGGGTGACTGTGCTCCCCAGGTGCCATCTTTCAGCCGGTGACCTGCCTTAATACGTTCCATTCCTTAGACAAGGAAAATTCACAATATGAGTGCAAAGGGGGAGACAGGGAGTGTGAGCTACTTTTTGAAAAAGCTTACTTATGAAAGAAGAGAGGTTGGCTAGAGGACATACGGAGTAAAGAATGGATTTCATTTTTTTTTTTTTTTTAAATTGAGAGGTTTAGGGACGTGCACATACTTGAGGAGAAAGAGTGTGGTGAGAGATCTTAAGCAAGTTACTTCATTCTAAACTTTGATTCTCTCATCTGGGGAAAAAAAGAAGTTTCTATGAAGATTACAATTAAATTAAAATCAAATCCATAGTAGTAGCTTGAACACCACAAAGCCCTTTCAAACATGTTGATTATTATAACTATCATCATCTAGTGACTATACAGATGAGTAAGCCCTGGTCACAGCTGTTCTGTCTCTGTGTCTTCCACCCTATATGACAGAGCTGTGAGGACGAGATGGGCTCTTGAGTAGGCAGGGCCAAGACATACAAGGAAGAGGCTAATTAATAGTGGTATGATTTGTATCTTGTCATGCTTTGAACCTTGGGGGATGGTGTCTGTGTGTGTGTGTGCATGTGTGTGTCTTACTAGATACTTTGTTACCAAATAATACTATTAATAATACTATTAATAATAATAATATTAAATAATGCTATTTTTGTTTCTTATTTTATTATCTATTATTTTTAAACTCTTATTTAAAAAAAGGACACGTTCAGATCCAACATCTCTCCAAAAAGCTCTAATTTAGGGAAAACATTTTTAGAAACTAAAAATACCCTTCTTGAAATGCAAGGGAATGTGCAAATAATATTATAGACATGAATTTCTGCTTAGACAAAGGAGCAGTTTCCTAGAAGTTACCTAATGTTAATCCACAGCTTTTGTAGGAAGGGTTAACCTCTTATCTTTTCTGGCTATTTACAGGATCACATTATAATTTTGCTTTGAAGCAAATTTGGCCACAGCAATCATGATTCCTTTTTTAAACAATTCCCGTCAGCTCTACACAGCCTTATATACTCAGCGAATCAGTCTTTATCCTCGTAATTATTTGCTTTGCAACTTTGCTTTGAGCCATCCCACCCCCATTCCTACACAGTTTGCAGTAAAGATATCCTACAAATTCCACTCCCACATTTCCTCTCCCTTTCCCGTGTGGCTTTCCAACCTTGAGATGATTTATGCCTTCATTTCTGGGCGCATCTCTTCACCTATTCCTTATTGTCCCTCCTCTATCCCTTAGTCCATACTCCTCTTCCCCTAGCCCCTCTCAACCTCCAGCTTTTATTACTAGCAACCCCTCAGGCCAATCCATAGCATGCTCCTTCATGCATTACATGAACAAATTTTTTGAGGGCATTGAACGGAACAACCTGGTGTCTTTTTCCAATAATGAATGAAAAATAGCCATATTCAGATATAATTTATATACTGTAAAGTTCAAATGTTTAGGGTGTACAATTCAGTGGTTTATAGTATTGATATATAAGTAGAGAGAGTTGTACATCTATCACCTTAATTAATTTTAGAACATTTTCATTATCCCCCAAAGAAACCTTATACCAGTTAACAGTCACTCACTATTTTCACTCCCCTCCTCACCCTTTTGCTCCCGCTGATTCTAGGCAACCACTAATCGACTTTCTCTCTTTATAGATCTGCCTTTTCTAAACATTTTACATAAATGAGATCCACACATTAGTGGTCTTTTGTGACTGGCTTCTTTCACCTACATAATGTTTTCGAGGTTCAACTATATTGTAGCATGTGGCATCTGTACTTCATTCCTTTTTATTGCCAAATAATATTCTATTGTATGACTATATCACTTTCTGTTTATCCATTCATCGGTTGATGAACTTTTAGGTTGTTTTCATTTTTTGGCTATTATACAAATAAAATTACTATAAACATTTATGTACAAGCTTTTGTGTGGACATAAGTTTTCATTTTTCTTGGATAGAAACCTAGGATTGGAATTGCTAGGTCATAAGGTAACTCTATTTTTAGCATTTAGAGGGACTGCCAAATTGTTTTCCAAAGTGGCTGCATCATACTATTTACTTTCTCATAAGCAGTGTATGAGGGTTCCAATTTCTCCACATCCTCACCAAAATTTGTTAATGTCTGCCTTTTTTTATTATAGCGAGTCTAGTGAGTGAGAAGTGGTATCTCATTGTAATTTTCATTTGCATTTCCTGAATGACTTTCTGTGTGCTTATTAACTATTTGTATAAGCATTTTCTTTGGGAAAATGTCTATTGTAATTACCCATTTTTAAACTGGATTATTTGTCTTTTTATTATTGAATTGTAAGAGTTCTAGATACAAGTCCCTTCTCAGATTTATGATTTGCAAATATTTTCTCCCATTCTATGGGTTGTCTTTTCACTTTCTTCATACAGTCCTCTTTTAAAACACAAAAGTTTTTAATTTTGATCAAGTTCAATTTATCAATCTTCTCTTTTATCGCTTGTGCATTTGGTGTGGTATCTAAGAAATTGTTGCCTAACTCAAGGTCACAAAGACTTCCTCCCATGTTTTCTTCTACAAGTCTAATAGTTTTAGCTCCTACATTTAGGTCTGTGATCCATTTTGAGTTAATTTTTGTGTATGCTATTCGGTAGAGGTCCAAATTAATTCTTTTACGTGTAGATATTCACTTGTCCCAGCACTATTTGTTGAAAGGACTATTTTTTCCCTATTGAATTGTCTTGGCCTCTTTGTCAAAAATCAGTTGAACTGTTAGCGTTTATTTGTAGATTCTTAATTCTGTTTCATTGATTTATATGTCTGTCCTTATTCTAGTACCACACTGTCTTGATTACTGTCGTTTTTCAGTAAGTTTTGAAATCAGGAAGTGTGAGTCCACCAACTTTTTTCTTTTTCAAGATCATCTGACTATTCTGAGTTCCTTGCATTTCCATATGAATTTTAGGATCAGCTGAAATTGACAAACTGATCCTAAAATTCAGTCCTCACTTTTATTAAATTATTAAAACATTTTCTTCCATACTCAAGATGAAATTGGATAAGAAGGATTGAGTAAAGTACACTTTGGAGTTGTGTAAAGCAGGGTGGTCCTTTGAAAGGGGGACCAAACTGATGGAGGAGGGGAATAGGGAGCCAAAAAGTTTGGTGAACTTCCCACCCTAGTGAGAGGAATGTTTGCTCAGAGGAGGCAGTTTGATCTAGCACCAGGGGACATTGTGAAAGATAATTGAAATTGTTAAGTCCATTGATCTCCCCAGAAGAAAAAAAGATCTCCAAGTAAGCAGTATTGTTAGTTTGTTGATTCTTACAGAAGAAGATTCTCATCTAACTAAGGGAAGCAGCTGGCCTTTTCTTAGGGCTGTAAGACAAGAAAAAATGAAGAAATTCCTCCCCTTCTTTTCTTACCTCTCTCTGTGGCCAGCCCTAACCTTTGTCCATCTTTGTTCCCCTTCCCCTTTATAAGTTCCCCAAAAGGAGAGGGAGGGGAGGGAGAAAAAGAAGAAAACCATACTGGGGAAGAGGGTTAGAGATGCTGGAGTAGGAGAGGAATTCTGGAGCACTTAAAATAAAAGATCTTTAAGGTACCGTGGGAGGAGCCCACTACGGAATATGACAATATGTAACAAGAGGTGTCAGGATGATCACATTCTTTGACTCAGGAATCCAACTCCTGATAGTTTATCCTAAGGAAATAAAACATGAAAAAGCTGTGAGTGGCAATGTTAATGAGGATGTTATCTATAATAGCACCAGCTGAGACAACCTAAATCTCTAAAATAAATGTTTTATGACATCATGGCATGTAAATATGGTAGATTATCATACCAGTTCCATGGTCAAAATATACCCTGAATGGCATCACTTCGCACTGCATTCTCTACCACCCCGGGTTCAAGTCACATAATCTCTCACCTGAATTATTTCAGTGACCTCCCAACTCGTTTTTCTGCTTTCACCTCACTCCCTTGTCTACTCTCAACACAATCGTCATTGGAGCCCTTTAAAAACTTAAACATGTCAATCCTCTATGTAAAAACTTTGGCTCCCCTCTCATTTAAAGCTGATGCCTTTTGTTGGTCGCAGGTCCTACCTCCTCTGGCCCCCATTACTCTCTGACCTCATCTGATGCTACTTTTCCTCTTTCACGCCCCACTCCGACCATATAGCCCTCCTTACTGTTTCCTGAACACACCAGGCCTTCTCCTGCCTCAGTGACTTCGAACCCACTCTTCCCTCTTCTCCCAGATATCCATTTGGCTTGTTCCCTCACCACCTTCGGCTCTCTGCTCAAACGTCACAGGTGAGACTTTCTTTCCCTGGACCATCCTATTTAAAATTGCTCTCTGCCCCCAACGCCCAGCTCCCAGCATTTCCTATTTCCCTTCCTTGCTTTATTCTTCCCCATTGCACTTATCTGACTTATGTATTTGGGTTACTATCCGATTCTCCCCATAGAATCTGGGCTCTATGGGAGCAGGGATTTATGTATGTTGCTCGCTACCATATTGTCAGTGTCTTGACTTGCCTTGAACAGAGTAGCTGTCTAATAAATATTTGTTGAATGAATGAATACGTCCATAAAAGTAGTAATTATCAAAACTAGTTTGTAATTTTGCAAGTGGGAAAATATAAAGATATAAATGGTGCATGCACCATGGTGCATGGTGGCAGTGGCAGTGTGGCCTGGGAGTAGTGCAGTCTGGGAGCTGCAGAATTGGAGAGGTCTGGACTCAGATCCTGACTCTGCCACTTTCTAGTTGTGTGACCTTGGGCAAGTGGACGTAACCTCTCGGTTTCACCCTCTGTGAACCAGGTATGATAATGCCTCCCTCGTAGTACTGTTGTAAAAATTCAATGAGAAACTATAAGTGAACACCTGGCACATCGTAGGTGCTCTATGAACATTAAATTCCTATCTTCTCCTGAGGAAGACTGTATATCCAGGGGATAAGAACTGGGTGGATACAAAAGTAGAAATAGTTGGGTATGTCAAATAGAGGGATTAAGAATATTTCATTTTATTTTTTTAATAATCAAGTCCTCCCTATGCATGGGTATGTGAACAGAGTGGTAGGCTGGGGGTAAGGTTCTCCCAGTTACCTCCTGAGTCTGGTTTCACCTCTGACACTTACCAGATGTGTGACATTAAGCAAATCCTAACCTCTCTGGGCCTGTTTCCTTAACTGTAAAATGAAGAGGTTGAATTTAGTGACTTTTAGTGCCATCAGTTCTTAGAATTTCATAATTCAAATAGGCAAGCCATTCCACCTGGCTTTGCCCCACTTCGGCCCAGCCTTACTCAAATGTGATGGCCAGATGTTTCTAATCTTAGGCATAAAAGACTCTATTCTTTGGTTTTCAGAAGCCAAAAGAAACTGGAAAGTTTAGGAAAAGTACTAAGCAGATGCGCTTTCCTTCTCTCCGACTCTTAAACCGTCACATTCATATTGTTCAAACTTAGGAAAATATGAAAAGCAAAACAAAATAAATATTCACCTTTGGGTTTGAATCAACTATGTGAAGTTTTAAGCCATGAAGGAAAGTGTATGTATGTGGGGTTTTTTTGTTTTTGTTTTTTTTTAAAGTAGTGACTGAAAAGTAGATGTCAGCAGTTTTCAACTGTAACTATAACCTTGTACCCACATGGCTGTGAGCTGAAGCCAGGAGGGAAAGGCTGGAAGGGAAGGGCTGGAGCCTTCCCCTGCTCTGGCAAGCTTGTGGCTTTGTTTTCTTCACGTTGCTACACCGAGGCAGAGGAGAGGGGGATGTTTGGGTTTGCAGGCCGCCAGCCACTGTCAGCAAGTTTGCAGCCCTGGCTTCACTTCCCTGAACGGGGCCGAGAGAGGGGGGTCAGCTGCCCCAGCCTCCCTCTAACAACGGAGCCACAGAGAATTCAAATACTCCATCAGTTTCAAGGCTCTGACTTTACTCAGCTGAAAATTGACGATCTCATCTGGGAAGGGTCAGTTAAAAAATGACAGAACTGCCCAAAGTAAACAGAGGGGACAACCACAACAGAAACTTTCTCTGCGATGTTTCCTTAAAATTACTGGCCCGGTCCACCAGAGCTCTGGCTAGAGTGCCCACCCACCCTCTCTGTTGCCCCCATGGCCTTGTTTGGGTAAGCCCTGGCTGACCTGGCCAGCGCGTCCCGTCCTCAGGCCTCTCTCCAGCGCTATCCCCGGAGAGCAGGGAGAGTCCACATTGCAGAGTGTTTTTAGATTGGAGTTTGGGGATCGTCAAACAAGAAGACTCTGTAGAGCTCATTTACTAGGACCCCTAATCGACGAGTAAACTCGGCTTAAATGATGTGCCCAAAGGTGGAGACTAAGCCTGGGGCAGAACTGGTCTCTTCGCTCCTAACCTAGTGCTCTTTCCAGACTATCATACACTGTTGTAAGGGGCTAAAAGTAGGGACGTTAGCTTTAAAGTTCTCTTTCTCCACCTTTTCTTTCTAACCAAATTCTATTTTGTTGACCTTCAGGGCTATGTAGAAAAACGTATTTTGAGTTTAGACTTAAGGACGAGAACTAAATCTTACCCTATGTGTACCTTGTGTGTACGTCAGAGTTCATGTTACTCATCTGCCCCTCCAGGCAGCATTGTGAGGTCAGTGGCTGAACAGAGTGGGCAGGGCATGGGCTTTAGAGTCCAACAAGCCTCAGAACTCAGGCTCTGCACATTGTAGCTGTGTGAACTTGGACAAATTATCTACTCTCTCCACAACTTAGTTTCCACACGTGTGAAACAGGAACAATCACAGCATCTACTTCGTCATATTTTCATGAAGATTTCACGGGATGGTACATGTCATGCACAATGAAAAACCCAACAAATGTAGAAATTGTTAATACCCTAGGAGGCATTTATTATATCCTTTTTACGGATGAAGAAATTAAGGCTCAGAGAGGCTAAAGGGCTGTAGTCTTACAACTGGTTAGTAAGAGAGTCAGGATTCAGCTCAGCCTCCTTACACCACATCCAGGGCACTTGCCACTCCACTGCTGAGTGTAGATGGTTGAAGGTGGCTCTGGGCCACGGGTCAGAATCTTCTGTCCCTAGCATCACAGAATGACATGTTATTTATTAAGCCCTCACATGCTCGAGGTACTGGGAAATGGATGCTTCACGGGTGAGGTAGGCTTTCATGTGCAGCTTTTTTATCAAGCAGTCTTTACACAGACACCAGCTAGGAAATGAAGCCTGGCACTAATCCCTAGCCCAAGCCCGGGGAAGTTGGGCTTGGGGGTTAGGTCAGAAGTCCTCGAATATTCTCAACTTTCCTTTCCTTTGGCAGTGCTTCCTTGATGCTCTAAGAATACTTTGTTTACCCTGCTATTAGAGCCTTCTCCACACTCTCTCATGTTACAGTATTATTGAGTATCCATCTGATTTCCCCTTGGGACAGTGAGCTCCAAAGTGGGTTGCCTAAGATGCTACACTGAGACGTGGGAAGGAAATATGTGAACACTTGCTTCTATTTATTCTTTAAAATACTAAGAAAATTAAGCTTTACCAATATTTAAAGATTAGTACCGTATAACATATATAATTTATAACAAATATGCAATTATTGGGAGTGCATGCTCAATATTTTTGATGGAGTGGAATGATGAAAAGAATTTGGACATAACTGTTCTAGAATGTAAGCCCCTCAAGGGCAAGAGATGTGCTTATTTCTGATTTGTATCCCACCTTCATCCTCAGTATCTAGCACTTAACCATTCCCCAAACAAA
Source organism: Balaenoptera musculus (assembly GCF_009873245.2). Taxonomy (NCBI): domain Eukaryota; kingdom Metazoa; phylum Chordata; class Mammalia; order Artiodactyla; family Balaenopteridae; genus Balaenoptera; species Balaenoptera musculus. The sequence continues at coordinate 106,021,867 of NC_045785.1, read as the reverse complement.
TGAATTTGGCATCTATATGAGCTTGGTTGTCTTTCTTTGCTTTTTTCCCTCTCTTTGTCATCCATCTGACATAATCCCATGTCTTGTTCAATATTCTGCCAAGACCTGAGCAAATAATAAAGCTGTGTTTGAGAAGTAAAGAGTGCAAGTGCCATGAGAAGGTTGAAAAGTACAAAACTGAAATAGAAATAAAAGCAAAAATAAACAAGTGGATCCTAATCAAACTTATAAGCTTTTGCAAAAGAAAACATAAACAAAACAAAAAGCCTACAGAATGGGAGAAAATATTTTCAAACGATGCGACTGACAAGTGATTAAATTCCAAAATATACAAACAGCTCATACAACTCAATAACAAAAAAACAAACAATCCAATCAAAAATTGGGCAGAAGGCCTAAATAGACATTTCTCCAAAGGAGACATACAGATGGCCAATATACATTAAAAGATGCTTAACATTGCTAACTATTAGAGAAATGCAAATCAAAACTACAATGAGGTACCATGTCACACAGGTCAGAATGGCCATTATTAAAAAGTCTACAAATAATAAATGCTGGAGAGGGTGTAGAGAAAAGGGAACCCTCCTACACTGTTGGTGGGAATGTAAATTGGTGCAGCCACTATAGAAAACAGTATAAAAACTAAAAATAGGGACTTCCCTGGCGGTCCAGTGGTTAAGGCTCCGTGCTCCCATTGCAGGGGGCACAGGTTCTATCCCTGGTCGGGGAACTAAGATCCCACATAAAGCGCAGCATGGCCAAAAAAAAAAAAAAAAAAAAAAAAAACCTAAAAATAGACTTACCATATGATCCTGCAATCCCACCCCTCGGCGTATTCCCAGAAAAGATGAAAACTCTAATTCAAAAAGATACATGCACCCCAATGTTCACTGAAGCACTATTTACAATAGTCAAGACATGGAAGCAACCCAAATTTCCATCTACAGATGAATGGGTAAAGAGTATGTGGTACATATATACAATGGAATATTACTCAGCCATAAAAAAGAATGAAATAATGTCATTTGCAGCAACATAGATGGACCTAGAGATTATCATACTAAGTGAAGTAAGTCAGACACAGAAAGACAAATATCATATGATATCACATGTGGAATCTAAAAAATGACACAAATGAACTTATTTACAAAACAGAAAGAGACTCATGGACATAGAAAACAAACTTATGGTTACGAAAGGGGAAAGGGGGAGGGGAATAAATTAAGAGTTTGGGATTAGCACATACAAGCTACTATATATAAAATAGATAAACAACAAGGTTCTACTGTATAGCACAGGGAACTATATTCAATATCTTGTAACAAATTATAATGGAAAAGAATATGAAAGAGAAAATATATACATATTCAGCTATAAAGGTATATATAGAACTGAATCACTTTGCTGTACAACAGAAACTAACACAACATTGTAAATCAACTATGCTTCAATTATAAATTAATTAATTAATTAAAAGTGCAAGACCGGAGGTCCCAAAGAAGATAGTTAACAGTAGTTTAATGCACACGACAGGCAAAAGTAAAACATCATGGAAGAACCATGGGCACAAAGTCAGATATGGAGCACCAGCTCTGCTGTCTGAGAAATCAAGTGTGGTCTGAGCATCTGAATGTTTTCAAACTGAGCACTGCCTTCCCTCGTCCTCCTAAAGCTTCAGAAAACAACACAACACAATACAATGAGCAAGGATCTTGGAGAAGTTTCAATTCTGTCACTCTCCCTGGCTGGGTGATCTTGGGTGAGGCCCCTAACCACTTCTCCTTCCTCTCCTCTCGGGAAAATAGCTCTTTACCTACAAATGAGGTTGGACTACATGATTATGGAGGTCCCTTCACGCTCTGAAGCAGCCGTGAATATAGATGAAGTTGGTGGTTTTCTACACGAGACAACTACACTTTGAGGGGCACCGTGAGGCCCACTGGACCAAAAACATCACCTTACCACCAGCCTTCCATGGTGCGTGACATCCCCCCCTCAGACACTGTGTTTCTATGAGGGGCTTACCAAACCACCAGGAACTACTGACATGCAGCCACTTTCATTCAGTCTCAGCAATGTCCGTTATATATGTAGAGTGAGACAGCAACTTATAAAAGACTATTTGTATGTTGTATATATCTATAAATAAATATAAATATATGTGTTTATACCCAGAAAAAGAACTGAGAGATACCCACCATACGTTTAACATTGATTATTCCTAGGGCGTAGGAGAGTGAAGATGAGGGTAGAAATTTTATCATTTACTTTAAATCCTTCTATATCGTTAGCTTGTTTTTAATAAACTATTTTAATAATTAAAGATAAAATTGTTTTAAGATTAAAGCTTAGAAGTCCTATACAAATGTTTCAACAATAGTTGTAATAAGTGGCACCTGCTATTCAAGAAGAGGCTCTGCTAGAAACAAATCTGCATCTTGATACTTCATTAGAGCCCTTGCTAAAGTACTGAGTATGCACAGATTCTACAGAGGGTAGAGGCCCAGACTGGGAGGTCCTAATCACATCATCAAAACTCTCATTTAGTCATTTTGGGCAACTTGAATTTGCCCAAACTTAACTTGAGTTTGGATTTCTCAATGATAAAACAAGGCTGTTAAACCAAATAACCTATAGGGACCTTTCTACTCTGAAGACCTATGGTTCTGAATACGGTGCATGCAAAGACCCAGTTAGGAAAGTGAGCATGACAGATGGGAGCCAGGAGAGAAGTTCTTACTTTCCTCCAAACCAAAGTGAAAATTGATGGAAAACTCTCTTCCTCCCCTACCCCTCTTTTCTTTGCTACAACCCGTTATCTAAACTTTCTGTATTTGGGACTCACCCCACTTTATGGGCCCTGATGGGTTACAGAGACAACCCCCCTTTATAGAAGCTGAAAATATGTCTTAAATATGTCTTAATGCTCAGTGCAAGAATATTCATAGGATAAATTTCTGACAGTGAAGTTGCTGGGTCAAAGGGTATAACTTTTTAATTTTGACAGATAGCACCAAACTATACTACAAGGAGATTGCATCAATTTTTAATCCTGCTAAAATGCTTTAAACTCCATGTCTCCCCATATTCTCACCCAATGAATGTGTGTTATTAGATTTTTATAGTGTTGCCATTCTGATAGGTGAAAAATGATTTCTCATTGTCTTAATGTTTATTCTTTAAACCATAAGTGAGGTTGAGTATTTTTCTTATATATAAAAAGAAAAAGCATTTTCTTATATGTACTATTTATTTACCTATGTTTTCTATTCATGCCCTTTGCCTGTTTTTTTAAATTGGATTTTGATCTGTTTTAAATTATTTTGTAAGAACTCCATATTTTAAGGGAACTAGCCCTTTTTCATATTTGTTACAAATATTTTTTCCCAATTTTTTTTGGTCTTCTGACTTTGCTCACTTTACCCACCTTTTTTTTTTTTTTTTTTTTGCCTCGCAGAAATCTTTAATTTTTATGGAGTCAAATTTGCCCATATTTTTGCTTGGAAGGCCTTTTGGTTGGGAAACTTCTTATGGTCTCAACATCAAAGCTGCTTATTTAGAAAAACAATACTTGAGATTTCTGGTTGAAGACAGCAGATTAAACTCATGCACTGTGTTCTGATCCCTCCTAGAACTCAACCAAAAGTTAATGTTTGATGAAGTAATACATTCATGTGGTTCTAAAGCCAAAAAATGTAAAAAGGCACAGACCAAAACGTTTCCCTCATCCATGTCTCCCACTGGCCCAGGACCCACCTCCTTCCTGTTCATACGTGAGCGCTGTTACTAGTTTCTCATGTGTGTTTCCAGAGTTTCTTTATGCATATGTAAGGCAATAAACACTTAGGTAAAAGGATAAACCTAGAAAGACAAAGAGAATGTGAAAGGGACAACAGCAGGATGACTTTAATAGCTGGAACGTAGATAAATGAGTGATACCTGAATCAAGAGAAAGCTGAGTTCTAAGCCAGCAGAAGAGAAAGCTACAGCAACTTGCTTTACATTTCAGAATCCTCCATGTACCCAGCAATTGGAGACACCAGGTACTTTTGTGAGTATTTTGTGAGTAAATTTGTGGTTAAAACAGTAGGCTGAGTTGAAATTCAGTTCAAGAAGCAGCGAGGTCCCTAGACCCCTTTTTCCCCCTTGCTGCTGTCAGGTGGACGGCCCCTTCCCTGCAGTGGCCAAAGAACAGAGGGTTTTTTTTTTCTTCTGATGGGAGAGCAAGACAGAGGGAGGACCAGGCACAGTTGTGTGAAAGGACAAAATACTGAAAACATTACCTAGAGACCCCCTGCCTTCTCCCCTTGCATAGGTTGTACAATCCTGGCATCCAGCCAGGAGATAGGAAAGCATTCTTGGAGCCTGACACGCTGGAGAGAAATGCCCTAAAGATCATTTGGAAACAGCAGCACCTCTGAGAGGACAAGAAAACAAAAAAGTATTAATATCGTCAGAGAGATAAGAGGGGATAGTGCACACATGAAATAAGAATGGAAGGTTATTTTTTAATGAAACATTTAGAGAACAAAAGCGAGATCTTAGAAATTTAAATATGATGGCAGAAATGAAAAAGCTCAGTAGAAGCTTTGGAAGGTAGAAAATAAAGCAGAGAGATGAGATATGGGAAATGGAAGATAAAGAGCAAAAGTAGTTTATTTTGGAGGTGATCCCAGCAAACACCTGAAGGGCAGTAGGGAAGTGAAACAAGGAAACCAATATAACCAGCAAGTTACTGTGAATAGCTGTAACTTGATTCCTTTGGGGAACTCTGGGAGGCTAGTGTAGAAATCATACCTCAATGTTACCCCCACTCAGGGCTGGGAAAGCTGGGGTATTTATCTACCAATTCTCATTAAGGGCTGCTCCTAGGGAGGAGGGGGTTAATTCACCAATACTTCCTCAGCAAACCTTCACTGGCCAGAAAAAGCCCTCATGCAAAGGGACATCGTGCTGGTAATTTAGAATGCCTGGATTTAGTAGGTACCAAGAGAATATGGGCAGGCACTGAGGGCAGCTGTTCTATCTTTCCTGCACTGTTTCTTAGGAAACTACTGGAGGATGTGCTCCGCCCAAACAGTGGAGTGAATCAAGAAAGAGGAAGAGGTGGAATTGAGAGGAGACTTAAACAACTGGAGGACAGTAGGGATTAAATTAGTGGCATGCATAGGAAATCTAGGCAATTATTAACTCCAGAGAAAGCAAAATGTTTTTCAGGAAAATGATTATAATTTATTATACAGCACAGGTGTGAGTAGTATTTATTGGTTAAAATAATCTAAATACTGTGTATCAACCTAATGATGATATAGCTATATAAGTCCAGGAAATATATGTGTGTATGTGTGGTATGGAAGGGGTGAAAGCTAAATCCCCATTTCCCACATTAGAAAGTCAATAGATTACATTAAGAGGGAGCTATTTAGAGATATGGTGAGTCAAAAAAAAAAGGATTAGTTAAAGCATTAGAAGTGCTTTCCTCTGAGGAGTGAGAAGTGGGGGGATGTGGAGTCGGGGGCTGCTATTTAGTAATGTAGAACTATTCAATTCTTTAAACTATGTGCATACTTAATTTTGATATAATAATAAAAATTGGTAATTTATCTTTTTTATTCTGCTGTATGAAAAAGGGAGGAAGTGAGATGGAGAATGTGCATCATTCCCAGATGAGAAGGAAGCTGGGAAGGTAAAGTGAAACTTGTTTCTTGAGTCTATCAACCCAGCAAGGCCATTGTCTTTTCATCTCCTGTTGAGGCAGGGAAAAAAAATTATGAGCAACTGGGAAATTAAGACTTAAAAAATTTTAAAACAGCTGTTGATGCCAAACTGACCTGAAATCTAGGGCTGACCTAGGAGGGTTTTGACCCAAGGAAATGATCCAGGTAATTGCAAAGAAATAATTCTACCAAATTAAAAAATAAAAACAGCATTACATTAAGGGGGATATTAATAGCACTAAAGTGTCAATGGAATAAATTCTTAATTGTGTCTGGATATACACTTCTTGAAATTTTACTTTAAATGCCTATTGCCTTAAAATCCAAAATTTAAAAATATGACTATTTTGATTTATAATTTTAATTTAAAGAAAACATGGAAATGCTTTCTACAGAGTTTTGCTTAACCATCTCTATGACTGAAATCACATTGTTTAGGTCTGTGACCCCATCAAGACACCAGAGTCTGCCACCTTCTATTGCAGGCTAAATACCATGGGGATGAGGCCTCTTGAAAGCTGACTCAGTCCTCTTTTCTCATCCTGTCTTCAATCTCTCTCCATTGGATCCTTCTCCTCAGCCTAGAAAAATGCTCAAAAATTACCCGTCTAAAATAAAAAATGATCAAAGAAGAAATTCTCACCTTAGCTATCACCCCGACTTTCTCTTTTCCTTCATCATAGTACTTCTAAAAAGAATACACGCTAACTTCCTTTTCTTCCTTTACTTCCTCACCACAGGCTGCCCCTTCACCTTGCACAATCTGGCTTTCACTCCGACCATTGCACTGAACCTGCTACCTCAGAGGTCTCAGGACTTCCTACCTGCTAAACCCTTGGTCCTATCTAGTCCTCATCTTCTTCAACCTCTCTAAGCCTTTGATTTTTAAAACCTCTTCCTGCTAGCTCTCTGTCTCTATCTCTCTCTCGATTCGCTTTCTTCTCCCATATTCTGCACCTCTCACACTTCCTGGTTTTCCCACCTCTCTAAGAGTCTCTCTTTGGCTGCCCTCTCCTCCATCCGCCTCTGAAGAATGGGCATCCCCAGGGACCCACTGACTCCCCGCCAGATCTGGCCTCTGTCTCCCACCTCATGTGTACCCTGTCTCCCTTGCTCACTACACTCTGGTCACACTGACTTTTCTTTCAGCTCCTCTAATGCACCCAGCTCTTATTGCCTTAGGGCCTCTTCCCTCTACCTGGGCAGCTCTTCCCCTCCCCTCCATCTGGCTATTTCCAGCTTGACTTTTAGGTCTCAGCTTCCTATCATTTCCTCAGGCTACTCCTCCTGAATGGCATCCCCACCCCACCCCCACAAACCTAAATCTGCTTTCCCACTTCTTGGTCTTAGAAATCTTTTTTTTTTTTCTTCAAAATATTTTTACAGTTTGTAATCACAGGCTTTCGTTTCATTACACGTTAATTTGTTTAAATATCTACCTTTCTCTCCAGAGTATCAATTCCATGAGGACAGGAACCGTGTCAGTTTTGTTTACCACCTTATACTTAGCATTCAGTACAGTCCCTTGAACAGTAAATACTAATTTTTGTTGAATGAATGAATGAGTGAATGAATGAATGAATGAAGTGATTTCTTCATGCCAGGCACTACAGTTAATTCTTTACATAAGTCACCTCATTTTTATTCTCACATCAACCCATATTCAACCCCTATTATCAGGCAAGGAAACTGAAGCTTAGAAAGACTGAGTAACAGTACTCAAGATCTTACAGGAGCGTGAGTGTCAGAGCTAGAATTTGAAAATACGTTTCTCTGACTCTATGTAGGACTTCTTAATTATCATGTTATAGGGCTTCCTAGTTGACAAACCTTCTACATCCACCTTCCAAAACTGCCCTCACGCTTATGCCTTCTTGATGGTTTTCACGCTTCCTCTTGTGTCCTCCTCCCCGAATCTGTTCCCAGCTGGATACTGGTGCCTGGTGGGGAAATGGTCGTGGAGGAGACTGGGTGGTCCTGGCAGCTTTCCTTTTCTAACACATGTTTCTGAGAAGCCCTCAGAAAACCTGTGAGGCAGGCAAACCGTGATGCTCGTCAGTGTTCTGACTGCTCCCCTGCACTTTCTATATTCTCTTCTCATTTCCTGCCTTCTCCCCATGGCTTTGGGTTCCTCCCCATTGTGGTGCCCCACTCAGGTCTTCTCTCCCTGCCCACACACGCCCTCTGCCTATTCTAGTCCCTTTCGCTGACAAAAATGTACCCGTCCCAGAAAATGTTCTCAATAGAATGGTAAGTGAAAATAACAAAGTAAGATAAAATATTGTATAAATAGTGGCTATGAGTTGAGTTGTATCTACCCTCAATTCATATGTTGAAGTCCTAAGCCCCAGTACCTCATTTGAAAATAAGGTCATTGTTAATGTAATTATTGAAGTTAAAATGAGGTCATATTGGAGTAGGGTGGGTCCCTACTCCAATATGACTGTGGTTCTTATAAAAAGAACACAATGTGGAGAGACAAACACACACCCGGGGAGAACACCATATGGAGATGAAGGTAGAGATTGGCAGCAGAAGCCAAGGAACAACAAAGATTCCAGAAAGCCACCTGAAGCTAGGGGAAAGGCCTGGAACAGATTCTCCCTCGTGATCCCAAAAGGAACCAACTCTACCAACACCTTGATCTTAGATTTCTAGCCTCCAGAACTGTGAGACAATACATTTCTGTTGTTTAAGCTGCTCAGTTTGTGGTACATTGTTGTGGCAGCCTTAGCAAACTAATAGAAATAGTATAATCCCAATTTTGTTAAACAAAACAAACTTGTGTATGTTAGGGATTCTCCTTCTCCTCTCTTATCTCTCTCTCTCTCTCTCTCTCACACACACACACACACACACATACACACAAATAAAAGAAAATATATACAAAAGTGTACAGTGGTTCTTTGGGGGAGGTGGATGATGAGTAATTTTGCTTTGTATTTTTCCCTGCACCTTTAGGTATTTTCTCAATTCTCTTACATCTCTGCAATATTACTTATTATTACTTAGACAAATCCTCTAGCTTCATCTGTAATTTGAGAACAGCCATACCAATCTTCCAGAATTGTTGTGACGATTAAAGTGTCTGACACACAGTATGTCAGTTGGTGTCCCTAGACTAGGGAGAGCAGCTCCAAAGAAGTAAAGCCGGGCATAACAGCCTGTGGTTCTTCCATTCATCATTAGGGGACTGCTCAGTTCATAAAAGGAGGCTTTGCCAAGGCTGCTAAGCACTGGTCTCCTCGTGTGGTAAGGGTGGATATGGGGAGTGGGATGGCACAAAGGAGCTGGCTGGACGCCTTGGGCTAGGGAGGGTTGGCAAAGAAAAGCAAGAGAGGTTGGAAGGTTGATTGGAGGAAGATTAATTAAATGAGGATAACAGTCCATTTGGGGTAATGTTTCTTGGTTTGGGGTGGGGGTCTGATGGGGCGACTGAAAAGGAAAGAGGGACCAAGATAAAGTAGAAAACATAGTCAGGAAGTCAAGCAATTCCCTCCAATAGGAAGAATGCCCTGCCTCCTCATTTCTTCTCTGAAAACACTCCAGGAATGGTGTGAGCAACACAATTTACTTATAACTTTCCACAGCCCATGGGAAGATGTTCTTTCCTGAGGAGGGTTGTTCCCCAAACATCCCCTTTCTATCCAGACCTGTGATAAGATGTTCTTTTCTGGAGACTGTTTACGTAGATGCTACTAAAACATTTAGCTTTGCCTCTGACTTATCTGAGCAGGGAGGGTGAATTGTCTTGAATCTTGAATTTAGCCATTTATGACTTCAAACTAATCCTTGGTCTCCAAAAATTGGGGGCTTTTTTGCTTCTTCATACTCAGCTGTGTCTTTTCTATCCCCATTCAAAATCCCAGCAACTTAGGGAAAAATTGGGTCCCCACAAATGATATTCACAATTCATGCCTTTATGGGAGGTCACTGATGGCTTTTGCCCACTCCTCTTGCCAAAACCTTCATGTCCCCTTTCATTTTATACCTGCAAGATTCTGTAGCAACGTGGGAAACAGTTATACTATTTAATAGTGAAAAGAAGTCAACACAAAAATTGCATGTAAATTATGATTCTGGCAATGTAAAAACAAATAAACAAATAAAAAATACACACACACGTACAAGGACAATAGGCCTAGAAGAAAACAAACTAAATTATTAATAATGGTTATGTTAGAGTACTAGGATTGTGGATTTTTTTCTTATTCTTTATTGATCTAAAATTTTTAATGTAACGGAAAAATGCTTTTATAATTAAGAAACAGACTTATTAAGATTAGGTAAAGGGCAGATTGAATAAGGAAGTCTGATAAAATAAATAAAACAGGAAAGCTAATTATAGATAAGGTTTTCTGGAAGTAAATATACATAGCTCTCAGCTCAGTGTATGTGAACCAATGGAGAAATATGACCACAGAACTCTTATGGAAGACAGTTAACCACACGTCAGCCTGTCTACTTTGAGAATGAACAAAAGGAAGAACAACACAAGACTTCAGACCTGCCTGGCATTTGAGAAGAGCTGGAGAGCTAGGAGTCCAGGCACATTAGAGGTTTGGGGGCCATAGAGACACTGTGAAGAAGTTACCAAGTGTGGAGGTTTCCGGGAAGTGCTTCAAGCATGACATGGTGAGGCCCTGATACTGTTTATTTTTAGAAGTCCTGTTGAGAGGAGTATCTTTCACCTCTCACTAAATTAACTATGCTCCTTGGAACTATGGACATCTTTCTGCTGTAGCAGCAATAGGATCAAAGCACGTGTTTAGAAAGAGAAGTGAAAAACACCAGATGTGAGCAAAACCACAAGGGGAATTTCAGACAGGCAACGTGCACCAGATTACCCAATTTGGAATGTGGCCCAGGCCCCAGGACAGGCAGACCCTCTGAGGATCAGGCTGGAGAGACAGAGGTTATTGATCCTGATTTAAGCCAAATGCTGCTAACTTGATTCGTGACCTTGCTCCAGCCATTGACCTCCTCCAAACCACTTTCACCATCTGTAAAATGGAAGGACTGGCTCGTTTCCCCCCAGGAACAGCTAATGGAAACCATACTAAAAACTAGAGGTAATAATGAAGCATGATCTTGTGATCTTGAAGACTGGTGGTAAATTGTATTTGAATATATAAATACCACAACGTATACACACTTACAGCGTGTACGGGAAGGATGTGTATAAAAAATGTGGGATTAAAGACTGTGTCATATCAGTTCACAAAGTAAATAATCTACATGTTGACAATTGCAGGAAGTGTGACGGGAATTTTTTTTCCCCCTCTCACTCATAGCGCTTTAGGTCTCCTGGGGTCACCCCAGATGTAGACTAAAGCATACTACCTAGTACATAGTGCTGAATAAATGTTAGATCCAGATACAGCTTAAGCTTCAAATTCCAGCTTTCTTTATCACTTAGTTGTATGTAGCCTTGGGTAAGTTACTCCATAGGTTGGTACCTTGGTTTCCTCTTCTGTAAAATGGGGATAAAACTAATATCTACCTCCTGGATTTGTTGTGAAGATTTAATAGAGTAGTATATCTAAAGAGCTTAGAGGAGTGCTAGGTGGATGTTAGTTATTATTATCTTCCAAAACCTTCAGTGTGGACTTTAAAGCTCTCTGCATTCTTTATTCATCTCAGTTTTCTCATCCAAATGTTTCCAACATTCTTGCTCCATTTAAGAATATTTCCTGTCTTATTAATCTATGTAGGACACTGTTCCCTCCAGACTTTAAAGCAGTCTTACTCACCCTCCACGAAAGGCATTAATTTATTCCCATTTATGCCAGCTTTTTTTTTAACAACAGAATTTTCATATTTATTGAACAGAGAAAAAGTTCACAACATTTTTTTTTTATTGGTGTATAGCTGCTTTATAATGTTGTGTTAGTTTCTGCTGTACAGCAAAGTGAATCAGCTATACGTATACACATATCCCCTCCTTTTGGGGTTTCCTTCCCATTTAGGTCACCACAGAGTTCCCTGTGCTATACCGCAGGCTCTCATTAGTTATTTATTTTATACATAAGAGTGTATACATGTCAGTCCCAATCTCCCAGTTCATCCCACCCTCCCTTTCCCCCCCTTGGTGTCCGTACGTTTGTTCTCTATGTCTGTGCCTCTATTTCTGCTTTACAAATAGGTTCACCTGTACCATTTTTCTAGATTCCACATATATGCGTTAATATACAATATTTGTTTTTCTCTTTCTGACTTACTTCACTCTGTATGACAATCTCTAGGTCCATCCACATCTCTACAAATGACCCAATTTCGTTCCTTTTTATGACTGAGTAATATTCCATTGTATATATGTATCACATCGTATGTATCTATTCATCTGCAGATGGACATTTAGGTGGCTTCCATGTGCTGGCTATTGTAAATAGTGCTGCAATGAATATTGGGGTGCATGTGTCTTTTTGAATTATGGTTTTCTCAGGGTATATGCCCAGCAGTGTGATTGCTGGGTCATATGGTAGTTCTACTTTTAGTTTTTTAAGGAACCTCCATACCATTCTCCATAGCGGCTGTATCAATTTACATTCCCACCAACAGTGCAAGAGGGTTCCCTTTTCTCCACACCCTCTCCAGCATTTGTTGTTTGTAGATATTCTGATGCTGCCCATTCTAACTGGTGTGAGGTGATACCTCATTGTAGTTTTGATTTGCATTTCTCTAATAATTAGCAGTGTTGAGCATCTTTTCATGTGCCTCTTGGCCATCTGTATGTCTTCTTTGGAGAAATGTCTATTTAGGTCTTCTGCCCATTTTTTGATTGGGTTGTTTGTTTTTTCATATTGAGCTGCATGAGCTGTTTGTATATTTTGGAGATTAATCCCTTGTCAGTTGCTTTGTTTGCAAATATTTTCTCCCAATCTGAGGGTTATCTTTTCATCTTGTTTATGGTTTCCTCAGCTATGCAAAAACTTAAGTTTCATTAGGTCCCATTTGTTTATTTTTGTTTTTTTTTTCATTACTCTAGGAGGTGGGTCAAAAAAGATCTTGCTGTGATTTATGTCAAAGAGTGTTCTTCCTATGTTTTCCTCTAAGAGTTTTATAGTGTCCAGTCTTACATTCATGTCTTTAATCCATTTTGAGTTTATTTTTGTGTATGGTGTTAGGGAGTGTTCTAATTTCATTCTTTTACATGTAGTTGTCCAGTTTTCCCAGCACCACTTATTGAAGAGGCGGTCTTTTCTCCATTGTGTATACTTGCCTCCTTTGTCATAGATTAGGTGACCATAGATGTGTGAGTTTACCTCTGGGCATTCTATCCTGTTCCATTGATCTATATTTCTTTTTTTGTGCCAGTACCGTACTGTCCTGATTACTGTAGCTTTGTAGTATAGTCTGAAGTCAGGGAGCCTTATTCCTCCAGCTGTTTTTCTTTCTCAAGATTGCTTTGGCTATTCGGGGTCTTTTGTGTTTCCATACAAATTGTGAAATTTTTTGTTCTAGTTCTGTGAAAAATGCCATTGGTAATTTGATAGGGATTGTATTGAATCTGTAGATTGCTTTGGGTAGTATAGCCTTTTTCACAATGTTGATTCTTCCAATCCAAGAACATGGTATATCTCTCCATCTGTTTTTGTTGTCATTGATTTCTTTTATCAGTATCTTATAGTTTTCTGAGTACAGGTCTCTTGCCTCCTTAGGTAGGTTTATTCCTAGGTATTTTATTCTTTTTGTTGCAATGGTAAATGGGATTTGAGTCAATTCCTACATTGACCCCACAACCAAAAGTCTATGAAGCATCATTACATCCTCTATTCTCCCATCCTGGGTTTCTTACATAACAAGATGCCCTCTTAACCAGAGCTGTCCCAGTAAAGATTTAAAAATATGGTTTTTCTCCTCTTTAGTAGAAGTTGTCAGTCACAGTGTAGAATAGGGAATCACCTTGGAATCACTAAGCATGGCTATCTTTAGAGAGATAGGGCAAGGAGAGGAGTCATGGGTATAATGAAATCCCCCGCCCCACCCTTTGGTGAAAAGTTGTCATTAGAGAGAAAGAGGGATGTGGTAGTGGGTCCAGGATGGCAGACACTGGAATTCATCCTGGATCATGTATCCACGAAGTGGCTGTATATGAGACCAGGAAAAAAGAAAAAACAACCTGATCAGTGAGAGTTACAATATTATGGGGGAAAAATGGAGTGGAATGTTGAGGAATCCCTTTCCCTAAAGTACCAATGTGGATGGACCCTACTTTGGCACCCCTGGAGCAGCAGAGAAAGGACTCAGACACCACAACCCTTCCCTGGACAACGTTTGCTGCAGTTTCACCAGCGCTAGCATCATTCCTTTCCAGGAGCGCTTGGTCATCCACCAGCACCAAGTTTGATTATGGGATCATTGTTATTGTCCTTATCATTACCACCTTCAAATCACTTAATCTTTTTTCATCCCTCCCCCATCTCGTCTTCTAGGGTGCTTTTACTACACTGTCATAGGAGTCCCTAAAGATGATTTAATTCCATAGAAACATTTGAACCCCTATTATACAAGGCTAAATTCTGGGGAACACAAAGATGAGTAATATATGGTCACTGCCCTCAAGGAGCTACTAACACATGATTTAGGTAGATTTAAATTGCTAACTAACACTTAGTCCAGTGATGACCTAGGTTACCCTAATTATCTTCCCTATTGGCCTGCCTTGTCCAGTTCATTTTTTTTTTTTTTAATATTTTCTGTACCTCTTAGGGTTGTGATTTTTTAAAAAATATTTATTTATTTATGGCTGTGTTGGGTCTTTTTGTTTCTGTGCGAGGGTTTTCTCTAGTTGTGGCAAGCGGGGGCCACTCTTCATCGCAGTGCGCAGGCCTCTCACTATCGCGGCCTCTCTTGTTGCGGAGCACAGGCTCCAGACGCGCAGGCTCAGTAATTGTGGCTCACGGGCCCAGCTGCTCCGCGGCATGTGGGATCTTCCCAGACCAGGGCTCGAACCCGTGTCCCCTGCATTGGCAGGCAGATTCTCAACCACTGCGCCACCAGGGAAGCCCTCAGTTCATTTTTTAACACATATTTATTGACTGTGTGCTAGGCACTGGGCTAGCCTTAGGGTGCAACAACAAATAGACGTCATCCTTACCTTTCGAAAGCATAACTACAGTGTGAAAGTACTAGGCTTGATGATATACCTGGCTGACTACAAAAGGAATCGGTAACACTTAGTATACCTGTCTCTCCTCCTGTAGAGTGAAGTACACTCCACTATAGTACTTCACTCTCCCAGCCATCAGGCAGTGAAGTTACAGTTTAGACGTGTTAAGTTCTTCTTTGAGTCCAACTTCAGAGGCACCTGAGAAGAGGAGGGAGAAGGACAGATCTCCTTACAATGGTGAGTAGCTGGGACCTCCACATCCTGTGCTCCTCACCAATATTCTCATCTTCCCCCATCTCAGGAATCCAGTACCTTTCATACTACTCCCTGATTCTATATGGGTTAGAGGTTTTTAAATAGATAAATGTGAAATATCTTTGGTTTCTTAATGAACACTCTTCAATAATTGAGGGTAATGTCAATTATATAAATATTAAGCTTCCAAGGAAGGGAAGGACTTCTAAGGATATGTTTTCCTTATTGGGAGAAGCATTTAAGATGAAGGTAAGTATCAAACTTCCATTGATGGTGATAAAACTACTTCTTATAATATTAAGGTATACAGCTGATCAAATAAGGGTGGTAGTAAATCTCCTCAGGTCCTCTGCCCACTCAGAATAAGACCTCAAGACATGCAGGAATGACTCACTGTGACAAACTCAGACAACTATTGATTAACCGTGCTCACAGAGCAGCATAATATTAGAATAGGAAGGAACATCATAGATTGTATTGGATTACTGGCACAAGCATAAAATTTGGAATCAGATGGTCCTAGGTTCAATTTTCGCTCAGATTCTCTTTGCCACCTGGACCTGGGGCAATTTACTTAGCTTCTCTGCCCCTTTATTTTCTCATTTGCATAATGCAGATCAAAATTTTTATCAAGCAGTGTTTTTTAAAAGGACTAAATAAAGTGACATAATTGAAGGCACTTGGCAAAGAGTGGGCACCCTGTAAATGCTCATTTCTTCCTTTTATTTTACAGATGAGGAACCAAAGTCTGAAAAATTGATCTAACTTGCCTGATTAACCAATGTCATCCCTGGACTAAAGCCCCTGGCTTCCTGACTCCTAGTCCAGCTGTCTTTCTATCATTTCCATAATGGGAGTTGAGCAAAGATAATAGAAAACGCATTTATCCCTGGTTTTCTAGAGCTTGAGAGGGATGAAATAAAAAGAGAGGAGGAGGCTGAAGTGGGGTGAAAGGTGTAAAAAGCAGATTTACTTCCCCGGTTTTGCATTACTTTCCTGAGTTTACATTGCTTGAGCACACAACCGCTGATGGTGGAGGGAAGTGGTAGAGCGTAGCCAACATGGGATTAAAGATTGCATTACATCAATCCACAGAGTAAATAATCTACATGTCCACAAGGGAAGGGAGTGTGAGAGGGTGTCTTTTTTCTTCTCTCACATATAGTTCTTTAGGCCTCCTCCGGCCACCTCAGACCTAGACTAATTTTCCAGAAGGTCCTACATAACCCTTCTCTTCAGGGCTCCAAGCTTGCTAGTGTTTGGATTTGGCAGAGAAGTGCAAACTAAAAAGGTTATGCATAAAAAATCACTTGTGACCTGAAAATTATTTCAGTGTGGGGTTGGTGCTCCACGTGGTTGAGTAGAAAGAGCCCTGGGCCAGAGACGGGATGCCTGACTGCTTCCCCAGCCCTGCCACTAACTAGCTGGGGGGCCCCAGAAGAGGAAGTTAACCTCTCTGCGCATCTGTTTTGTAACCTATAAAATGTCATCAAAAACACTCCCCACATTTTATTTTCCTTTATCCTCATAAGAACTCCCCAAGGTAGATAGTACTCTTCCCATATTAGAGGTGAAGAAATAGAGGCTTAGAGAATTGTGACTTGCCCAATATCATTCAGCTAGTAAGTGGCAGAATCTAATAGACACTGGACTTGAGCACAGAATGTACTCTTAACCTCCGAGATAGACTACCTATATTTTGATGGGAGAAATGGATAGTAAAGTTTCAAAGCACTTTAAAGGAGTTTAAGCAAATGTTTATTACAATCATTCAGAGGGTTTATAATCCCAAGGAGGTGCCTGTACTCAAGTCATTTTCAGCTCATTGACTTTCTTATTCATTGCTTTTCATGTGGATCTGAGAGTATCAAACCACAGTTATCCTCTTTCACCTCATTTGTTTTTGGTGTCAGTTCTCCTCCCACACTGGCTGCTTTCAGGGCCAGCCAGCACCACTTCTTGCCAAGTGGAGGAGTGTAAGTGTAGGAAGCCATGCTCACACACTCACAAGCAAGCACACAAATGCACACACTCATCAACACATGCACGCGCACACACATATATTCATATTACTTTGTACGCAGATCCATGGTTTCAGAACCTGACAATTTAAGAGTTTGTCATTATTATGACAGTGCATATATCATGTACAAATAATTTCCCAGAATTGGGCTTTGGAGTGAAAAATGTTATGATAAAGTGATAGAAAGTGGAGGGATACGTACTAAGGAGAATACCAAGAAACTTAGACCCTTCTGGCTTCAGCTCCAACCTTGAATTCTGCTATAAGCTTATGAATTTCTCCCAGCTCATTCAGCCTCCTCGAAAGGCCCTTACCCTTGGTGGGCGATAGGTTTGACACCTCAGTGTCTCTTCATGAGCTGATTCTGAGCTTTCACTGTTGTCTACATATGTGTTCCGGGCAGTGGTGGTCATCAGACTGTAAACTTCAGAGGTTCGGGATCACATCTGTGGAATTCTCCCTTCAGTGGTTTGGCACTACATGCAATTATCTCTTCGGTGATGACAACACTTCATTCTTGCTGCTGCTTTTTGTTTGGTTTGCTTAGGAGTCAGACACAAAAGATTTTGATCCTTATTTAATTATGTATAGCCCAGAACTGTTGTGGCATTTAACAAATGAATTTATTCATTGCACATGCACTTGTGAACACTGTGGTAATATTATGTCATTTTTGCATTAACCCTTAATGTTTACAAAGCACGTCCATGATTAGTGTCACACTCAGACTTCCCTTTGAGACGGTAGAAAGGGATAAAAATATTACCTACTTCATGAGGATTAAATTTGTGAGGATTATATGCAATAAACTACTTAGCATTGGGGGCCGGCACAGAGCAAACAGTATTAAATGTTACTATTAGTACATGACTGGCCCATATTACTGATGAGGACCCACAGCTCAGAGATGCTAAGTTACTTGTTCAGGTTGTACAGTTAAGTGGTGGAATTCAGTTAAGAATCTAAGTCTCCAGACTCCAAGCCCACTTTAGGAAATTATCAGTTGACACTGCAATCATGGAAGGAAAAAAGCAGAGCCTCAGAGGAAGAGCATTCCTGACAGTTTTATGGTGGGTGAGTAGCCAGAAGTGTTTAGAGATAAAGCACTGCTCAAGGGGTTGGGGGGAGACACAAGGCCCAGGCCACGTACCACAAGCGGCCGTGCTATTCATTTTTGGTTCTGCAAATGCTGTCTTCCCTCAGCACCTTCACATATATTGTCCTCTTTCCCGCCTGCCTTCCCTCCTTTCCCCGATCTTTCACCTGAATAATGCTCCAGGCTTCCAGGCTCAGCTATTCATGGAGGCTCTCCTGAGCCTGGTCTAGGTTTTCACCTACTGATACAGGGACCCACAGCACCCTGAACGCCTTCTTGTGACAATACTCGTCCAGTGTCTCTCCCCAGCTGGAATGTAAGCAGTGAGAAATCATCAACTTCATCCTGCTTGCTGGCTGGTCTATCCCCAGCACCTTTACGGTGTCTGGCACACTTGTTAAATGCAGAGCAGGTGCTGGCCAATATCAAGATGGAGAGGAAGAAGACTAAGAAAAAAGTGAGAAGACACCAACCAGAACTTAAAATGGGTTACCATTTTGCCACAGATACACGCTGAGCCGCAGATAGATACACTCCTCTATCGGAGGAGTGAGGAAATGCAGAGTGGGCAACTGGAAGGAACTGAAGGAAAGACTCCAACATACAAGAAAGGCATGGAGCAGCAAATCAAAGTACAGAGTAACAAACACGGGGAAGAGCCCATCCCAGGCCCAATCTTCGGCAGATGAATGAAAGGGGGCTGAGAACAAGACACTTCTCAGCCTCTTGTTGGCTGCCTTTTGCTAGAAAGCGATCAGGACTCCTGCTCTCTACAGATGACTGACTACAGAATACAGAGGGGAAGAGGGAGGGAAGGAGAGTTTCCACCAGGGTGAGGTATTTCTGACTCTGCCTTGTTGACAGCAAACAGTGGCGGTAGTGGGACTTTTGACAGGAAGTGTCCACCTCTGGGGGAGTCAGGATCGGGCCAGGAGGTAGAGCAACCCTGGCACCCTAAAGCCCTGGCTTTTTCCCCTCTGCACTCTGGTGCAGGAGCCTCCACGTCTCTCATGCCTCCTTAGGGCAGCAGGGGGAGGGCACGAGGCCAGCCTTCAGCAGGGACCATTTCGTTTACATTCCCACCCCTCGGCCCTGGGAAGCCCCGAGTTCCCACACTCACTGAGGCAGGAAGGTCGCCACGGACACCTCATCTGTCCGGGTTGCTGACTAACTACAGATAAGCAGCAGCTGCTGCATCCACATTGGATGCAGATTGCCCACCCTGGAACCAGGCGGAGAAGGGCCAACCTCTGCCCACTGGGGGGTGGGGGACCACAGGGCCTCCAGGGCCGTCTGCTGCGGCTGAGGCCCAATGACCGCGGCGGGGGGGGGGGGGGGGGGGGGGGCGAAAAACTCGCTTTGGCGGAGCTGCTGGACGGGACCAAGGAAAGGCAGGTCTTAGGTGTGCTTACCCCACGGCACAAATCCAACCCGACAGCCGTCGAGCACTTGACAGTTTTACAGTACTCTGTTGCATACTTTTTCTCACATCACTCTGACCACCACCCGTGAAGAACACAGAGCAGGTGTTTTTGTGTCCATTTTGCAGATGAGTAAACAGCCTCAGGATGTTTGAGAGACTTGCCCAAGTTCTCACAGCTAGTCAGTGGTAAAAGCCGTTTTTTCACGGCCTGTTTGGTGGGTCTTTCCATTACTATGTGCAAACACAACAAGCCAAGTGGACAAGTTCCAATTTTTATCTCTGAAAGAAAACTCCTCCTCCCGGGTTTAACCTGTCTTCCACCCAGCCTGTGGTGTAGTGAGAAACATTTCAGTCTTGGAGTTTGAATCCCGATTCCCCTTCTTGCTAGCCAAGTAATTTAGCAGCTGTGTGATTTTGGATTTGATTTTCTTGAATATTCGCTTCCACATGTGTAAAATGGAGATGATGTGGCTTAAGTTGTGGAGGCTTCTGTAAGGATTAAGAATAGCAGTAAACATCTACTGACTATTTTCCGTACCCTCAGCTCAGTTCTAAGCACCTCATGTGCACTGACTCACTGAATTCTCACAACAGCCCTAGGTTAGTTCATATGTGCTATGTTATTTCACTTCATAGATGAGGAAACAATGGCAGCGGTAAAGAGACTTACCCCAGGTCACACAGCAAACAAAGAGCAGAGCCAGGATTCTCACCCAGGCTGTCTGACACCAAAGCCAAGTGCTTAATCCCCATATTATACTGACTATGCAAATTATGATTACTGCCTACAATAAGGTACTCAGTCAATAGCTGTTACTAGGTATTGGGGCAGGTGTGGCTTGATTTATAAGCAAAGTGAAGAGCTAACTGCCTGAACTAATTAGATAAACCAAAGGCCTGTCCACTAGGAAGTATCTTCAGTTTAGTATGCCATGGTTTCTCATTTGCCACCACCAGCGTCATTCCTTTAGAACAGGAAGACACTTCGGGGACGTTTGGCAATGTCTAGAGACATCTTTGGTTGTCACAGATGTGGGAGTGCTACTGGCATCTAATGGGTAAGGCCAGGGGTGCTGCTGAACATCCTATAATGCACACAACCGTCCCTGCATCAAAGAATCATCTGGCCCCAGTGTCAATATGCTGAGGTTTAGAAATTGCTTTAATACTGAGCATTTATTATTGACTAAATACTAAATATTGAGTATTTAGTAAGACCACTTTAGTCTTGAAGAGCCCTGTTAATACACAAATTTGTCACACAGAACAACAAAGTAATGTTCTGTTTAACATCTCTTGATATGCTGACACAGTTCAATCTATGCAATATTTGTTATTACTATTGCTGTTGTTACTGTTGTTGTTGCCAAGCAAAGATGTGTGCCCTAGAAATGATCAAGCCGATTTGGGGTTTGTGGTAGAGTTAGAAAACTGAAGCTCTTTTTCTGTCAAATTACGTTACCATCCTCCAAATTGCTGACATTTCTTCCAATATGTTGAAATAGGTCATAAATAAACTCACAGCAATGCCATTTCCTTTTAACATGCAGTTCTGTGAATCCCTGATATCTCTCAGTTCAGTCAGCTCTTCTTTTGTCCCCCTTCCCATTATGCATACACCAAACAGATTTTTTTTTTAAGTCTGATTTTGTTGGCCTCTTTTGGAAAGTCCTATAGCTACTAACATCTTCAAAATGGTAAACATTTGGGGGCTTCCCTGGTGGCGCAGTGGTTGAGAATATGCCTGCCAATGCAGGTGACACGGGTTTGAGCCCTGGTCTGGGAAGATCCCACATGCCGCGGAGCAACTAGGCCCGTGAGCCACAACTACTGAGCCTGAGAGTCTGGAGCCTGTGCTCTGCAACAAGAGAGGCCTGCGCACTGCGATGAAGAGGGGCCCCCGCTCGCCGCAACTAGAGAAAGCCCTCGCACAGAAACGAAGACCCAACACAGCTAAAAATAAATAAATAAATTTATTAAAAAAAAAAAAAAGGTAAAAATTTACTTTGCCAAACAGAACTTTGACCAGAGGAAGAATCTTCATATGTGAAGTATCTGTGATGTTTGGCAGACATCCAGCTTTCTTACTTTGTTGGAGAACACTATGCCTCACATCACTGTGACTCACTTATTTCCATATCATTGTGCATTAGCTTAAAATACTCAATAAATAATCCTGAAAGGAGTTGTATCAGGCAGTTTAGGCTAGGTTATGATGCAATAACAAATGATCCCAATATCCCAATGACCACAAAAAAAGATTTATTTCTTGTTCATATTGTGTGTTCATCATGTATTGGTTGCAGCCCTGTTTCATCTGTTCATTCATCATTTAGACCAAAGGAGCAGGCCCTATTTGGGACATGATGGTATCATAGCAGGAGGAAAGAATGATGGTGGAACAACATGATAACTCTTATAGCTTCTGCTCAGAATTGCTCAGAAGTGGCACACTTTCCATATGCCAATTTGTTTCTTGCGTTGACATTCCATTGGCCAACGCAAGTCAATAGCCAAGCCAGATGTCAATGGGGCAGAGATGTATATTCTTCCTACAGGCCCCACAGGCAGGGGTAGTGAATATTCTGAACAATAATATAATCTACCACAGGACTCTGTCTTTGTCACCAAAGTCATGAACTTCCTCAGAGCCAGGGCCTTGGCCTTGAATCACTACACTTTCAAGAAGTTTTTAGCAAGAAATGGGGGAAGAATATAAAGTGAAAGAGTTGAAGAGGCAAAATTGTCAGATTCTAGTGATTGATTTGTTGAGGAGCAGAGGTGGATGGCAAACGTCAAGGAAAAGACAAGAGTCAAAGATGACTTCTAGGACTCCAGGACTGATGAGTGATAATGCCAACAATTGAGATAGAGAACAGAGAAGGAGAGGAGGTTTAGAAGGAGAAAGGGCAAGTCTGTTTTTGTTTTAGATTGAGAAGACAACTTTATTGCTCCTTACAGCTGTCCCCTGAAAACCCACTCTATTGGTTCTTTCACCCTCTCCTCCTTTTCTGGGGGGGCAAGTTTTATTTTTGACCCAATGAACATGAGGTGTCTTTGGAACAACCATGTAGAAATATTCAGTAGACAGATGACTATATGAGTGTGGCTCCCAAGAGAGTACTGAGCTAGAGACAAAGATCTGAGATTCAATCACATATAAGTAGTCATAAGTGATAGCTATTATGATTATATTTATTGAGCACTTCCTATGTCAGGCACAGTGAGAAGCAATTTACATACATTTTCTTACTTAATTCTCATCATATCCCTGGTCCATGTTGTTTATCCTTACTGTGTAGATAAGGGTATGAAATCTAAAGAAGCTTTAAAAAGCAAAACAAAACTTTGCCTGTCTCACAGCTAGGAATTTGCAAAAAAAGGACCCAAGTGTTTGCCTCCACAACCCACATTTCAGTGAAGTATGCTCTTAGTTGGAACCATGACAGCAAATGAGAACATCCAGGCACTACAGAAAGAGAGAGAAGATAAGAACAGGGGGTCGAGGGTAGGACTCTGAGGAATATGAATATTCAAGGATCAGGAAGAAGATCCCTTAAAGGAGACAGAGAAAGAACAAGTAGGAGGAAACCAGAAGAGTGCAAAGTCTCAGAAGCCAAGTGTGTAGAGAGTGACAATGAAAAGAGAGTGTCTAACAGAGGCAGCGACTGCAGAGTACTTGAAGAGCAGGGCTGGGAAAGGTCCATGGGTGTTGGCAGCTAGGTCTAGTCCCTGAAAATACCTATACCCTCACAGAAGTGTCCATAACCAGCTATATTCCCCACCCAGAACCCCAGGAGTAAAATATCAACTGTAGGTGGCTGGTCACATGCTGACTTTGTAAACACCAACCTGTTGCTGGTTCATTCTCTTTGAACTCTGCCTCCAGAGACTGCCTTGACTTTTTGACCTGTTTGAGTGGGTCTTTGTTTCTGGGTCTTGGTGACCCGGCTCTTGGACTCTGTACCTGTGTGTACATGTCTGAGGTTCTGGCCTGTTTTCTCTGCTTAGGAAACCCAGCCTTACACCACATGCCTACTCTTGGTTACTACCTACTCCCAACTTGAGGGAGTAAGGTCGGACACCGTCCCTCAATCCACAGGGCTGTGTCTCCTGCTAATTCTCTGCAACTCAGCTCCCAGAATTGAAATGAGGAGTGTGGTTTCAGATGGTGGCTGCTGTATGATGTGGCAAATTACTGACAGTAGGGCTGCTGGCTTTGAGATCACAGGTTGCTGGTCAGACCTTGCCAAGCCTTACAATGCCTTTTGTCAGAGCAGCCTCTCAGTCTTCAGGTGAGCCCTCCCAGTTGCCATGCTTTTTAATCTAGCTCCAGCAGTTTATGGAGCTATGAGAGTTATATCTGGGGACAAGAGGACACTAATGTAAATGGGACTTTTCATGTCTGCTGGGAAAGCAGGATGCTGAACAGCTGTTCTGCTATGGCTGGGAAGGCTACACTGTGGGCACCACTGGGACTTTTTCATAGCCATGACTGACCGGTAAGAGCCCTTTGTCCATGGAGTGGCCAACTTCACCGTTAGAGTGGATGAGTATTCAGATCTCCTCTACTCGCAGCAGCTTGAACTGAATGAACCAGTATTATGGGTTCCCTCTGAGGTAAGGGCTCTAGGATCCTCCAGCATCTCTGCTCTTTGTGTTCAGTTGGATGCTGCACACATCCATCACCTTTCTATGACCACAACCCCCCAGCAAGGGTTACCAGATTTATTGAATAATAATACAGGACACCCAGTTGAACTTGAATTTCAGATAAACAACAAATACTTTTTTAGTATGTGCTATACAACATTTGGGATATACTTATACTAAGAAATTATTCATTATTTATATGAAATTCAAATTCAACTAGGTGTCCTGTATTTTACTGGACAATCCTATGGGCACCACAACCCCCATTACCTGAGATTCGGTAGGGATTCATAGGCCTTGGGATCCATTGGTTTCCACTTCTCCCAGGAAGGCACTGGGGCACTTTGTGAAGAATAAAAGCAGAGAACTGGGCCTCTGCTATGATTACTGGGGTCTTGATCCTGTCTGGTCCCCTATGCTTCTGGGGCAGTTCCAGGGGATCCACGAAATTACACCTCCTGAGTGCCTAGAACCTTGTTTGCCTTCCATCAGCTGCATTTGGAAGACAAAGAGGGAAAGATGGCTTTTTACAAGTGTCTAGACAGTTTGTAGAGACCATGATATCCTTGATCTGTGGCAGCACCAAATGATCAGTATCCTGCATGACTGTCCAGGGGATGGTTTTTGCATTTCCTGGACAATGTCCTAACATACCCTTGAACACCTCCACACATACCCTGTCCAACTATGCCTCATATAATTCTCCAGTCCGGCAATCCTGGATTACCTGAAGCATCAGCACCTCCAAAACCATCTCCAGATAAGTCCAGTTTGGTGTAGCCAGGTGTCTATGATTCTGGAGTGAGAGGCCCCTGGTCAGTTGACACAGACATTCCAAATTCGGCTTGATAGCATTTTGTTCTTTTCTGTGCAACTGACCTAGTAATGACCTCCTAAAAAGAGAGGGAAGTTGGCCTGATGTGCTGAGCTGGACAATATTTTTCATGCAAATCAAGACTCCCTTCACCTTTGCCCCATTATAGCACTAGCTGGCACTTACTATGTGCCAGAAACTCATCTACATTGAATTTATTAATACAGGACTTTACCTGTATTAATAAATTCAATGCTTATAATAACCCTATGAGGTGTATGCTGTTACCACTGCTGTTTTACAGATGAGGAAACTGAGACAGAGAGATTAAGTAATTCCTCTAAGGTCACACAGGTTAAAAAGTTGCTAAGAAGTAAAAACTGGGATTCAAATGTGGGCAGTCTAGCTCCAGAGTCTGTCCTCTTAACCTTTGTGCCAACTCTAGGTAGCCTGGACCCAGCTTGGTTCAGCCTAACACTGTTGGGACTGGTGTTGCTGACACTGGTGCTCCTGACCAAGGAGGCCCCTGTTCTGTCCTCCATTATCCCTATTTGGGAAGGAGAATGGCTTGCTGTGAAGATGTCTTCAAGGCCTAGAGGGTCTAATGCATGATAGTGAGCTCAGTCTGCAGTAGCCTGAAGCATCCACTACAAACCTGGAAGCTTAGCTCATGCTATGCAAGGTGGCTTGCCTTATTTTATGAGCCTTGGGTGCTCCATCAGCTACACACCCAGCAACAGAACCACAGGGCAGATGGTCTAGGTTGTAAGCCTGAATACAAGGGGCAGAATAGGCCATCAACCTTGGAAGAGTCTGACTTGAATATTTCACAGTCATTCAGCCCAAATTATCTTTCAGTCATCTACATGTGTTCCTAATCCAGATCCATAGCCTTTTGGGTGTAACTCAGAGAGGTATGAAATACTAGGAGGACGTCTATGAGAGTAGGGTGGTGCACATCCTGCCAGGAAGACCTGAATGTAGCCTCAGCTCAGCCACCCATCTGCTCCTCTACCGAAACACAATCTGTGGCCCTCTTCAACATGACGTGTGCTGGTACACTACCACAACAAGACCTGGACCTCAAGCAGATATTACCTGGGTTTCCTAAAGAGTAGCTGTGGCTCCTTCTTACCCTCACACACCTCCAGGACTCCACCTATGGGACTCCCATCTCTGGTCTGCCTCTCTTGCCCAGTCATTACTCGGTCCTGGCAGTGACAGCTTTATAAAGAAGGCATGCTTCCCTCCCTGCACTGCTCCTTTATCCACTCCAGCCCCTTATACCCTGATGGGTAAAAGAGAGTTTCTACTTCCATGGTCTGTCAAAGCACTGCTTTCCAACCAGAGCCCTTGGGTCTATCAGGTCCACGTCCACCTGCCTGCTACCCCTAAATGGGTGACAAGAGTAGTGCTTAAGGAATACCTGCATTCTTCTACTGCACACACACAATTGACTGCTCTGTCTAGTGTCACTGCCACAGAATTTGCTTTCAGAATTTATTGTTTCCCTCTTTTCAGAACTGCTTTTCTGTGCAACAATATTTTGCATCCTTATCATTTTCTTGCACCCCCTCTTCTTGCACTATTGATGCTCCTGCAGCTAGAGAGTACCTGGGAAGGTATGCACCAACTTGAAGGAATTTTGATGAGTATACCAAGTTTTTGCTGGCAGCAGCCTTCAGAGAGGAAGATTGAGCATGGGATGCCATCTCATTCTCCCCTAGCACATTCATTCTACCTATCTAATATGAAAGCTAAGGATTGCTGATAATAATAACACCACCAGCAAAGAGATCTATCATTTCTTGAGCACTCACTATGGGTCAGGTAGTGTGCTACATGCTTTGCATATATTTTCTCACTTAATCCTCCCAACAATGCCGTAAAGAGGATACTATTTTACCTCTAATTTATAGCTGAGAAAACTGACTTGCCAAAGATCACATAATCAGTAAGTGGTAGAGCCAAATTTCAAACCCCAGTTAATTTAAAGCCTGGGCATTCAGCCACCTTGTTTTCATTGTCATATATCAGCTAACTTCCTCCATGTCCAACCTCCCAGCTCCTTCTATTCTTTTCTCTACTCCTAAATCTCCAGCCACAACCCCAACAAGGAGGGGAAATAAACATGAACTGTATTCCCAAGAGGAAGTAGACTCATTATGACACTGTGACTGACCTCACCCACTGGACCACGGGAAAGAGTGAGGGCATGAGGAATTGTTTTCATTTGGCCCTTTGAAACAGAGACCCTACTCAAAGTAATGAAGGGTTTGTTATAACTACTACTTCCCTGTTTCATTCACTAATGGATTCCGAGCACCTAGAACCATGCCTAGCTAGTAGTAGGTGATCAACAAATATTAGCACAGAATACAGGAATTTGGGGTTGGCCTGACGAAGAACACAGGAACCCTAGTAAATCTGGGTGGCAGGAAAGTGGCTTTCAGTAGAGTAGTAAAGTAGTGGCTT
Source organism: Balaenoptera musculus (assembly GCF_009873245.2). NCBI lineage: Eukaryota > Metazoa > Chordata > Mammalia > Artiodactyla > Balaenopteridae > Balaenoptera > Balaenoptera musculus. Next base: position 105,994,296 of record NC_045785.1, on the reverse strand, counting down.
TAGTATGACCCTCCATGGCCACCACTCCTTTGTATGGCATCCTTTCAACTCCAGTTTCCATGGTTAACTGCCCCATTATCTCCATGTTTCCCAGTTCAAATCCCAGAAGGAGAGAATCTGATTGACCAAACTCACTTTTTCCATTCAAGCCCTGGTTTTTGGAGGGGCAGCCCTAATGTCAGGGCCCAATTCCTGGTCCAATCAGGAGCCATCCCTGGGTAAAGAAAAATCTAGCTCTGCTTCTCAGAGCAGGGGGCTGTGGGTGGGGCAGTTTCATCTTGAAGAGGAAGTTGGGTGTGGCAGGCACTTTGTTGACATATCCAGTATAGGAGTGCTCCTGGGAGCCCATCTCTCATCTCTGAAAAGTGACTTTGTAAGTTAGAACTTTTCACCAGGCATTCCCAGGAATGCCCAGGTAAATGCAGCTGGTAACTTGCTGAGTATGGAATTCCTCTTGGCCTGCCATCTCTGCACTCTTTCTTCTGGGACTACCTTGGTTTGTCAGCTTCTTACCTGTTTGCAGTTGGCTCTTTCTGGACTCTCTTCTACTTAGGTGAGTTGGCTTCTAACTAGACTGCTTGACTGTTGGACAAGGTAAGTGTTTGGATTCAGCTTTGGTTCTGGATCATGCTTTCAACTTGGATGAAATGGCCTCACATCTTGCACCCTTACCCCCTCCTTTCTACTCAAATTCACTCTGCTTCAAGTTATCATTTGCTTGAGGGTGCCTTCCCTTCCCAGCCCACCAACATATTCCTGACGGCATGACATTAAGAAATAGTTGGTGGCTTCAGTGAGAGCAATTTTAGAGGAATGATTGGGGTAGAAACCAGATAGAAGCAGGTTGAGGAAGTGGAAATAGTGAGTATAGACTACTCTTCTGAGAAGTTTAGATGAAAAGAAGGGGAAGGAAACATCTACATGTCAAGATTTGTGTTTTTTTTTTTAACTTTAAGAGTTTGCTCTGATTGTATAATACGTAATTTTGTCAAACATTTTGAAAAAATAAAAATTATAAGCAATAAATGTATAATTCCCCATAATTCAACTACCTACATAATTATGATAGTTACTCATTTTTGAGCACCTGCTAAACAGAAGAACTGTTCGAGTCACTTTATAAATAGTGTTTCTATTTACTGTGTGATATAAAGTCCCAGCTGGGCCAGAATTAAGACAGATATGTCTGTGACATCAAGTAAGACAATATCCCCTCCCCTCAAGCAATAATTAGCATCCACTGATTTACAAGGGGGCTAAGAGTTTGTTGGGGGAAAACTCAAATTCTGGCTTTAGGAGGGTTTTGTTCGTGCATAGCCATGTCTGGGGGTAGTTCCAGAGGTAGACATGGCTGGCAGGTATAGTGGGGCCCCCAGAGAAAGCACAGCCTGTTGAGAAAGGAGTCTGCAATAGTAAGGCTGGGCTTTAGTCCTGCAAGGCCATGGCCAGTCTGGCTGTTATGTGGCAGGGCCTAACTCAGCTTCCTCGCGTGTGTCTTTCCAGAAGAAAACAAAGAATGGCCTCTGTGTAACAGAAAGAGTCATTTTGTGAAACTCTGAAATGCCCTAGGGCCTATCACCCGGTGGGTAACTGAGTGTAGCATCCGGGAAAAGAGCCTTTCCTTTCTCACTTTGAGAGAGGATGCTGACAGTCATCACAGGAGCTATCCAGCCCTAAATTTCCCACAAAACTAGCACCACGGGGCCAGTTGTAGTGGCAGAAAAAGTTTTTCTTTAATTCGCAGCAAGGTAACGGTAGCAGACTTCAGTTAGTTCGGTAACATTTTACCTTGAGCATTAATGCTGAAAAAAATGGACTCTCTTACTTCCTGTTTTTCAAAAGCATTGTTGACTAGGGGAACAATGCAGGGCTCCCAATGAGGCATGGGTGTGGGCTTCTAGCTCACCGTGGTGCTGTCAGAGCCAGCGTCATGGCGTTAGGTGAAGTTAACTGTAACAACAAATGATGGCATAACTGATTCAAGAACACAGGTAAGAGCTGCTCACTAATGACTCAACAATACCTTTTCCACCTTGTGTGCTGCACAAACAACACCTTCACACCCTGTATAAAACCGAACACCCTCGCTGCCCCACCTGCCTAGTACCACCCACGCCAACTTTTTCTCCACAGCATTTATCACCATGTCACGTACCATAGTTTTTCTTATTTCTTCTTCTTTTTTAAAAATTGTCTTTTTCCTACTCTAGAATGTAAACCCATGAAAGTAGCGTCCAGGTCTATGTGTTTATTGCTGTGTCCCCAGAGTCTAGCTCAGTGACTGGCACAGAGTATTCAATAAATAAATAGTCACTGAGTTCATCCATTTTGTAAGTTTCCCCCAAATTTGGGTAAGGATGAGAACCATTAAGATTTTAATTAGCAGCTGGATTTATAGCCTGGAGGAACCTAGAATATGTGCTTTCATTTATAATAACCCTATAAGGTACATACTATAATATGCCTATTTTACAGATGAGGAAATTGGGGATTAGAGCAAAAGCAACTTGCCCCAGGCCCCACAGATAATAAGGGCCAAGGCCAGAATAAGCTAGTATAGTAAGTATGAAGACCGTGTAGGAGGTATTGCTAAAGCTGAGGCAAGAGCTAACAAAAGCCTTAACTGATACGGTAGAAATGGGAACAGAAAAAAAAGAGATGGAAAGGAAAGAAACTGTGAAGATTGATTAGAAACATGGGAGACAGAATTCAATGCACTGCTAGAAGTAGCCCATAAAAATCAAATGAGGAAAGGGGGATTTCTTCTAAGAGGAAGGTAACTTCAATTTATTTCAGGAAGAAAAAAAGAAAGGAACAGATCAAGTAAATGTAAGCCCTTGCAGCTTTGAGCATATTTATAGTAAAGTTAATGTGGATTTCATAATTGGATTTTAACTGCAAAACAGATGAGAGTAAAAGACCTTATGGCAAAAAGAGTCCAAGTTGTGTCCTAACATGGAGAAGACTCTGGCAAGAGTGTCCAAGGAATGAGTCAGGAAGCAGTGCAAAGCCTTGGGGAGAGGGGAATCTTAACAGTATGACGAGGGGTTGTTAATCATGAGGTTCCTGGGCAACATAAGAGGCCCTTGAAACAGGCCTTAGTTTGGGAAAAGGAACTGTAGTACCCAGGTAACAAGGTCAGGCCACCTCACCTTCCCCCTCACCCCTGGTCCATCAGCTGGTGTTGCAGAATATGCTGTGATCCTTCCAGGGGTTTTGGAAGGGGAACCAGGGGCAGACAACTGGATCAGAAGGGCCAGCAAGGATGGTCAGTCACACGTGGTGAGAGGCAGGTAGGGAAACTGAGAAGTAATATGTACAAGAAGCATCAAAAGGCAAAATCCATCCCAAGTCACACGGGATACTGGCTCTGGGGGTTGGCGGTGTATTTGTTCAATCAATCAATATTTACTGAGTGCACTTTATATGCCAGGCACTGTGCCAGGCACTGGGCTAGGTGCTGGGAATCAAGCTCCTAATAAACTATTTCCTGATTTCTCCCCTCTCTTCTGGAGAAAGAATTGGAATGACGTCTGGCTCTCACTGGCAAAAGGACTGGGTAGGGCTGCTTCTGCAAGAGGTAGACAGTGACTTGGGCAGAGAGATCAGGCTGGGGACAGCAAGGTCTGGCTGATATAATATTTATATTGTCCTGGGAATTTGTGTTTATTTCCTATGCTCAACTTGATATTATTTACGTTTGATAAGCAAGTCAACTACCTTATGCTTTCTTTGAGTAATTTCTAGATATACAGTTATGACATTTTTTGTGGGGGGCAGGGGAGGGACTTTTGATTTTCAGTCCTAAATGCAGCAGTGTGCCTAAATTACTGGGCTTAATAATCACTTAAAACAAATGTAGTTCAAATCACTCAATAGAAGCAGCAGCAAACAGGGGAAAGGTCATGATCCATCACCTCTTTATTATATGGCCAAACCATAAATCACAGGGGAAAGCCACAGTAGGGTGTAGGGATTTTAAATCACTGCAAGGGTAGAGGTCAGTGCGCAGATAATCTGGAGCGATGATCCCCCCCCCCCAAACCCTTTAGGTACTACATTTGGTAACCACTTAACTCATAAGGGCAACCTGGCTATGAACTTCCCAAGTTAGGGTGTTTGCCCCCTTTCACTCAGCCTGCAAGTGGGCCTACGAGATTACTCCTATTTTCCATGGTAAGAGTATTCCTCTTAGTTACTAGAAGGGAATTGAAGAAACAGAGCTGGTGTAGTCAACAACCCTAGTTTCTTGACTTATTAAATAGAATGGAGATGAACACTCAAACAATTATTTGCCTTTGTGGAATGTGTTTTCCCTAGTAACAGTGTTGTACATACTTGTAAGATTTCTATAATAGTCCATTTAAAACTCTCTCTCTCTCTCTCTCTCTCCTGTACAGACTGCAGACTCCTATACAGCCTGTAGCCCACTGTCTTTTCTATAACTGGAACTCAAATTGTATTAATTGAAAAATATTTTTATACCAGTAGAAAAAGGGGAAAAGAATAGTAGAAGAAACAAGAGGAGGAGCCAAAATGAAAGTTCCCTTTAAAACCATATTTAATTATGGATATATGATTATAGGTATGGGTTCTAACTGAAAGATTTTAATCTCTGCTTTTGTAAACAATGAGGATTCCGGGAGACAGATTTTAGGAGCTTCTTTTAAAAGTTTCTAGATCTGTGGTCTGTGTTATTTTAGTCTTAGACCTATACCCCCTTAAAAATTTAGGCCATTCATTCCTACAAAGAATTTTAAAGCAGAATCAATCAGTGTAGTTCAATCTTAACATTTATTAAGGGCCTAATCTATGCCGGGCACTTTTCTAATCATTTTACATGTATTAACTCATTCAAATCTCATTAAACTCAGTTTTACCTCGGAGGAAATTGAGGCACAGAGAGTAAGTGACTTGTCCAAGATCTCACAGCTAGTGAGTGACAGTCAGGATTCCCGCCCAGTCTGATTCCTGAGGCCACACTGGCAGGCACCCTACTACCTTAGCTCTGCAGATTTAGTTTCCCCAGTACGCGTCTCCAAGTAAATGGTTTATTAAAACAACTCTTAGATGTTTAAATGTTTGGCACCCATTTGTTGGATGATTACCTATTACCCTTTGAAATTTGTTAACTTTGTTTCTAAAAGCAACATGCTTAGTTTTTTTTTTTTTTTAATAGAGCTTTATTGGAGTATAATTGCTTCACAATACTGTGTTAGTTTCTGTTGTACAACAAAGAAAATCAGCCATATGCATACACATGTCCCCTTATCCCCTCCCTCTTGAGCCTCCCTCCCATCCTCCCTCTAGGTGGTCACAAAGCACCCAACTGATCTCCCTGTGCTATGCGGCTTCTTCCCACCAGCCAACTATTTTACATTCAGTAGTGTATATACATCGATGCTACTCTCACTTCGTCCCAACACGCTTAGCTTTTTAAACCATCTTTTGCTGCTTTCTTTTCCACAAGAGATAGTTGTTTGGATAGTAAACTTTTAAGAAACAAAATGAGTGTAGAGTTACTTTTGTGAGGACAAATGGTAGAAGGCCATTCTTTCATGAGTTGGGCCAGCATCCCAGAAATTTGTTTTTGTTTTTTGTTTTTATTGAAGTATAGTTGATTTACAATATTATATTAGTTTCAGGTATACAACATACTGATTCATATTTTTATACATTAAAAGTTATTATAAAATATTGGCTATATTCCCTGTGCTATAAAATATATCCTTGTAGCGTATTTATTTTTATTTTATTTTAATGTATTTTATTTTATTTTATTTTATACATAGTAGTTTGTAGCTCGTAATCCCCTACCCCTATCATGCCCTGTCCCTGCTTCCCTCTCCCCACTGGTAACCACTAGTTTGTTCTCCATAACCAGAACCTTGTTTTGAACAGGTTTCAGTTGCCAGTATGTGAAGGCAATCTACATACTAATGAAAAAGATTAAAAATTTGCTTATTTATATGCATTAAAATCTTTCTTTATAACAAAAAGTACCTTTCATTTTTCTTATTTGCTATTTTTCTTGTCAGTACATAATTCCCTCTCATTTCTCTCAGGTTTGATATAAGACTAGCCTTTTCACATCTGATACCTTTAAGGAAAAACCAGGAAAAAGAAGTGGATGGGGAAGAGTTCAGACTTATTATTTGTTAATTTATGATTTTTAGCATTTTAGTAACTCTTGTCATGCTATTTTCTCCAGCTTCTGCTAGGACTATGATGGGGAGAAGAAACTCATCTGGAGTGACAACATTTCTCCTTCCCATTATTAGTTCTTGCATAGGATATTTTAAAAATTGTTTAAAAATCTCATTCTGGTGATAAGGAAAGGAAAAGCAAGTACAGCCTGTATACTGGGGATTTTCCTAGAGAACATTATTTTGAACTTCTTCATGAGATAAAAGAGAGGCTAAAGTTATACTCTAAACTGTTTAAGTTTCAGACAGTGTATTTTGGTTCAAAATATGCCGTGAATTTTAGAACTTTCATCGTGGCTTGGTGACCTGGCCAGGAGACGTTTTTGGTTCCTCAAGATTATTATTATTATTTTTTTAAATTATTAACACCTTTAATTATTATTTATTTATTTATTTATATTTTTTTGGCTGTGTTGGGTCTTCGTTTCTGTGCGAGGGCTTCTTCTAGCTGCGGCGAGCGGGGGCCACTCTTCATCGCGGTGCGCGGGCCTCTCACTGTCGCGGCCTCTTCCGTTGCGGAGCACAGGCTCCAGACGCGCAGGCTCAGTAGTTGTGGCTCACGGGCCTAGTTGCTCCGCAGCATGTGGGATCTTCCCAGACCAGGGCTCGAACCCGTGTCCCCTGCATTAGCAGGCAGATTCTCAACCACTGCACCACCAGGGAAGCCCTGGTTCCTCAAGGTTATTAATCCTATACCCCCAAGTATATTTCATATGTAGTTCAACAAATGAAAATTAGATGCTCTTCATGGGTTTAGGGGTAAATGAGCCAATGAAAATAAGCCCTTTCTGAAATGACAGCCTCAGGGAGATGGACCAGTCAGGGACAGTCCTGCTTCTTCCCATGTATGGGAGGGCTGAGGGGGTCAAGAAAGGAGCACTGTAAGAGGGCGAGCCCCTCTCTGGAGGTGGAATTGCTGCACCACACATCTTGTTTGTTTGGATGATATTCTGAGCCCCAAATCCACTCCGCTGGCTTATTCTCTAAGAACGAGCCAAGCAACTGAAAACATGGTCCACGCTCAGCTAAGTCAAAGCCCAAGGGATTACTAGCATCACAGGCTACACTTGCCCACCTGACATGAGAATGTCTGTGAGAGAATAGGGAAGGGTGGTGTCACCACTATCTTTCTCTTTGTGTCCACCAATCTAATAAACAAGCCTCCTTTCCTGGTCTAAATGTTTGCTCTAAAGGAGGCACAACTCAGTTGAAGCATCTTCAAATTACTGTGGCTGGTTTACAAGCCACCCTGTAAAATTATGCCCTGGAACAAATTTATCAGCTGGTTTACAGTAAAAAGAAACCCAGGCACATTGTTTATTATGAGAATGTGGTCAAAGTGAGAATTTTGTTTAATGAATGGATAGTATATTAAGAAATTAGACAATTTATATATTTGAGCTCAGTACTAGAGAGTAAATTATTTCTTAGGAAAAGGCTCATAAGACATTACATTTTAAAATTTAAAAACAATATCTCCAATAAATTAAATTTAAATAATTACATTCCAATATCAATGGAGAAAGACCATAGTAGAGAAGTACACTGAGGAAGCTTGTTTTAAACTAAGAAAAACCTCTAGGTAAAAGATAGTAAAATCACATCATCAGCCAAAAAAGAAAGTTGAAGAGAGTTGAAGGTTATAGGCTTGTGAAGATAAAGATCAAATAGTATGAAGGCTAAGAAAAGCCTTTGTTGGTGCAGTCAATACAAATTAGCTTTGTTGCTAGAGATCCTGAAATTTAAATTCTGGGAATCAGGTCAGTATTACACTGATGAAGCAGCAATGTCAGAGGATATTCTACCAAGTCAAAGATGTATTAAAATTATGAAAGGACCATGGAAAACCTGATAGAACTCTGTGTATTCTGCTGAGCTGATAAGTAGAGAACTAATTCAAGATGGATAAAACTGATGGGTCTCTCAAGCTTCTAATATTTTCAAAATGTATTTGTCTTATCACTTAAAGGCTTATAGTAACAGTAACCTAAGTTCTGTGTATTTTCCTTAAAAAAGGAATAAACATTTGAAGAGAAAATTCTATACCCCTTCAGCACGAAGAACCCATCCTTTTACCGTGTGAATAGTTTAAGCAGAATCAGAGCTCACCATTCAGAGAATGGTTTATATAACCTTTGGGTCAACTTGTGCTTCATGGTGCACTAAGCTCTTGACACTCACCTCTATAAGCTGGAGACAGATTTGGTTTTTGTATTACCAAATATTGACTGCAAACTTTGAAAAAAGGAAACTCCCTTATAGAATTACAGAATGTTAGAGCAAAAGAGAACTGAAAGATGATCTTGAATAAACCACCATTTTATAGATGAAGAAACTGAAGCAGAGAGTGACTTGTTGATGCCTCACGGGGGCTGGGGGCAAAGCCTGGTCCAAAGCTCAGTTCCCCTGACTCTTAGACCCACACTCCAGCACAAACATCATGAAGCCTCTCTCTTATTGCTTGATGAATGAGTGTGTTAGGCACCGGGAAGATAAAAATGTAAGAGATATAGTACTTGATATCAAGGAGCTCAAGATCTAACAGGGAAAATAGATATTTTGACAGATTTCCCTCCCCCTGCCAAAAAAGCTTTATGTTATATTCTGTACACTATTGCTAGAATGATTTTTCTAAAAATACAAATTGGAACATCCTATCTGTCTCTGCTTAAAATCCTGCAGTGCCTCCTCATTGCCTATAAGGTAAATCTTTCCCTTTGTTCTCTGACCTCCTGTCTTACTGCATCTATGCTGATGCCCCAGATTAGCCATAGAGAACCAGTTGCTTTTCCTGAAACATGACCTGCTGCTTCATCCTGCCAGGCCTTTGCGTATGCTCTCCTCTGCCCGGAATGCCCTCTTTTCATCATCTGCTAGGAGGGTTATCTTTTTTTGTAACATATTTCATTAGGTTTCTCTCCTCCAATCTCCAGCCTCACAGGTAGAAGTGGACACTCCCTCCTTTTTTATTGTCCACCGTGTCCTGCCTATACTTCTCCTACAGCACCTGTAGTACTTTGTAATGTGGATTTCTTAAAAATAAATAAACGTATTTGCTATTTACACTCATGTCTTTCTCTGTTAATTGAAGGTAAGCTCCTTGATGGCAGTACCATCTTCTTTGTACCTTTAGAGTATAACTCAGCAACTTGCTCATAAAACTCCATTGAATGAACTGCCCATCAAGGCCCTTACAAAGTGCTATGGCAACACAATGGAAGGAGCAGTGATCAGTGCTTGGAGGAGTGCCCCAGAAGATAAAGCATATGCACCAAGTTTTAGACGATGAGTAACCCATCTAGGCAGACGGCAGGCATTGGCTCATACTTGGTGGCAAGAATAGAATGTAGAGGTCTGAGAAATGGTGGCAGGTTTGATAAATTTTGGGTTTTTGTTGTCGTTAAACTAGAAGAGTCTATAAAAGTCAGTCAAGGCCTATGTGTGAAAGTCCTGGTAATCCATTAAAAGAAAAAAAAATTTGATTGTATTATAAGAAGTTAAAGAAAGAAGAGTTGTGAAAGTCAGTATTCAAGAGTATGAATGATTGGATTCTCCTGTCAAAAGAAAGGGCAATGCAGCAACTGAACAGAGGCTGCTCTAGAGATGGACGGGACTGGGGGCTCTGAGTCCTGGGAAGACCCACCCTCCAGCACTGAGGGTTGTGGAGAACTGAGGGTTCAGAGAACTGAGAATGGTCTTGGTGAGAAGTGATGATAGCATGATGTCAGGCAGTGGAGGTGGAGAAAAAGAGAATGATTGAAGAAACACAGCAGTGGTGGAATGATGAGTGATGACTGACTGAAGATGAGGAAAAGGGAGGAGTCGTGAATGATTCCAAGCATTGATCTTGAATGTTTAAGTGGATGGCAGTGTCCTGATATGAAATGCAGGAAGGAGAGGTTTTTGAGAAGTAACATTAAGTTGAATTTGTGATGCTTGTAAGATACTTAGATGAAGATGTTGAGAATGGTTGGAATTATGTGTATCATGCTCAGGAAAGAGTTTAGGTCATGAGAATATCTAGACGATAACTGAGTCCATAGGAGAGGATGAGAGCATCTGGAGAGTGAGAGCATCATGTGAGAGTGAGGGAAGAAGGTCTAGGATAAGCCCCTTGGCAAAGGAGGAGAGAAAGGAAGATGAGATCACATAGACTAAATTGGATGAAACAAAAACGTAGGAACAAATCCAATGTGGAGTCATGGAAGCCATCGAATAAGAGAGCTTATTCACTGAAAAGAAAGAGTTAATGGTGTCAAAAGCAAAGAAAGGACAAGGATGATGAGGATTGAAAAAAAGTTCTAGAAGAACTGTAATATAAGGCTGCAAACATACTCATTGGGGGCTGGAGGAAGTCCAGGATAAGCCAGCCCCAGCGTTGGGCCAATGAATCAGAGACAAAGGCTCCTTTTATTTCCTAGACCCATCCAGCCCATAAGCCTGAGGTTGACTTAAACTATGGTTTATGCTAAATAGCTTCATCTATTTAGAGCTAGTGAAACTGAGGTTGTTGGATTATCTCTGGCAAGGACTTGATAAAGAATTGAAGGACTCTCACATTAATTTTCTTCTTCATTTGTGTGAATTGGGATTGGGTTAAGGAGGTAGCTGACTAAAGAAGTTTAAAAAACATGAAAAAGAGGGGGAAATAAGAAGTGTTTACTCTTTAAAAAGGTGATCTGCCAAGCAGCTGTCCTAGAGGTCTTTATTCTCATGCCTGCACATAGTCTAGGGTCTATTTATAGGAAAACTATAAGCTAGCATGGCCGATATAGGCTTCAGTGGGCCAGAAAAAATGCAATCACCATATAATTTGTTTCAAATTCCTCAAAACTGTTTTATTAAGGGACTTGGTAAATGTGGGGATTCAACATGTGTTCTATGGACAGTGTTGAACTTGAGGGTACAGAAATTAAGAGGAAGCACTTCGAAGTTTTCAGAGCAAATCAAGAATTCTGTGACATACAAACAGGTCATCAGTGGGCTTGTGTCACTGAGCAGGGTATGGATGAGTTTTGGTGTTGTGGAATTCACACAGTAAGTCACATGGGGCATGACCTGTGCACTAGTCTTATGTAGGAGGACCAGGTAGCAGACAACAGTAGTTCGGAAATTTTTAAAAAACTAAAAAAAAAAAAAAAAAAGCCACCCATACAACTACCCCACCACCCCGTCCCCAGATAGTTTGAGAAGCACAGATTCAGATCACAGCCCATTTGTAAGTTAAGATTTCTAATAGTTTGAGACAAGTTAGTTGACAGAGAGCTTCAGCACATCCCAAAAATTTAGCTATAAAATGAGAGGAAATTGGAATTCAGAGTAGAAGATGTGAACTGGTGATGGAAATGTCCAAAATTACCTTCTAAGAAGACCTTCTAGATTAAATGTAAGCTAGCTTATTTTTTAAGTTATTTTGTTCATTACAATACGCCCAGGGTCTATAACAGTATCTGGCACATGGTAGGCACTAAGTAAGAATCTGTTAAATCTGGAGTTAATTGTTCTAACTACAACATAGAGAATAGATTGAGGAGAGGAAAGGTTAGCAGGAGAATTTAAAGACAGTTTAAATATAGGTTGATGGGACTAATCAGCCTAGTGGACACAGGAATAAAGAAAATATGAATCTAAGAATTATTGGGAGTAACCTCCAGTTTTTCCCTTCTCAGCTGGCAGCATGGCCATCCCCTAAGGTCCAGTTCAGAACTCTGGAGTCATCCTTGACTCTTCCCTTTGTTTTTGCCCCCAGTAGTCTGTCACTCTCTGTGTCCTAAATATCTCTTTATTCTGACTTGTCTTACACTCCTGTAGTTCAAGCTGCAGCGTCTCTCTCCAGGACATTTGCAATAGTTTCTTAAGTAGTCTCCCTGCCCCAGGCTCTTCCCCATTCAACCTTCCTTTCAAATTGAAAATCTGGTACTTAGACTTTTTTGTTTAAAACCGTTAAAGCCCCCTGATCTACTTTCTAAGCTTAAACTATACCAAAACTCCTTGGCAGGAGCTTACAAGGCCTTCTATCATCTGGCACTTGCCTCACACTCCAGCCTTTTCTTTGTTCCTTACCTGGTGATCCTTGAGCCTCAGCAACACTAAACTACTTGTAAGCCCCGCCCCAGGGTGTGCCATGCTAGTTTGTGCCTCTATGCCTTTGCTGATGCTATTCCTTTTGTCTGGAAGTCTCTCCATCCCACAGCCTGCCTACTGCTCCATATGTATCAGTGTTCTTTTGCTGCTGTAACAATTACCACAAACTTAGTGGCTTAAAAATGACACAAATTTATTATCTTGCTTTTTTGCAAATCGTAAGTCTGAAGTGAGTCTTGTGGGGCTAAAATCAAAGTGTCAGCAGAGCAGCATACCTTCTGGAGGTTCTAGGAGAGAATCTATTCTTTGTCTTTTCCAGCTTCTAGAGACTGCCCATGCTTTTTTGGCTCATGGCCACATCATTCCAAACGCTGCTTCCATTGCCACATCTCCTTCTCTGGCTTTGACACTCCCGTCCCCTTTTATATAAGGGCCCTCATGATTACAATGGGCCCATCTGGATAATCTATAATCTTTCTATCATCCCTGAATTTAATCACATCTTCAAAGTCCCCATTGCTATGATACTTAACATATTCACAGGTTTAGGACATGGACATCTTTGGGGAGCCATTATTCTGTCTACCACACCATCTAACTCCAGTTGATCTCTTAAAGCTCAGCTCACATATCACTTTTTCTCTGAAACATCCTCTGCTAATCCTTCCACTCAAAGCCAGTCCCTCTCTATTTTGTGTCATGTACAAGCTACCATCACTGCTGGATTAGCTTGTATTGCATATATTAATTTTTTAGACGTGTCTATCTCTCTACTAGGAGCTCCCAAGAGGTCAGCTTATTTATCTTTGTATCACCAGCACCTAGTACAGTACACAGCATATAGTAAATATGAGCTAAATTTAGTTATTTTTTTAAATATGCTGGGCAATGTGCTGATCCATTTCATGTTACCTAGAAACGTAAATTTAAATGGTGATTGAAGTGTGTCCCCGACTCTCCAGCCTCATCTCCTATCACTCCTCCCCCAACCCTGCCCACTTTCACACCTACTTCCCCTCAAGTCACAAGGGCTTTCTAACTCTTCTTGATCATGCCGTGCCTTTCCCATCCTCATCTCTCTATCTGTCATGCTCTTCCTCCACCTTTTCTATTTTATGAATCTCTATTCATTCTTCAAGGCACAAATCAAAAATTTTCCCTCTGGGAAAATTCATGCCTGTTACAGTCTCTTCAATACACAATTCATCACTTCCTCATTGGGGTGCTAAGATATTTTCTACATATCTGTATTACATACCTCACATTGTGTTTTGCTTGGTTATGTACATATCTGTTCCCCCATAAGAGTGTGCAAGGACCATATCTTGTTTACACCCATGCTAGGCATATAGCAAGTGCTCAACCATGTTTATGAAATTAAATTGAACATATGAACAGATCAGCATGGTGGGGATGAGCATGGAGGGCAATGGGAAGGAACCAAAGATAAAGGATGCCCTTGAGGAAGGTAAGGAGGAATAAGGAGACTGAGAAGGTGAGTGTTCAGAGGACCAAGGAAGTAGAGTGTGATGAAGACCCTAGGTAGAGGGCCTGACCATTAATTAAGGAGGAAAGTGTGAGCAGCAGTACCAAATGTCATTGAGACACTGACCTGGGAAATCAGTGAGAATGGCTGCTGGAGTTGACCTTTAAGAGATTCTAATGGCTTTAGGAAGCGCAGCTTTGGGTGTGCTCAGTCAGGGCCCTGGGTCCACTCCTGTTTTTAGGTCAGGAGAGGAAGGTTCTCCAGAAGGTAGATGACTTGAGGAAGAGGAAAGCCAGACTTTTTATCTGACCAGCCTGTTTGAATGCCTGAGGACATGAACGCCACAGCAAAGCTCCAAGTCAGGTTAGAAGGCTTGGTTCTTTCATCTGGTACAGAAGGTTCAAAGTACTGGGAGATGTTGGTTCTCAGGGAATGCGGGGACCAACTTGACGTGTTCCCCTATAATAACCAGAGATTTTCATCAATGGGGCATAGTCAGCCTGGTAGTCAAGGGGCTCTTTAGGATCAAAGGCAAATGTCTAATCTGGCTTCAGAGCTGGGAGCAATTTCTCTTCCATGGAGCTTTTCTGGATATTGGGATTTCTCTATATGAGGTATTATCTGACCCAACGGACCAGTATTCTCCACGCCTCTGCCTGCCTTGAACCTTGCTCTCCCGTCTTCCACCAAAGCTGCTTTCTCCAACCTACCTCCTGCTTGGCTAACCTTTATGGCCAGCTGTCTGTCTTGACCCATTTCAAGCCTGATTTAGACAAATTCTTATGCCTGCCACCTGCCTGGATTTTCCCCCAAATCGATTTCATCCAGCATTTAGTTCTGTGATCTGTTTCTGTTATGTCCTAGATCAGTCTGCTCTGGCTTGGTAGGTCATGCATTCTCAACAGGAGTGCGAGAATAGTTCTTGGGGGATGAAAAATAATTTTTTAATGTATAGTACAGATATAAATACAGAACTTAAACTGATGTAACAATATATCTGTGGTATTAAAATATTGTGGGGGGAGCAATTAAAAATGTCTAAAAAGGCTCCTTAGGAGGGCAATCATAGGAGAAATGTTGAGAAACAAATTCAAGCGCCTAGAGGAGTACAAGAAGAGTGGATGGTGAGGAAATGGAGGTGACCATGGTTGGTTACTTGACTGAGAAGTAGATCATGGAGAAGATTCCAATCTAGGAAACACATTTTGAGCATTTAGTATTATGAGCCATGAGCTGTGTGAAACACTTTCACATTTGTTAGCAAAAAGCTTCTCTTTATTTTAGTCTCAATGGACATGTCCCTTGTGGGAACAATAGCAATGTTTTCCACTGAGACAGTAGCCCACCTCCCTCTTCTCTGCTTGGGTAGCTTTTATGCTAATTACACACTTGGAGGTAACTCCTCGTTCACATTTTGCAACATCATAAAATGAAAAACACAGCCCAGCTTGTGTTTGTAGAAGCTCCTTTCATGGCAGCGTTTCAATGGGTTGGGCAATTTAAAAGATGCAATTGTAATCATGACTAACTCATTAAGATGCTTGAGGGAAATCTGAACATCCTTAACCTACTTTTGAAAAGAGAGGCAAGGAAAATACAGGAGTGGGAATAATCCAAGGCAAACAATTTCAAGTCTTGGAACAATGGACAGACTCTGGAACTCCTTGGCTGGGCTAGAGGAGGCTAGGACAAGAAAACGGAAGGGTGCTTAAAGGAAGCCTAGTAATCACTGGTGTCTGCTTGCTCTTCTAGAGTGTGACCTTTATTTGGTTGTTTGCTTTGACTTTTAAAGTGCCCTTCTTTGTTCTCTTATGGCATGCATTAAGAATCTACCACTGAGTCTTCGCCTTTTATCCTAGTCAGATCATCTCTGCTATGTATTCATCTCATGTACTTGACTCCTGAGCTTTCCTTCTCTCCTGCTTTCCTGCTTTTGTCCTGAGTGCTGAAGCAGGGATGATGGCGGTGGTGGAAGGCTGAAGGGGGAAGATGAATGAGTCACAGTGTCCGCTGAGAATCCATAGCCAACTCTTGGCAGCTTATCGGGGGTAAATCTTGCCTTCAGCTTCTTGTGTTGACTTTATCACCCACTCTGTGTGCTTAACTCTGATGGATGTTATCATCAGTTCTGTTTATTCACAATGCCAAGAGCACCAGTTGAACAGGGAAATCTTCAGGAAAACATACTCGTTAAGTGTCAAGTTGACCAGAAAAGAAAAAACATCATTGTTTTATTGAATTTGGCATTGTTGTAGAAATAAACAATCATTTATATTTTGTCAAACTACTTGTGCATGTAGTCACAGTTTTATTCCTTCTTCCTGGTCAGACTTTGTACTTCAGAGGATGGAAAACAGGAGAAGGGAGATTTTTAAAACACTGCTTTGAGTGGGGGGGGGGGGTTGGTTTGTGCCACAGAAAAGGGTATCACTTTAGGGGATAGGGAAGCATCTCTGCTCGGGTGTACCCAACTGAGAGGGGCCATTGACCACAGGA
The DNA here is from genome assembly GCF_009873245.2 of Balaenoptera musculus. Classification (NCBI taxonomy): domain Eukaryota; kingdom Metazoa; phylum Chordata; class Mammalia; order Artiodactyla; family Balaenopteridae; genus Balaenoptera; species Balaenoptera musculus. The sequence continues at coordinate 105,978,024 of NC_045785.1, read as the reverse complement.
GAATAGAGACGAGGGACACTGGTAAGTAATTAGACAGCTTTTCCCATTCTGGGTCATTTTCACATTGCAGCCTCAATACATTTTTTAAGTTTTGTAAATTCTTGGAACATCATATTTACCCATTCAAACAGTTCTTTCAATATAGTGGATATTTGTAGGCTGACCTAGAAATCAGGACACCTTGAATTTAATCCCTGCTGTGACATTGGCTGACTCTGTAACTTTCAGCCTTTTTGGTTCTCCAAGATATATGACTAATGGAAAACACACAGGTGTTGGAATTATTACAATGCATGTTCAAATCCTACCCTTACCACTTATTAGCTTGTTGCGTTTGGACAAGTTATTTAAATTCTTTGAGCCTCAGTGTCTTTGTCTGTTAAATGGAGATAAAGATATCTGCCTTGTGGGAATGTTGTAAGGATCTGATGAGATCATGTATATAAAACACCTAGTATATAGGAGTCACTAAATACATGGCTGCTCTCATAGGAATATCAGTGCAGAGATGAGAAGAGGCTAGGTGACAAAAAGCATGGGTGTTCTGAGCCCATTAGCTGCTCAATGGTTTCCTAAACTTATGGTATCATTAGAGAATGAGGAGAACGTATCCTGGCCCCATGGAAATCCAGGCCTGTTTTATTTCTGCAGGATCTGGTCACCCCACAATCAGAATGCGCAGCAGTAAGGGAGGGGGTGAGGAAGAGAGAGAGAGAGAGAGACAGGGAGAGACAGAGAGAGAAAATGGGGAATCTGTACTTTTCAAAGGCAAAGAATCTCTAGCATTCCGTCAGCAGTGGGACAAGAATGAAAAGAAATGGCTGCCTGCTGGTGGTGTGCTCACCAAGCCAAACAACCAAAGTGTTTCCTGCTCAGTCTCCACAGATGTTGTTCCTTAGTCTGGATAAGTCCCCTGGAGAGCATTTTGCTGAAAGCAAGAAAGGCAGCTGCATAACCTCCCGGCCCATGGAGCTGACAAACCAGTGTGTCATCAAAGAAAGAGAGAGTCATGGGAAATAAAAGCCTGTGGTTCAACCTCCCAGTCAGGGAGTCAGGTGGCGGTGAGGTGGCACATTTGACTCTTGCTCATTAACAGAGTATCTCTGTATGTCCTCCTACTCCTCCTATTTGTCTGCCTGCCTACTGCTGGGTTCCACCGGGTAGGCAGTGAGTGTCTACCCCAATCACTATTTATTCAGTGAGTACTACGTAACCAACATCCATTCACACAACACAACACACCTACATTGAACACCTTCTATGAGAATAACAAAATAATAAGATAGACTCAGACTGTGCACTCAAGTAGGTCCCAATATAGTAGTCATATATTCAACTAACTGGTAAGTGGTATGTATAATATACCGAAAGCAGCTGCAGAGGGGCTTGGGGAAAGGTGCAACAAAGCTGAAGAAGGCTTCGCAGAGGAGATGACATTTGAGCTAGTCCTTGAGCTAGGATTCCACAGGTCGAGGGGAAGATGGGGTGGACAAGGGGAGGGAGGAAGGGCATGTCAGGCAAAGGAAAGTGCAGGAGCAGATATGAGGAGTACATGGGCCCACAGCATGTCTGGGAACTGGCTGGTAGGTTGATGTACCTGGAATATGGGCTGTGCCATATGGGATAACAGCAGGAGAGGAGGTAAGTATGGCCAGAATGCCAGGGTTTTCTGTTCCAGCCTGTGGAGTTTGGGTTCTAACCACAATGAATGGGGAGCCACTGGTGGGTTTTAAGTACAGAGTGATAGGATTTTACTTGTATTTTGGATAGTCCTGTGGGCATCAGTGTAGTGAATGAACTGAAAGAAGGTGAGACTGGAAGCTGGGAGACCAATTAAGAAATCAATTGTGTCAAGTGCTGCAAAATGGTCAAGGAGAATGAGACTGAGAAGGAGTTCACTGGATTTGGCAGTTGAAGGTCTCTGGTGACACCTAAAAGTAATTTCACTGGAACAATTCAAGCAGAAGTCAGGTTACTAAGCCAAGGGTTTTCAAAGTGTGGTCTCCAGACCAACATGTCAATATCACCTGGGAACTTGCTGGATATGCAAATTGCCCAGCCCCACCCAGACCCCACCCTAAAACTCTGGAGCTGGAGTCCAGAAATTTGTTTTCAAATGCCCTCTGGGTGATTCTGAACACGTGAAAGCTTGAGAACCAGTGGCCTAAACAAATCTTTCTCCATCTCTTCTCTAAGTATTCCTTACTAGGAACCCTACCCTTCCAATGACTGACCTGTCTGCTATTCCCTAAAGAATTGTTACTCTTATGGTTTCTCCGCCCTCTGCATAAGCCGTTTCTTCTGTCAGTTGTGTGCTCTCCCCAATGCAATATATGTACATATATAGTCTCTGCCTGGTGATATGGAATTCATTCTGCAAGGCTTAACTCAAGTGTCACCTCCCTCAGAAGTCTTCCCAATATTCCCCAGGCAGCCTTTCTACAGATACTTTTTTGCACATATTACTATTATGTGACTTGTTTTATTGTATTGTGCTGTTTGCTTTACTATCTGTCTTCCCCACTAGCTGGAAGCCCCTCAGGAGTAGGGACTGCCTTGTTCATCTCTATTTCCCCATTGTTTTCACATAGTAGATGCTCAACAAATGTTGGGAGAGGAAGTTGTCGTGGGTTGAAGAAGTAAGAACAAAAGGGACAAGCTACCCTTTGAAGAGGTTGGGAAGTGCAAGGAAAGAGATATGTGCCTGAGCCTACAATAGAAAGTACTTGTGCAAGTGTGAGTTAAGGCTGAAGAAAATTGTTGGCTGAGAGGATTAAGCCAGCAGAGAGGGAGAGATGAATGAGAGTGACAGTGGAGGCAGATGGATAATGAATGGCAACATGGTTTTGGAAAAGGCAGAAAGGGATGAAATCAATGGCCAGTGCAGAAGGATATTAGCACTGGAATGGAGGAAAGGCCTTTCTCTGAGATCCAAGAAAAGGAAGTAACGGTGTGTGCATAAGAGATAAGTTGTGAGGTTGAAGGGAGAGAGGTTGGGGAGTTTTTAGATGGCCTGCCAGTATAGAAATGGGGAGGGCTAGGGAAGGTTACAGGGGAGGTGATGTTTGAGCTAGGAGATGTCTTTAAGTGAAGTGGGAAGTAAGGCCTTTTGCTGGGAAGGAAACAGGGAACAGAAAGAGGCTAGAGGACAGTGGGAAAGGTTTGTAAAAGCTGTGGAGGTGTGGTAAGGGGCTGGGGGGAAGGACTGAGGTTAGAGAGCAGCAGCAGGGGATTCTTTGGGGCTGATTCATTTCAGCTGCTGAAGGGCCCACCCATTCATCTCACTGGCTTTGGCAATGGAAGCAGTATAGGTGGATTGTCTGCAGAGGCTGTTTCTGCAATAGGATGGACAGCTCTGGGTACAGATCCCAACACCTATGTGGAAAGCATTCTAGCTCTCTATGTCGTCAATGTTGTAATATACTGCAGACAATAACCATGTTACTTTACATATGATAACTATGTAGCCTGTGTAGCAACACAGGACAAGATTTATGCTATGTAAATTAGCTGAGAAAGCAGGATTGATTATAACTATTTGAAATGTGCATATGAAGGAACAACTGAATAAAATATACCAAAATGCTATCAGTGGTGGTATTATAGGTGATTTTCCTTTAATTTTTAAATATATATATATTTTTAAAAAATATATAATATATATATACATGTATATTGTTTATAATTTAAACAATGATATGGCAATAAATAGAACTGGTTCTTTCTCTACTGGCGTTTTCTTTCATTAGGTACACATAGAAGGCAGTATTTCAGAATAAAAAATTGTAGTGTAGAACCAACCGGCAGAATTGTCTGACCTTCTCTTATCTCGGGGGCAGAAGCAGGGAAGTGAAGTCCTCGAGATGCCCCAGGGTTGGAGGCTGACAAGCCAGATACTGGGCGTCATGCTGTAGGGGAGCACAAAGGAGGTATGTGATCAAGTCCTGTCTCACAAAAAGTTTGGGAGACCAGGCTTAAAACAAATGACAAGAGAACAGCTTATACGGTGCTCAAGTGGATGGTCTGAACAATGGATGGGATTGGATCTCTCAGGCAGAGACCTGTGGGCAGGCATATATACCACGCAGAGGTCAACCATGTGCCACTGGAGGTGGTCAGCTACCTGGGCTGTGCCACGGCTTAGCAGGTGTGTGATCCTGGGCAACTTCTCAGGCTCCACTTTCTCTGTAACGTGGGAATACTAATAGCTACTCATAAGCTGGCTGGAGCATTATAAACAATGAAGTGGGTAAAGCGCTTAATACAGTGCCTGACACACAGTAAGCTGTCCATAAGAGTTAACTGCCATTATTATTATTTATTTATTTTTATTTTATAAATTTATTTATTTATTTATTTATGGCTGTGTTGGGTCTTCGTTTCTGTGCGAGGGCTTTCTCTAGTTGCGGCGAGCGGGGGCCACTCTTCATCGCGGTGCGCGGGCCTCTCACTGTCGCGGCCTCTCTTGTTGCGGAGCACAGGCTCCAGACGCGCAGGCTCAGTAGTTGTGGCTCACGGGCCTAGTTGCTCCGCGGCATGTGGGATCTTCCCACACCAGGGCTCGAACCCGTGTCCCCTGCATTGGCAGGCAGATTCTTAACCACTGCGCCACCAGGGAAGCCCGGGAAGCCCTTGCCATTACCATTTTTAACGATTGTTGTTATTGATATTATTACTTATAAATATTTATGATATAGGGAACTGATTTAGAGTAGGGGTACTCTGAGTTATTTGGAGGGAATTCAGGGAGGTGTCCTGAGTGAGGTTCTCTTTTACCTCTAGAATAATGCTGTGGGTTCACCCCAAGCCTTCAGGAGGGAAGAGGGAGCTGTGCAAGGAGGAACTCCACATTGGTTCTTCTTTTGCTAGTGTTCATGCTACTTCCCCACTTCTAAACAGGTGCATATTACTCCAGAGCACCCTTTCACCTTCCTCTCCCACTCTTCTGTTTTTCTTCTCTTCAACTCTTCTTACTTCCCTTTTCTTCTCAAAACCCCAAGTGGTGGATGAGCAAGGAACTATACTATATTTTGCATGTTCCAAGTTGGCCTTTTCAAAACTTGAAGTTTGTCTACTGATTTCAGCACTTGGAGCTTACAGAAATCAGTCTGTGTTCACCCTATCCACTCCTTCACTTACTTACAAATATATCTATACCCCTAACCATTGTCTTGAGTAAATACTCTTAAATGACAGTCATCAGTAGACAGGCAAGTATTCCAGACCATAAGAGTTCAATTAAGGAAGGCTCTTTTGAGGTAACTATATCTTGCAAAAGAAACCAACAGAGCTGTGAACTGTCCACAGGGCTCTTCTCAGCGATGAGGTGTACTTTCCTGGACTCAGATGTAGATCGTAATGTGCAGAACATTCTCTGTCTTGCTAGCATCTGTTCTTCTTTTCTCGCTTAGACTTTCAGGAAGTGTGATACAAGGGAGGGAGTCAACGGTTTGAAAGAAAAATGACCAGGTCTTTGGTCTGAGCAAGAGAACAAGTATTCATCTTATACTGTTCTCAACAGAAATCAGAATAATTAAAAACAAAAACAAGTTGGTATCCAGCAGATTCACCTGCTGAATTCCAAGTTCACATTCCTTTCCACACTGGCAAATAATAATGATATACTCTCAGCTTTGTTGGAAACCCTATTGGTATATTTACAAGGTCATTATCTTCAGCAACAGATACCTGTTCTGAGCCCAGCAATTACCACCTCTGTCTCTGTACACATTAGCGTGCATACACACCACTGATTTGTACTTTCCTACAAAATTACTCTTTCCCTTTTTAATTAGAATGTCTTCAGAGCAAACCCCGTTGTTAAGGCCATGTACACTTCCATTGTAAATACCTGTTGCCACCCATTAATTATCTCCTGATGAATTACTTTAGAAGTTTTTTTTTAATGCTTACTTTTAAAAGTGGGATTTCTTTTCCTTACTCTCGACGCCCCCCGTCCTCACACTTAGTTAACTATTTTGAATTCCACATAAGTGGACTTAGATGTGATCTGCACTCAGATAGTTTAAACATTTTGCCAGACTTTAAGGTGGAAACTTTCTGTATGCCTGGACCTCACTGCTCAAGAATTTCTTGGCTAATTGTGAGGGAAGAAGATAAGAATGTTGGGTGGAAACAACTGAATACTTTCTGAGAATAAAAACCTTAACACTTTACAAATATCTGGAGTTACATAACCATTTTAGTGATTGAAATGCTGCAGCTCATCCAATAATATTGTGGTTTGATAACTACACAGTTGTGGATTTATGCTGTTCTTGAGTTGGGGTGACATCCTGGTACATACAGGTCAATTCTCTTTTACATCATTACGTATAAAAAGTACACACCCACTTAGGAATTGAAGCATAAAATACTTAAAAGAAAATTTTAAGTCAGGTAGTACTAAAGTGAGCATTCCTATACTCACTTTATATAACTTTCCTGCTTATCTCATGGGTAGCAGAGAATTTTGGATTCCTAGTTAAGTTTTATAGGTGACATTGCCATATAGTATACAGAGCACATGCATATGAGGAAGATTTAATTATAAAAGGACAATCTTAAATTTTCCACTCCTTGACATCAATTAAATTGAGATAATCACATTCCTAAAAGGGCAAACATATGCCAAGAAGCTCACATTAAGATTTCTTATATTACTCATTTGGGTCTATGTTCAGTTGAAGGGTCTGACTGGCTCCTAATTCTCAGAGCTAGTTTGAATCTTGAGATTAACTCCTGCCTTCTGGAACTTGTCCCCTGTTTGGCTGAACTTGCAGACCTCTCAGAATGTGAGTCTTTATTGGACACTTATTCCATGCAAGACATAGAACTAACTACTGTGGGATTATAAATATGAATAAGAAATGGTTCTTTTGTTTATACTGCTTACACTCCGGTTGTATAGGCCACCTCAGGTCATTTATATATTGCTAGCTGGAGACAGGGCGAAATGAAAGTGGCCTTAGAATTAATCACAGTGCTCTCTACTTTCCCATAGTCCTGTGCTTTATCACTGTTGTAGTTATGCTGTTTGTATGTTGGCCTCCCACACTGCACTGTGATCTCTGGAGAACAGGGGCTGGGTCTGATTCCTGTCTGTACTGCCACAGAGTCAAGGACATGCTTTGCAGAGGGTAGGCTCTCAAAAAATGCTTTTAAATAAAAGAATGCATTCGCTTGCTTAGGTTTCCTAGTTACAAGTGGGTCAGCTTGTCCTGTACCGAAATGGAAGTGATGAGAAGCTGTGCCCAGACCTCTGCCCAGAGGTCCCCGCACTAAATATCATTTTGGATATGCTTCACAGTGTTGCAGGAAGGGACAGTGGAATGTGACTGAATAAGAAATCAGAAATAGTGGGGTTTTGTCTCAGCTCTGTCATCAATTACTTATTTAACCTTAGGCAAGACGCGTATGTTCTATCTCAGTTTCTTCATCTGTGAAATGGGGATAATAATGACTGGCTTGGCTATTCCCCACAACTGCTTTGAGGATCAAATGAGATAATACACTTTAAAGTGTTTTGGAAAGCCTAAAGCACTGCACAAATGCAAGGCATTATTCTGCAAAGAAATCTTCCTTTTAATTCCTGTTCCACAAACATTTCATTACGCATCCCTGGGTTATATGGTGAGATGTATGGAGTAGTTTTATATGTCAAGCTATGAAGTGCCTTGGTACATCAACCTATGCTTGATAAGAACTCCAGAATCTCTTCTTCAACATATATAGTGTTTAGCTGATTTAGCACTGGATTTTCCAAAACACCTAAACTTTCTGTCAATATTGCACCTCTCGCCGATTCATATAGATATATATGTTCCTCATTCCACATTTATTTAAAACATGTATTGTTGACACTCATGTGCACTAACTACTGTGCTACAACTGGGGCAAAATAGACAACACAGGATCTCTGGCACTGAGGGTTTTTTCAGCTTATTGGGTTTGAGAGAATAGACATGAGAACAAGTAAGTGCCTAATTCTGCATTTGTCTTGGGAAGCAATTTTATGTGTGAGTTATAATTAGTAAAGACATATATGTATATTTTTAGTTTTGACAAAACCAAAACTAGTGGTGGCTTTTATTCATGTTTTTCTACTACTAATGGTCTATAGACTTTAATTTGGTCTTGGAGACTGATTTCTTTTTCCCCAGATGAAAGTTTGTGGGATCTCACTTTCCTTTGTATCAGTCAAGCTACAGAACTTTAAGGAATAGCAATAGCTCTGCTTAGTTATAGGATCGCCTGAATGTTTTCCTGCCAATTTCTCCTATACAGTAGAATTTGCTTTGACTAAAAGCACTGTCCTTGGGGAAGGCCATCCCCCAATCTAGTTGAGTAATTAAACTGCTGAGTACATTTTGGGTTGACATCGCCAGGTAGATCCTGGCATCTTAATGTCCTCAGATGCTACTCATGTTTTGAGACACCACCACTGGACCCCTGGCTTCTGATAGGGATCAGGGAAACAGTCATCTAAATGCACGCAGTGGAATTTAGGTTTAACTTTGGAGAGAGACCCATAGTAGAAAACATATTTCAGTGCAATTCCATCCTGCTAATCAGTCAGGCTCCTCCCAGCTCTCCTTAAAGCAGTCAACAGCCCTGGCTGCTACTGCTAAACACAGTTTTTCCACTTCAGCTACATTGCTCTTTTGCCTGCTTATCTATTCCACCAAACCTCCTTTTCCTTCTGTATTTCCTGTATCCGCTAATAGCTCATCATACCTCAAGATACTGAGGTCATTGCTGACTCCTTGGTCTACCTTTCCCCTCTCACCTAAGCAGTTACGAGTCTTAGGAGCCAATGCCCATCTTTTCTGCACGCCCACAGCCCCTGCCTAACTTCTTATCTTCCCACTGTAGGGAACAATCTCTCATCTCTATTGTTCACCTGCCTCTATACTCATTCCCTGTGCTTGAGACAGCTTAGACCTCTAACCATGCGAAATCGCCTCTTCTTTACCTCATTAATCTTCTGGTCCTCCAATTCTTAGTCTGGCTGTTGAGGTCTTCCAGGAAGCCTTCCCTGACCACCCCTGGGCTGGGACATGACACACAGTCCCTCAGCTGTGAATGTTCAGCTGTGAACATTCTACTTGTCGCACTGGATATTAATTGTCTGTTACTTGTCTCTCTCTTTCTTTATCCCTCAACTCCTCATACAGGATCTGGACCATGGTAAATATTCACCAGAATGCCAGTTGATGGGTTAGACTTACTTGCTCTCATCTCTCAGTCTTTGCTGATTCCAATTTCTTCCCTTGATTTTCAGCTCCCTTTTTGTTTCATTTTTACCAATTTATATGCATAGCTTCCTTCAAAACACGTCCTTTCAAATACCTCTTGCGTCATAGCCTTCCCCTACTTCCATTCATGACATTTATTCTTTATTACTTTTGTCCTTATGGGGATGTATGCCATAAATTTAACATAATAACGAATCCAACAAAACTTACATGTGAACAAAATAATTGCTTTCCTTGAGACAGTCACCTTGAGAAATCACATACATATATTAATAATGGTGTTATAGCCACAGTCATTTCTGGAGCTGCTCTTTGGGGGTCATTACTTTTACATTCTTCTGGATCTATTAATAATGACAAATCAAATCTTTGCAGGTGATTTCAAAAATTTGTATACAGCCAAGTCATTGTGAACTATATTTAGTGAGTAAGGTGAATGATCAAGCTGGTAACCCCACGGGTCAACACCTAAAAAGTAATTTAATCATCTTTTTCTGAACACATTTGTTCAAGGGAAATTCCAAAACTATTTTGACTAATTATGTTATTTTTGAAAAGAGTTTTTAGCATCCCAAGCTGACTACTTTCAATAATAGTACTTGCTTCTCTATTATAAAGTGCTTATTAAAATTCAGTTTGGAAATTCATAGGCCTATGATCATACTGACCTGCACTTGTTTGGTGTTGTTTTACATTCTAGTTCCTATGTGATAGATACTGGGAATGAATAAGGCCATGGTCCTTGCCCGTACGGCCCTCTTAATCTGGTTGAGAAGATAGAAATACAAACGGTCCTGTGTGAAAAAATAGATAAGAGTGTAAGATAAAGAAGCAGTACAGTGGAGGGACTGTCAGTGAGGGATGGAAATTCGTTACAGTTTCCGTAGAGCCTTCTCAGGACTGAAGGATGAGTGATTAGAAGTTCACCAAGAGGAATAGAGAAGGGGACTACAAGAGTTCCAAATCAGGGGACAGAAGGTGCAGAGACTGAAGCAAGAAGATATGTTCAGGGGAATCTCAAGTCATTCAATACCATTATTGTGTTAAGTTCACAGTGGGGGGCAGAGAGGACAAGATTTGGAGCCCAGTGAAGGAAAGGCCTTATGTTTACCATTTGTAGAAGTTTGGATTTTATCCTGCAGGAGTCACAGGGAGAGGCTCTGTGGGTAGGATTCCCCTTCCCAACAGGATCATAAACTCCCACATCCAACTAGTCACATAGGTTTGCCTTCCCTCCCACCTCCCACCTCCCACCCCCCTTTTTTTTCTTCAAGATTGTCTCAGATCCATTCCTTCCTTGCCATTCTGGAATTTACCTCATTACTGCAGGCCTTCATCACCCCATGCCTGGACTGTTTCACAGACTCCTGACTGGTCCTTGGACTCCAGTTCACCTTTTGCTCCTGACAATCAATTCTGCAGAGGATTATCAGAGCAACTTTCCTTTCCATCAAATCTCACTCCTGTTCAGAAACCTTCAATGGTTTTCTATGACCTGAGAGATAACTGTACCCCCCCATCCCCTGCCTGTCATTCAAGGTACTGCATAATCTGCTCCCAACCTCCTTTCCCGCCTTGACTCCGGTGGGTCGTTGCTAATAGTGCCAGAACTCATCTACTGATTTCCTTATCTTATTTGCTTTTGATGATGGCTTTCCCCTGGAATGTTATGCTCACATGAACTTTTTGATTATTTCAGCTCTTCTCTTACAAATAGCAAGCCCACTTGTACCCATACCTGGTCACATTCTCCACTCTCCTGCCGGGGAAGTAACCATTATTCTGGTTATAGTCTTCTACCATATACTGTGTATTATGTATTCATAAATAATATATAGTATTGTTTGGAAAACATTTAAATATACAGAAATGGTATACTTTATAGTTCCTTCTGCAATTAGTTTTACTATCTTTTTATTTTTAAGACTTATCTCTAATGACATATACGAATACAGTCTTTTCAATTGCTGTATTGTGTTTCATTTTATAAATATACCATACATTATTCATCCATTCCTCTGTGGGTGGGCATTTAGGTTGTTTCCGATTTTTAGCTATTATCAACATCTTACAATGGGATATCCTTAGCTGATCTCCTTGTCCTATGCCAATTTTACTAACCTTTCAAGATCCTGGTCTCATCCCAGCTCCTTCATGAAAGCCTTCCCTGAATCCTGCAGCCCGCAGCAGCAATGTCTCAGTCCTCAAAACTAGCTTGTGCATCATGCGTCTTTAGTAACAGTCCATTGTGCCGGGCACACCGCTACGCAAAGTAAGGCGCTTAAGAAATATTTGCTAGATGACTGACTGACTGACTGCATGAATGAATGAATGAATGAATGAAGGGTGCAACACAACCCAGTTGATGGCTCTGTTCATTTTAAATGGACTTTGGCGTCTTGGCCCGTTACCTTCTTTGACAGCACTGGTCC